>NW_006494608.1:867244-937039 GCF_000325575.1 Pteropus alecto | reverse complement strand
TTGCTCTGGCGCCTGAGAAGTTTCTTAGGGGGACAGACATAGGTACACACACGGTTACACGGCAGAGCGTCGAGAATCATATATATACACACGTATATATATATATATATATATACACACGTATATATATATATATACACATACATGGATTTTATATATACATGGATTTTATATATACATGGATTTTATTTACTTTTTACCTGTGGTATAAACTTCACATTACTTTTTCATTTTTGTTTAAGCAGTCAATTACCTTTTAAGGAGATTTAAATAATAAGGAAAGTCATGTATACTTACCTATGTTATTGTCATTTAGGGAGCTCTTCATTCCTTTATATAGATCCATATTTTTATCTGGTATCACTTCTTCTGCCTGAAAAAAAGATGTCCTTTTACATAAGTTGTAGTGCGGATCTGATGGTAAAGAATTATTCCTTCTTTTGTGTGTATGAAAAAACCTTCACCTCAGTTTTGTTTTTAAAAAATATTTTCTCTCAGTACTTCAAAGATATTGCTCCATCTTTTTGCTTGCATTATTTCTGGTGATAAATTTGCTGTTATTCCTATGTTGCTTCTCTGTAACTGACATGTCTTTTTTCCTCTGACAACTTTTTCTTTTTTAATTTTATTATTAGTTTCAAGGATACAGTACATTGGTTAGACATCTATATAGTTTATAAAATGTTCCCCCTAAATGCTCTTTCTCTCCTCTGGCTCTTCACTTAGCCATTATATTAATGCTATTTGCATTCCCTATGCCGTGTTCTCCATCCCTGTTACCATCTATCAATTACTAATTTGTACTTCTTTAATCCTTTACCCCTTTCTCCCAGCCCCCCAAACTTTCTCCCCTCTGGCCATCTCCAGATTGTCCTCTATATCCGTGAGTCTGTTTTTGATTAGTTTGCCCATTAACAATTTGTTCTTTTTGTTCCTTAGATTCCACATGTAAGTGTAATCATATGGTATTTATCTTTCTCTGTCTGATTTATTTCACTCAGCATAATAACCTCTAGGTCCACTCGTGTTGTTGCAGATGGTAAGATTTCATTTTTTTTTTAATGGCTGAGTAATATTCCATTGGTTATATGAACCATAACTTCTTTATCCAATCATCTGTTGATGGGCCTTTAGGTTGCTTCCACATCTTGGCTATTGTAAATTGTGCTGCCATGAACATAGGGGTACCTAGATGTTTACATATTATTGTTTTTGTTTTCTTTGGATAAATACCCAGAAGTTCAATTGCTGGGTCGAAAGTATATCCATTTTTAATTTTTTGAGAAACTTCCGGACTGTTTTCCATAGTGTCTGTACCAATTTGCATTCCCACCAACAGAGTATGAGAGTTCCTTTTCTCCACATCCTCGCCAACACTTGTACTTTGATTTATTGATGATAGTCATTCTGAATGTGTGAAGTGATATCTCATTGTGGTTTTAATTTGCATTTCCCTGATGATTAGTGACCTTTAGCATCTTTTCATATGTCTATTGGCCATCTGTATTTCCTCTTTGGAGAAATATCTATTCAAGTCTTCTGCCCATTATTTAATTGGATTGCTTGATTTTTTGTTGTTGTTGTTGAGTTGTATGCATTCTTTATGTATTTGAGATATTAACCCCTTATCAGATATATAATAAGCAAATATCTTCTCCCATTCAGTCAGTTGTCTTTTTGTTTTGTTGATGGTTTCCTTTGCTGTACAAAAACTTTTTAGTTTGATGCAATCTAAAAAGTTTGATGCAATCTCATTTGTTTATTTTTTCTTTTGTTTCCCTTGCCCACAGAAATATGTCCAAAAATAAATACCTACTAGCAGTATCAGAGAGATTACTGCCTGTGTGTTCTTCTAGAAGTTTTATGGTTTCGGGTCTTATATTGAAGTCAGCCTGAAACTGTCTCCAAAAAGAGTGCACACAGTGCTGGCACTTGCCTCAGATGTTTGGCCCTGAATCAGTGCAGGGCGTAGCAGCCATCCAATAACAAAAGCCCTGGGGCAATCTACAGGTTGGGTGGGGTAAGCTGATCTCCTCAGTCCAGTGCTTCCATATTGGCCCTGTGAGAGGGATCTGCATGGGCAAGTTGGCGAAGTCTGTGGATGGCTCCTGCGGAGGCCTGATAACGCACAATGGTGGCTGCCCATCCAGCCCTCGTTCTGGCACCAGGAAATGTAGTCTTTCTCTGTCTGAATCTTGTGGGAACCTCTGACCCACCACCAGTGCTCCAGGTGAGCGTCCACAGGCAAGAGAGCCTGTGTGTGTGGGCCCTTCAAAGAGGTGTCTAGGGTTTCAGTTTCTTTCCATCTCACCCAGATGACCAGAATCCCCTCTGGTTTTCACTGTCAGAATTTATTTTGAAACTCCTCTTACCTGGGCTGGGAAGCCCCCGAATGAGGCTAGGAATCCTCTGTCCTTCAGGGGGAGCCTCTGCAGCTTCATTCTCCCTCCTGGTATTCCTCTACCACCCACTTGTGTGGGTCCAGCCCAGTTCATGACTTTGCCCCTCCTACCTGCTTCAATGTGGCTCCTTCTTCATATTATCAGACATACATGTTGTGATTAGCTAGACTTCAGGTGATTCTCCACATTGATTATTTTATATTTTGGCTGTAATTTCAATGTGGACCTGGGAGGAGGTAAATCCTGCTTTTACCTAGTCTGCCATTTTCCTCTTGATTTCCATAAATTGTGTTTCCTCTGGCCACTTTTAAGAATTTCTCTTTAAAACTGGTTTTGAGAAATTCAGTTATGATGAGTCCAGGTGTGCTCCACATGCCTCCCTTCCTCATCCAGTGGCTACTCAAAGCTTGTACTTTCAGGGTGAATGGCAGGAACATCAAAAAAGCAAGTCAGTCGTGCAAGTAAATTTCAAGCCTTTGCTTGCATTACATTCGCAAGCATCCACTGGCCAAAGCATGACACATGGTCAATCCCAAGTGAGGGGATAAGGAAGTAAACTCCATCTATCATGAGTCCATGACAAGGTGTAAGGATTATGCTCAGTTGCACACCTATACTAGAAGAAGTCCAGTACCTTGACTGTAAACTTAGATGTCCCTAGCAGAAGACACGTCATGAAACAGAGCACAGAAGATTGTTATAATTGGTAATATTTTTCCAATGGATATTTTCTCCCACTGTGGTTTCCATATCTAGTCTCCTTTCTCAGGAGCACATTTCGGGTCACCTCTTCCAGACTTTTGATAGTAAAACGTAACTTAAGATAAAGCCCCCCAAAAGCTTAAGAATATTGAGACCATATCAGATCTACTCTAATGGTGATTTACTGTAAATGAGAAAAAATGTTAAGGGAAATTATATGTCACTGTGTTTCAATATGATTTATGAGTGCTTCTCTGCCCTTTTATAAAAGAATACTATATAAACAGGTAGCCCTGTTTGCTTTTTGTGTAACTCTATCAAATTACTCTTTGATGTGAGTGCCTTAAGGGATAACTCTCAAGGTTAAGGGAACAAAACCAAATAGACATTGAGCCTGAAGAAGCCAGCTACACATTTTGAAGGCAGCAAAACTGGTATTATAGGTACTTGATGACAATTCTATGCAAATGTACATAATTATTAATAGTAATTACCATTAGTTGCCATTTCCATTTGAACATCTCATATATATTATGTACACTGCATCTATTGTCTTTATTACTTATGGTAATCTTACTGGGTACTTTTCTCATTTTATGCATGAAGAAATGAAGGCTCAATGAAGATGAATTAATTGCCCAGAGACACACCTAGCAAGTGGCAAAACTGGTGTGCACACCCAAATTTATCTCAATAAAAGTCTCAGCAAGCCCATTATAGCTCCTTTTCATCCATGATCTTTAAGTTTCCATTTGTTCTTCCTTAAGGGGATTAATTAAATTTATAAGGGAATGATGGACATATTTGTGCTGCCTAAATTTTTGTGAAGGATTTGCAGAACATTGAGAACTCCTCTTCAGATCCTCAGGGTCCCTGTTAGAGATGTGGGTCCCAGTCTCAGCAGTAGCCGGGAATAGTGCTGGTGTCAGAGATATCTTACTGCAGTCCTGCCTCAGCTGCGTTGCAGCTCAGGGACCCAAGGCAGTAGATAACCTCATTTAGCCCAGTTTCTTCATCCCCAAATGAGGAAATGATGCCATCTGCCCCTCATTTTTTGGAAGGATTAGATAAGGCAGATAAAATACAATTTGGGGAAATATAGTAAAGCAATTCTTTAAAGGCAGTAGTAGTGTTGTCATCATCAGACCACAACAGAGTACACTAATATGAGTTAATGTTCATCTGTATTCAGTTCTTAGAACAGTGCCTAGCACATTCTAACTGTAATATGTCTTTTTGAAATATTAAAAATATTATTTGTACCAATATAAAAGTAGTGAAAAACAAAACTCATCCAGATTTTGAATAGGGGCCAAGGGAATTAGTTAACAGTTTTGTGATTGTAGATTAAAGAAAGAGAAATCTCAGAAGAGCATTATCCTTGTGAAATTTAAATTTAAATATATGAGGAGTAATCATACTGTAAAATAGATAACTCAAGACCAATTTCATAATATATAAGCAGATTTCCTTCTACAATCAGTGCAGGTATACTAAAAAAAAGTACCTGTTACACTCCCAAGCTGTCCATACATTTATAGGTTTAAAAATTTGGAGCAATTAGGGGGATCATTTTATAAACTATATAAATGTCTAACCAAGTACTGTATACTTGAAAGTAATTAAAATAAAAAAAATTCTACAATTTTTTTATGTTTATGACCAATTTAATTAAAATAACTCCTGTTCTTTAAAATATTTCTCTAAACATGTGTTCTTATATAATACTTTATTTATTATTGTAATCTTAATTTTTTAGACAACAGATAGTCAAAATTAAAGCTTATATCAAATACCAAACATATATAACTCGAATTGTGTGAAAACTAAACCCAACTCTCTTCACTGTAGTATAGTTTATGGGGACTTTATTTTGGCTCTGCCTCTTACTGCGTGACTTGAGCCTGGGTTAGGCCAACTTCAAGCCTGTATTGTTTTTCCTATATTACAATACCATAATAAATGAACAAATGTTAATGTTTAGATTTTAATTTTTTTACTATTATGGTAGCAGCGCTTTTGTTCCATGTTTTATTTGACTTACCTTCTCTCTATTTCAAGAACGTTATTGGAATGGGAGCTCATTTTGTAGTGAATGTTGGAGGAATATGGTTCTCTATTTTTTCCTCCCTTCTTTTCACTCTCCATTCCTCATATACACAGTTAAGACAAACAATATTATGGAAGGAGAATGGCTTATATAATAAATAAACCCAGGTGTAGGGTGCCTCTGAGGAGATGAGGCAGGTGGGATGTGGTCACAGTAGACAATTACCCCTTTATTTTAATATAGCTTCACATCTCAGCAGTGAGTTACTGTAATGGGTCCAAGCCTTGGGCCATTTTATCCATCTGATCATCTGTAATTCTTGATATGAGATTTATGAACTAGCAAAGAAGGAGATTTCTTAGATCTTGGTGGCATTAGAATACATCTTTCAGATATTGTTGGCTGGACTTGGAGCTGGACAAAGGACAGGAACTAAAACGTGGGCCACATTCTTGGGTGTCTTAGGCTATGCTTGGCAAGAATTGGTATCTCCTCTCTTATTACATTTAGTTAGTGACTCTGGAAGCACATGGATGAGCCACCTAAATGATAAACTATCAAAGCATGTTTTAGGGATATCAATTGATATGAGAGGATTATGCATGGATTATCTCATGAAGCCTTATCAGATTCAAGCTGTTACATGTTTTGCTTTGTTTTGTTTTGTTTTGTTTTGTTTTGCTTTGCTTGAACAGAATGAAGTTTCTGAGGTGAAGAAAGAGGAAACTTTGTTGGATCTGGACTTTGACCCTTTCAAGCCTGAGATAGCCTCTGCAGTTTCTGCTGGAGTGACCCACTCACCTATGTCTCAGGTATCAAGTGGTTTTTATGTTTGGCGATGCTAAATCATAAATTTTAATAAGCTCAATAAGGCAACAGATGCACTTCAGCTACCCCTCTCCCTTTCAAATGACTGTCTTCTTTTTGATTGACAAATATTTCCTACTGGGAAAGAAGGGTATAAAGGAGACTTTATCAATATCAATTATTCTAAAGCCCCCCTGCCAACCTCCCCATTAATGTTCTCTATCCATGGGGCTGGAATAACCATACATTCCAATTTCCCAGGAATCATCTATCTCAGAGTAATTATTAATAACACCCTTTTTTATTTGCACTCAAAAGTACTTGCATTTGGATGATACATTTTATAACTTCTCTAAATAAATTTCTTTCTTTTGGCTTTGGGTTTAATCTTCTTCCAGTTTTCTCTACTTTCCTTCCTCATACTTTGCAAATTAAAGCACGTTTGAAATAACTTTGAGATTATGCCCCAGGAGAAATCTTTTTCAGTCTTGATAGTTTTGAACTTGATGATGTTCTCCTGACATTGCAGAAACTTTCTTAGTAGATCTTGATTATGTCTTGATGCAGAATTGGGCTTAGTTATCCAAACCTATCCTTGCTCATCACTTCTTCACTCTCAACATTTTTCTCATTTTAATAGTTATTGCAATAGCATTCCCTGTCAGAAGAATACTGGTGGTGGATGCTATAAGGACCTGTGGATGATTCCTCTGGAATATAGTTACTTCAGAGTTGTCTATGTTCATAGAAAGAAGTTAACTCAAAATTTAGGTAAACAGAAGTTATTTATATAAGTATTTTTGTTGTAGTCGAGGCCTCGCATTTGAATTTAGGAAAATCCAAAGATGCTAGAATATACTTCAAATTAATTAATGAAGGTTTATTGTGAAATGCAAGATAAGAATTGAGACCCAGCTCAATTTTCTGGTCTTTAAGCCTTCTTGACACCTTACAGTAAACCACTGGGGAACAGACAGCTCAATATAAACCTCAATAAATAAAGCTTTTCTTTAATCCATCCTTTGTTCTAGATGATTGGTTTTCTATAGGCCTCCCTGCTGTAATATAAGAACAATAGAAATCTGAAAAGTCAATACAGCAGGAAATCAAGTAGATCAGACACTAGCCTTAGATATATTTTGCAAAAATGGAGCTCTTAGATGAATATTTCAGAAATTTATATTAATTTCCTTTTAGAGGATTTGTGATGTGCATTAGAATGTTAAAGCCTCCAAGAAGTCCTGCAATTAAAAGAATAGCCTGTTTAGATTTGTTTAACTTAAGAATTTCTCATTTATTTGACCATAGAAATCAGTTTTAATGAAACTTTCTTAACATTCATTGGAATATGCTCTAAAACATACTTTGGGAAGTGCTAATGTAATGGTCAGCAAGTTTGTAGGTTCTGCCTTGCTTGCCAATAAAAGTAGAAAGTGAATGTATATGTCATTCAGAATATTTCCTTCTCAGGACTGTCGTGTAGACAGCCAGCAGATGTCATAGGACTTCCTCTGCCTTACTTACCAACATTCATTACTTTAGTGGCAGAAGGAAAATTCTGTAATGGATGCTGTGATGATCAGTGCGTAAGATTCCACAGCATTTCTGTCTGCAAATTTGAATCAAGAGAGAAACCTCTTTTATATCAATTCATTATTAAATTAATCCATAAATCATGGAACTTTGTGTGGATTTAGGACTGAGACTCTCTCAGAATTTTTTTTTAAAAAAATGATTTTGGTTAAATCTTCAAAAGTTTAGTTCTGAAGAAAAGCATTACTGCAGTTAGGAAAAGCTGTGTGTGCCCCTGTGTTTGTTCTTCCCTGGCAGATAATAAGCTGCTCTGGCTTCCCAGTGGCCATAATTGAGTCACCTCACTGCAGAGTTGTCCTGTCATCCAGGTCTAATCACATCTCGAATCACATCTCTCTTCTTTTGCTAAGAAAAATTCTTAGTCTGAGATAACAAAAAGAATAGAGCCATTAGATTCTGCTGGCCTTTCCCCTTCACTCAGTGACCTACCGTACCCATCACCTGATGCCATGTTTTAAACCGCTGTTCTTGCTGCCAGCAGAACACCTCACCTTGTGATCTCTGCAGTGTGCACATGAGCTAACACATCCTTTCACAATCCTGAGGATTGATAAACACGGCATTTCACATCACTGCCTTCCTTTGTAGAAAATACCACTGGGGACTGCATTATGCAGGGATGTGTGGTAGCTTTTTGGAGCTGTGATTCTTAAGGGGCAGTGAAGCAAGAAAATATAAACTATCTGGATAACCAGAAAATGCATAATAGATGCAAAGGTGTCCAGGTACAAATAACTGTGGTTTTCAGTGGAGCTGTTCTACTCTTCTTTCTTAGTCATTCTACAACTAAATGCTAACACAGAGACCAACCAGGCACACAGCAATGCAGAGTGGGTGGGATAGTACAGTTGGAACAGGCCCAGAACAAGCAGGTGGGTTTAGTCAGAGCCACAGGACTTAGAAGTACAGAATTCAAACGGGATATTTGTAGTCCTATCTAGAAACTGTCATATTCTTAAGATGAGAGTGTCAGGCTCTCTAATTTTCTGTTCACATTTAGTGATTCAAAACAAGTGCATAAACATGGATCAGTTCTAGTCACAAAGACATGAGCAGAAAAGGATGTGGCTTAGCATTTATTCTCAATCACAGAGGAAATAAGAGAGGTCTCCCCCACTTTCCTCACAGACAGAGGAAGTCATTTTTGAACCATGTGGATTCATTCCGCAGATCAATAAGCTTTATAATTAAAATGTCAGTAATAATTATAAATCATTTATATGTCTTAGAGGGAACCCTACTAATTTAGAAGATTACCAAATAATTGAGCTGTGTATTACTTAATTCACCTTATTGAAGAACTACTTTTCTGGTGTTCACTTACCATCAAACTGGTCATAATGCAGCCTCTTCAATTTGGTGTGGGAGGAGAGAAAATAGTATTAGCAATGATTAGGATCCACATTTCCTCAAAGACTGATAAACACTAATGTCTGGACACCTTGTTTACTTTGTGTGTGTGTGTGTATGTATATGTATTAAAGTAAACTCATTCATCATGTTTCAGATATAATTTTCCACTTTTATAGCAAAAGACACATTGATTAGATCTGTGCTATCCAATATGGTAGCCACTAACAACATTTAGCTATTTAAATTAAATGAAATTATGTAAAATGAAAAATTTGATTCTGTTACACTAGCACATTTCCATTTCTCAATAGCCACATGTGACTTGTGGCTACCATATTGAACAACACAGATATGGAACATTTTTATCACCAAAGGAAGTTCTACTGAACAGTGTTGTACTAAATATCTCAAAATGTTTATGATTTTATTTTAAGAACTTTTATCATCTCACTATATTTTACAGTCTTGGGATTTGTATACTAACATATTTTTGTTTGTTTGCTTTCAGACCTTGCCCTGGGACCTATGGACGGTAAGAGTACTAAGAACTCTGTATTTTGATGCATCTGGATCTCTAGAAATTTGGAAACCTTGTTATATTTGATTTCATCTGTAATAGAAAGGAGACCCAAACATTTTTAATAATAATGTAGTCCCCTAGAATAATCTCCATCTCCCTGATGGTTCTGAGTATTACCAGCACCTGGAAGCAATGGTGAAGAAGAGAGTGTCAGTGGTCCATACTCCTGGATGAGCAAGAATTTGGTGTTGTGCCCCTTTATGCTTCTTCCTGTGACTGTTGGCAGCTAGAGGAAATGTTGTAGTGAAGGACATGCACATTTGTTATTGTTTTTCAATAGAATATAAGAAAAGTATGGGTGAGAGAATGTAAGGCATGAGCTACTCTGTACAGGGAATCTTCTTTTTTTCATTTTTATTTTTAATGATGCTTAATAAGAATTTGAGCTTTAAAGCCAGACAGCCCTGGATTTGAGTCCATACTCTACTTCTTATAACAATACAATTTTGAATGATTCCTAAAACTCTTTAAGCCTCAGTTTTTCTCATCTGTGAAATAAGGGTAATGACACCTATTGCAGAGGATTTTTTGAGGATTAAGTGAGATAATAGTTGTAGAGTATTTAGCCCAATGCCTGGTATGTATCAATAAAAGGTAGGTATTACTACTAATGATATTTATTCAGCTAATATGATGTGCAAGGATGAGTACTTTCAGAATTTTGAGTTGGGAAAAAGACACAAACAGCACTTTGTGTTGATAGCATCTGTGCTGTAAAATTAGGAGACTGGCTGCATCCACTCAGAGCTTTACCTCCCTTTAGGTAGAGCCTTTGTGTACTGTCTTAGAACAGCCTTGGTTACATGGTCTTAAGAAGTCAACTTGAGTTTCATGTTTTCTTCTTTTTTAGTGAGACAGCAGCAGGAAAGTTTGGTAGATCTAGCTATTTATGAGCCTGTGGTCTGAACTGGCATTGCTACTTTTTTCCCTTAAAACAAGATCACTGCCTCCTTCCCTACCACAGCAGCAGATTTATACTGTACTGCTTAGGACTCTTAAAGCTCCATGGAAAGCTCTCAAGAGAAAAGCTAAAAAATGTTGTTTGAAAACATCCTGTATAGTGAGCTGGTTTGACTTTGTATAATCACAAAAAGGATTGACATCCAGGACATTTGAATTCTAGCCTCGACTTTGTTTTAATTTTCTTGGAGATTAAGAGGACAATGCTAATTTTTTGTTATTTCAATATTTCATATCTTTAGTTGCAGCTATACCACATCTTTCCTTCCCTGGCTTTGGGGAAGGAGATGGTAACAATGAAGGTGCTACCTATAAGGAACATTGAATAATTTAGAGGACAAACCTGCTAGGAATGGTAACAGTGACAGGATTACAAAACAAAACAAAACAAAACAAAACATAAAACAGCTTCCTGAACATATGTACTTGCATTTCTTGATCCTCTCAGCTAGCCAGTATTGTTTCCTTTTGTCCAGACAAAGTTTCTAGACTGCAAGGAGAAGCTGAGGAGAATCCTTCAGGCAGTCAGAGTGGCTGGTATCAGATCATCCTCCATCTGAAAACCACCTCAAAGGCAGAAACAAATGCAGGATGAGTTTGGGGAAGATTTTACTCTGGTATTCAGCTGGAGCAGATGATACTGTGTAATTTTGTGACTGCTAGGGCTTAATGTTATTCTCGGGTTAGCAGGCTTGCTTATTTATTTGAAACTTTGCATTTCAGAATCTGCTAAAACAGAAGTCAGATAATAGCCATAAAACATTCTTACGGACACTAGAAAATGACAAATGCTTTCTTCAAGTTTCAATTGTGTAGTCTTAAATAGTGTTAGAACAAAACTCATTCCTATCACAAAGAAGTTGTAAAATTTAATCTCAAACCAGTGAAAGCCACAATATTCAGCAGAATGTCGACTCCAGACAGCATAGGATTTTACAGTGCTAGTGAATTTTCTTTTCTTGCCTTATGATTCTGTTATTTCTTTTTTACTCATACAGACAAGCACTGATTTGGTACAGCCGGTAGGTAAATATCCGGAAAATTCTGGATATTTTTTGTATTTAATATGCATTATATACACAGTATATTATCTAAAATGAGCTTCTTTTCTGTCACAGCATTGCTTGTCACAGATTTAACCTTAAGCCATTTAATTTAAATACTCTCTAGTTTTGTAAATTGTTGCTACCTGACTCAAGAGCTTTGTGTTTCTCATCAACTCTTACCATAATCTATTTCATCTTATGTTTTTTTGTTTGTTTTTTCCTTTGCTGTTATGCACACTCTAAAGACTGACTCTTCAAAAAGTCTTTCCCTTTGTAACCTGATCATGGAGGAAACTCCAGACAGTGGGTTGGCTGAAGAAATTCAAAGATGTCAAATTGATCTAGGTGCATTTATTTGGGGCCCAGATGCTAGTACAGACAGTGTCAGCCAGGAAATTACCCGCGATGGGTCTCAGGAAGACTCTGCATGTCTCTCTGAAGCAGAGCA
This sequence comes from Pteropus alecto, assembly GCF_000325575.1. NCBI lineage: Eukaryota > Metazoa > Chordata > Mammalia > Chiroptera > Pteropodidae > Pteropus > Pteropus alecto. The sequence goes on along the minus strand of NW_006494608.1, from coordinate 925,098 downwards.
AGAAATGAGATTATCCACTGGGATGCTTCCTTCTGCTGACTGGCACACTGTAGCCGAACAGGGGAAGTGTGTCCTGGGGCCTGCCCCTCTGTGTGGAAATGAACAACTGTCTCCAAAGCTTGTGCTTGCGGTTGAATTTGCCATTGCGGCTTGTATGGAAATGGAGCAGCCTTATGACTTACCTGACTCTGAGAAGCCAGCCATGGAAACTGGTGGCCTAGTTGAAGAAAGTGAAGAAGTTGTTAAAAAGTCAGAAGAAGAGGAAGAGAAACAGAAGATAGAAGATTCTTTGTGGGAAGGTGTGGAGACATGTGAAAAGGTAGACATTGGAGCTATTAATATCAAGATCCTAGAAGGTACAGAGGAATTAGAAGAGAAAGTGTGTGAAAGTACAGGACACAGGGTAGAAGAACTTAAGACAGTAGGAAAGCAGGACCAGGAGACCTTAAAAAGCAATAAAGAGGAAACTAGGAAAGATCTAAGAGTTAGATGTAAGGAGAGTATAAAGACCAATGAAAAGTATTTCGAGAAAATTGACATATTAGAAAAAGACATGGAAAGGATAGATACGGTGGATGAATTTAGTGACAGAGACAAATGACTAGATGAGAGGATTTACATAGTAATAAATGATTGTGAAATTATAGAAAGCTTTAGAGCTAAACCTGAAAATTACACAGATATTTTGAAACTGCCTCTCCAGACTGACTCTGTATCTAATATTGAAGATGCCAGCCCTGAGGGATGGGATAGAAAAGACACGAAAAAATTTTTAATAGACCCTCTTAACTGTGATATAATATATCATACAGCACAGGGCAGTGCAGATGATAAGATTAAGTGTGAGGCTGTGTTACATGCTCCTGGAGGTGACAAGGATGAAAATCAGGCTGTTGTTTTATTAGTAAAACATGAAGTAGCAGCTCAGTCTAGGACAGATCTCAATTATTCTCTGGAAACTAATGCAAACAGAAGCAATTGGTGTTTATGTAAGGCAGAAGATTCATTAATAGAGGGGTCTGAAAGTATGGTGAGTGGGAACTGTAGTCATACCATTACCTTGCCAGGAATTGCAAAAACAGACTCTTGGGGAACAGATCCAGGTCAAATATTGCAGCCAAGCTTTGATTTAGCAATGAATAATATGGATAAATTGGAATTCTCTGGTATACCAGATGGCTAAGGAAGTAGATTTGCCAATTGGCTTGATTCTATTAACCACTGGCCTATCAGAAATATGGGAGCCATAGACAATTGCTAGGAACATTTAGATATAGTTGAGAGCAAAAAAAGGCTGGAGGTGGATTTATTGGCAGATATATGGGAGGAACAAGCCATTGATAGCTGTTGTTGGGAACAAAGCCAAGAAACAGTTAGACCACTGGTTTTGGGAACCTCCCAGGATGCTAACACCGAAAGTTCTGCTAGTCCCCAAGACAATGGCATCAACAACTCAGATTTATCTGAAGATGAAATTGCTAACCAGAGATATGGAATGTTGTACCAAGAAATAGAGGCTGATAAAGAAGAGGTACTTATCCTAGTGTGTAGTATAGACTAGCCAAAGACTTCTGTAGGTTCTGTTTTTCCTGATATTTCCCGCCCACTTCATTTTTCATCACTATCTTCTCTGAGGCCTGCCTCATCTCCTTGACAGATTGTCATTCATATACCTCTTATCTCTTGAAATCTGTTCAAACCAAACAGAAATAAGTTGACAAAAAACAAAAAACTCCACAAAAAAGCAAAAACACGTAAAGAAGGATGATTATGTTGGAACTAATAAGAGTTTATTTAATCACCCATTTACTGTGTTTATTTTTTATACTTTCATTTTTACTGTTCAAGTACCAAAAATATGTAGAACAGACTAATTTACTGTTCCTGAGTGATTACCCCAATAAAAACACATTAAATGCTTCTACCTGAACCTACTGAAATTGTAGAATCTCATAATAGGTGTTCGTCAAAAAAACTAATAAAATGATGTGTTAGAGAAATACTGGAAATGCTTCTTCTAGATTCTATTTAACCCCTCATGGCATTTCTACAGAATTATCTCCTCATTATTGAAAAAGTGGATTTTGGTTAGCGCTGAGCCACACACCAGCAGTGATTGTAAAAGTAATCTTTCTTTTTTTTTTTTTTGTCAGCCTATTTAAAATAATACAGTATAGCCTTTTGCATTTCCTAAGCACTGCCGTGCACTACACCCTTTTGTATTATTTTAAAATTTGTGGTAGTCTTTACTTTCCAACCTGCCTAACAGACATTCACTGATCCTACAAAAATAAATGAAAAAAATAACGTACTCTGATTTCCATTTCTATTTAGGCTTCAGGTGGTTCATTTAATGGATTCACCCAGGTAAGAAACAGATTTATTATCTATTTACTATCAAAATCCATCTGTTGAAAATGATGCAAATTTTTAAAATAAGGACCTCTTGCAACTGGTATGGCATAATGATTAAGTATGTCTGCATAAAACTTCACCCTACTACTTACAAATTCAGTAATGAAAACAGTAATAGTATCAACATTGTAGAATGTTGTGAATATTAAATGAGATATGCCCAACAGCACATACTAAGTCCTCCATGGTGTAGTTAGCTGTTGTTAATGTTATTAGTTATACCACAGATTTCTTCCTTCTGCTGATTCCTCTCCTGAATCTAGAAGTTGCTCTGATCTTAGAGATCCACTAGATTCAGCTTGTTGGAAAAGAGGAAACAGGATTGTTTTGAACTAATGAAATTAGTCTTTAGAAAATATGAGATGTTTCAGGAGCATTTTTCTAAAGATTCATGTTAAGAGTCATACAACACAGAAACTTCCCTCTTCAGTGGTCCTCCAAAAAGGAACCATTGGAAGATCAGAAATCACGGGTTGGCTCTGGCCTAAAGGCAGTATTTTCCTTACAAGTCAGTCAGTGGAAGAGGAGCCACAAGATGGACTATCCCATTCACTGTATATGTCCCAACAAGTGGACAGTTGTAACCCATGTAAAGGCGAACCACATGTCTATCAAGCTCGTGGAATAAGTTCTGAAAACTTCTTAAAAGGAGACTTCAAATAGAAGCTCGTCTGTGATGAATGCTTTGTTTTAGAATATTAGACATGAAAATTTTCAAATTTTAACATTTAGAATTTCTTGATTGAAAAGTTTGATTACTTTTCCCATGTTACCTATGAAAATAGGTAACATGGGAAAAACCCACACACAAACCCACACCTAAATACAGATACACGCAAACACAAAGAGAGATGACAGTTTATCTCTTCGAAGACAACTACATAAAAATCTTGAAAGTTTGGGTCATAAGAATTGTTTTTCATTTCTCATTTTTAAATTTTGTATTTTTATCAGTTATAAATGTGCAAAATTTAAAAAGTACAAAATTTTATAAGATGTTTTTTGTTTAAAAACTTTAGACTATCACATACCCCTTCCATTTCCTGTTTCTTAGAGGTAAATATTTACACTTCCTTTAACAGATTCTCTGGTTTCACCCACCCACGTGTGCATGACTTTCTTATAATGCTATTTTTTGATATCTAAAGCGTTATCTATTGACTCATCTCTCAGGAAAGTGAGGACATAAAGCACTTTCAACCTCCTACCTTTGCAGTCCACCTTGCTCTGATATAGTTTCGCCATCGACAGTCTGTAGGAATAATGATATAAATGCTATTAGTCCCCAATTCATGAAGTTTATATTTCCTTTTATGCCAACTTTTTGTTTTCCTTTGAGGAAGTAATTGTAGTGTCTTTTTGTTGGTTGGTTTGCTTAGTTTTCTACTCTGATTTCCCCATACTCTGTAGTTAGATAAATCTCCTCTCATTTTGTTGGAAAACAAATATTCAAACAGTTTTCTCTTCTTGAAGAACTTGACTGTCTGCCTTCTGGACTGCTCCAGTCTAAACTGAGGACTCTGTGTCTATGGCACAGCTGATTCCACAGGTTCTCCTGTTACGTCTGCCTGGGGATTTCCTTCACTTCTCTCTTATGTCAATCCACTCTTCTCTGGACATAAATCTTCCTCATTTAAGTTTTAATTTCACAAATCAAAATATGTCTTCATCCACAAATATAAAGCACATCCTTCCATAGCTTCCTGAGAAAAGTGTGCATGTTATACATCTGAAAATGTCTTTATCTATGTACATATGGACTGCTTGTTTGGATATTATATTAGAAGTTGTAAATTGTTTCCCTTAGAATTTCGAAGCCATTGCTCCACTCAATTCTACCTTCTAGTGTTGCTACTGAGAATCTGTCCTTTTGATTCTTGATATTTTGTGAAAAAATATTCTCCTTCCTTCTGTCTGTCTCTCTTTCTTTCTCTTTCTCTCTCTCCTCCTTCCTCCACCCGCTTCCTCTCTCTCTCCCTCCCTCCCTCCCTCTTATATACCCCTTCCACTCTTTTTTTCTGTTTCTCTCTGGAAGTTTGTAGAATTTTTTTTCCCCCAGAGTTTCTGAAATTTTACAGAGGTGCACGACGATCTGAGTTTATTTTCATACATTGTCCTAGGCCCTTTTAATCTAAAAATTTATGTTTTTAAGTTTGGGGGATATTTTTTATTTATCAATGTTTTTTCTTTTGTTTTCTTTGTTCTCTTATCCTGTCACACTTCTCTTTTTCATATGTTGGCTTCCTGAGCTAGTCTTCTAATGATTTTTCTTTGCTATTTCCTTTACTTTGTCATCGTTCTCTGCTTTCCAACTCTTCTAACAGACTTTTATATATTTTTCATTTTCAAAAGCTCTTTTTGTTTACTGAATATTTGTTTTTAACAGCATCCTCTTATGTCATGGATAAGCCATTGTATCTCTGAGGGGATTATAATCATAATTTTTGAAGAATTTTTTTCCCCTGAAAGTCTTTTTTTTTTTTTTTGTCTGTTTTGGGGTTTTTTGCTATTTATTTTCTCCTTTTGATATTTGAGACTTTTCTTACATGTCTGGTGATCTTGGCTGTCTACTCATACTAAGAGTAGGAGACTAAAAAGCTGGCAGGAAACATGTAGAGGTAAGTAGAGCTCATTAACTGTGGGCATTGTTCTAGAATTTTCCGGCTTATTTTTCCTGTTGAGGAGCCCCTGATGTCAGATTCGTTAGGCATTTTTTTCTTGAGCTGATCAAATTTCTCTGGGGAGACTCTTCTGGTCCCCTGTACAAGCCTGGCTGCCAGTGTAATGACAGGTTAATGAGGAAGAAGTTAGGGATGGGGGAGAGAGGGGACCATGTTCTCAATATTTGTTAGGTAAATGCTCACTTAATCCAGCTACTTTCCTAATATGCCCGGGTATCCTCCAGACCTTCTATTTCAGCCTCTATGAAAATAACTTCAAGTCTTGTGCTGGAGCAGAAAGGCATATTGCTTGGTTTTCATGTAGATGAGAGTATCTCATGGTCTAATTGCTTCTACAATAGACTTTTCAACCACTTCTCCTGTCTTTAAAACCACCCTAACTTCCATTTCCCATAGTTCCCACTGTTTCTGAGTAACAAATTTGGTTGCCTTTTAGCATTTCTTACACCTACTAAAAATATCTTAGGATACAGATATTTTTGTTTCCACCAAGTTACTTATTGTTCATTTGTCTGCTTTTTGATTTCAAAATTTTGTTGCTCTTATTTTTCTCCCCATTATTATTATGCTTATGGTTCTATGCCTTAAAATTTTTTCTTTGTAAAATTCCCTTTATTGTTCTTTAGTTTGAATTCTGGAGGTAACAGAGGTAATTGCCTATGTTCAATCCACCAACTTTAACCAAACATTATTGGCTTATCTTTTCTGTTGGAGAGCCTTTGATGTCAAATTTTTAGGTTTTTTTTTTTTTTTTTTAAACTGGTTATATTTCCTAGGAAAGACTCTTTAGGTCTTTCCTGGCTAACAATATAATGAGAGATGACTATTCCTTTAGAGATCACTGTTTCCTTAGATTATACCAGCTTGATTTTAGGTCGTTAGGTCAATGAATATATTGTATAAAATTTTTAAAGTTATGGCTCATAATTAACCTGTAGAAGTTACACTTAGGTGAGATAGTAAGATTGAGTTTCCAACACTTAAAAAGTTTAAATCTGTAGCTTAGAGCAACTAAATTCTAATTCAATGTAGATGTTCAGAAAAGAAGCTGCAGACCAAAGATACCCCAGAAGACACGGCCCTTTACTTAATGTCTCTCTCGTCAGATCCTCATTTTCTCCTAGCTCAGATTTATATTTAGAATCACTACTGTTAAAAATTACTTTTGTATTTTTTGCTTTTTTGATTATAATACAAGGAGACTTTCAAAAACTTTATAATTTGTTTATTGACATAATTGTTGGGAGCTAATTTAAATACCTTTGTTGTTGCTTTTTTAGCAAATTAACTAGAAACTTACTACTTTTAAATCTTCTGTTTTCTCCCCAATTTTCAGCCCCAGGATACTTCATTATTCACGATGCAGACAGACCAGAATATGATCTGTAACTTGGTAAGTTGATTTTGATTTGTATTTTTGAGAAGTTGATAGTTACTGCTGAATGTTCTAAGATTGATGATTCTAGGTTATCTAGAGCTTGAATATTCAGAATGTGGTTTCTGAAGCTCCTTCTTTTCTAGAAAACAGGAAGGAAATCTTCTAAAAAATCTTAGAGTGTGTCTTTGAATGTGGTTGCTTCTAATTTATAAAGGCACAGTGATCCTAGCAAAAGTCTCATAATTATGTGCTTCAGTAGAACACAATAAATTCATCAAGGACACGGATGTTTTCATGTGACTATAAGTTAAGCTACAGAACTGAAAATGAAATTGCCTCAAGAATTCATCTTTCAAAATAGATCCTTGCTTCTTCTTGAACTTGAAGCTGCTTCATTTCTCATTTCTTTCCTTCTTTTTGTGAGTTATAGAAAAAAAATAATGCATAGTAGAGATGTGATTCCTACTTTAAAGAAACACAAGATGAGAGAAAAGCTTAACTAAAGAGTCGGGAGAAAGCAGAGTTACTCTTGATGGTAGAAGAGATTCCTACAAGATGGATGTTACAATTTTCATGGGAAACCTTTCTAGTAGGAGCTTACCAGTGAAATTGAATGAAGACACCTTGAGTGATGATACTTGTGAGCTTGTCAGTGATATACTATAGAGGATTTTGGCTCTTTAAGGATTAGTATACAAGGGTTATTCATAGCTCACCGGTTTTCCCATGAGAATGGTGTACAATTATCCCAGTTCCTGGCTTTCACGTTGAAAGCTTGGAATTGAGTTTAAGTAGAATGAATTTTTCCTTTTAGATGATTACACTTCTAAGTAAGGAATTCTGTTCTGGGAAGTTTGTATTAAAGGTTAATTTGATATTTTTCACAGGCAAGTGTATCTCTAATACCTTGTCATAGATTGTCATACTTTTGCCTTTTGGGTAACCAAGTGAAATGTGGAGTCTGTGGACTTTGAATAAAGATTTCAAATGTTTCAAATACAAATTATATTGGTGTTAATAATGGAGCCAGAGAGACTCATGTTTCACATTCATTGGTGAGTCTCAGCCTCGGTGATGATGGATTAAGCATTGTAACGATGCTGGAGGATGATAGTCAGTTGTGAATGGGTTAAGAAAAATGGAGAAATTCTGGTATAAAGGAAAGACAATGGGTCATAATTAAACTCAAACCAATTACTCTGATGTAAAAGTCCAGGCATAGAATCCAGTGTTTTTAAGTTTCTCTGAACATCACTAACCCCCACAGCTGGTTCTAGGGGCTTACATTGCCTATCCTTCTTTTCTCTTGTTATGTAGTTGCTGAAACAGACACCTCCTTTCCACTGAAGAACTTAGCTTCACTATGCCCAGCATTGCATTAGCTTTGGCATTGGCTCTCCATGTGGAGAACTAGGAAATCACAGTGATTATACAAGATCTTCCCAGGATCAGGACAGTTTCCCAACATTTGGTCATTGACTGTACTGAGTGAGGTAGAGGTTGAAGTTGGTAGTCAATGGCATACCTTCCCAGACTGCATGTTATAGCCCTTTAGCACATTCCTGGAGTTCAGGTATAAACCCTTCGAATCTGCCAGTCTTGCTCAGGGGTCAGAGTTGCTTCCACGGCCTTTTGCACTTCTCACCAAATTAGCTCTCCCAAAATCGGAGAAGCAGGACTATACAGCAGATGCCATATTGGAATATGACTAGACTCTTAACCCCACTTTCTTTCTCCATCTCTTCCTCTGTTTGACCTTCCTTCCATCTTATCACAGAAGATACCGGAACAATGTGGGCCAAGTTTACATTACTCGTTTTGTCCTAACGTGAAAATTCCATTTCTGAGTTTCTGAGTTAAATCATTGTTGTGGCATCCTGCTGCCACCAATAATGATCACTACTCAAGCAAACAATAAGAAATCATTACCAGTGCTCCTCAGTGGGAATGGCAAAGTATCAACCCATTTGCAATGTCTGTCAAGGGAGACATCTTATAGTAAAAAAAGTGATTGAAGCAGGATACAATTCCAACAGGACTATTTTAGATCTTTCCATGGGATTTCATCCACAATTTACTCTTGTTTTTCTTTCTACCTTGACAAAATAATTACAATTTTACATTATCTTCGAGTGACTAGAAAGGGAACTTCTATTTCCAAATTTGAGTAGCTGATTTTATGTACAGTCATGCTGTTGTGTTTCATCCTTACTCATCATTCAGTGAGTCATTTTAATCCCCTGGAATTTAAGTTGTTAAGTTGCCGTGCTGTGTTGTGACTTATGGTGATATAACTGATCCTACCTCCTCTTCATACTATGCCTCTGTTGCATTGTCTAAATGCATTCAACTCATTTGTGAAATCACCCTACTTATTCTTGCCTCATATAAAACTCAAAATTTCTTCAGACTTCGAAGAAACTCAGACTCTGATGCAAATAGTTTTGTTTTTTTTTTCATTTTAAGCTATCTTTACATTTCTAAAAAAAAATGTACAATGATATATATATATATTTGACTTTTCGTATGAAATCTCTTGGCTCTTCATCTGGCTTCAGACTTTCTTCATCTCATGGACTCAGCCCAGAGAGGGACAGCCATCTGCATATGGATTTCTTGGTGCTTTGTCATATTACCCTACCTGTCCTTCTTGTGTAGGTCATTCTTGTGTAGATCATTTAATACCATACTGTCATAGAAAATCACTTTGATTTCCAAAATGGTAAGATCTTACCCTGAGAGCTTATAGAATCTGTTTGCTGCTATGAAAACTTGTTTCATTACAAAGATAATTCTTTCGAACAATAAAAGTGAAATCTTTTCCCACAAAGAACTCCTGAGAGTATATTAGAGTGAATTTTATTTTATTCTTTTTAAAAAATTGTGTCAGAGCATCTCTTAAAGGTTATACAATCCCATATAAACATCAAATATCTGCACATGCATCTACTAAGATGTCCTTCCATTTTATTCTGCCTTTTGAAGAGAAGGCTGTGTGTGTCATAATGGGGGGTTTGTTTAAGTGACAAAAAAATATTTTGTACATTTAACCAATGCTAGACTATTTATTATTCATTTTCTATAATTGCAGCATAACTTCTCCATCACTTCCGTATGGAACTTGTCATGTACATCAGCTTAGGTGGACACACAGAGCTAGAGGTGGCTTTTAATTGCTTATGGTGAGATTCTGACAGAAGTTACTGATTTCTACAAAGTATCTATTAGTGATTTCTTACTCTACTAAGAAAACACTTTTAAACTCTTTTAAGTAAATGTTCTGATGGAAAAGGATCTTAACGTGCCCTCTAAAAGCTGCCCATTTAGTGAAATAGTGAAATAAATATGCTTATTTATATTAATCAAAATCGAAAAAGAGGGAACATTTTTCAGTAGTGGTGGTAATATCCATTGGCAATGGTGTTTTTAATGATGTGTTATTATTTAATATTGCTAATTTTAAAACTAAAAAAAGTCTAGAGCTAAGAGATTCCAGGGGCTTGATTCAGCATATAATTGGAATCAGAGTGATATCTATGCATAGAAGTCACAATGGGATGAAAATATCTCACTGTTGTCCATGTGATTAGAAGGGTCTAATTGGTACCATGGAGAATACTTCCTTGTGCAAATTAATGTATTTTGATCTGAATTTTGGAATGACCCCTCAATTATTTGGTGCAATATATATCAAAAGAGCTGGGAGTTCTCAGAACTATGCTCTTACTCCTTCCAGCTGGCAATAGTGGGAGCTTCTAGGACCACCCCCCTCCCTTCTCATTAAATAACATTAAGTGCCTGAATTTCAGCATCTCTTATAGATGTCATAAGGAAGTGAATAGTCAAAATGTTGCAGATAATGAATATGAATAGCCAAAATGGTAAGTCTTGGCCTAATTTCAAGGGAAATGACAGTCCTCGAGGATGCTAAAAGAGAAGTTTATAGAGTCCATTTCTAGACTTTCCAGTTCTGTAAAGGCCCATGATGCCAAATGTATAAAACTTTTTTCCAGGACAGTCTTAATGAAGCTGCTTGCCTGTAGGATGATGAGCAAAATCTTAATTGTCTGGTGTTCTGTAATGCTATGTATTCATATGTTGAATCTTTTTTCTCTAACCTTCAAAACAAATAATCAAAGGCTGAATCTGAACAGGCTCCAACCACTGAGCCAAAAACAGAGGAGCCTCCTGCCGCTGCAACATCTGCTGTTGTGCTGGACCCTGGACTGGACACCCAGGCTGAGGAGCCAGTGGAAGAGGCAGTGGTGAGTACCACCTCCATCCCACCTCCCACCTGCCACTCCTGCCACAAGCCATGCTCATTTCTCCCTTCTCATTCATGCTTCACTTGGGCCACATAACTTCTATACTTGTCATGGCTCCCCAGGTTCAAACAACCTGTTACTTTGACAGTGAAACTCCACTCTCTTTAATTTTCTTCTTATAAAAATATATTTATTTTTATTTTTTAATTTATTTTTCAATTACAGTTGACAATAATTAGTTTCAGGTGTGCAACATAGTGATTAGACATTTATATACCTTATTAAGTGATCACCCTGATAAATCTAGTATTCACCTAACACCATATATAGTTATTACAATATTATAGACTATATATTTTCTGTGCTGTACTCTACATCCCCATGACTACTTTTTAATTTTAAAAAATCAGATTTATTGAGATATAATTCACATACAATAAAATCCTCCTTTTTAGGTGTACAGTTTGTTCAGTAAGGAAGATATCCAAAGACCTGATCTTATGATCTAGAGAAAACTATGGTATTAGCTACAGAATTGCTTATCTACAAAGGATGCATTGATGCTTTCTGATACTCTCCTATTCATGGTAGATAGGTTGTAGAATTCTCAGATAATCAAAACTACTAATGTGATGTTCTACATATGATTGCTGGAGATGTGCTTTCAGTTAGAGATGAACCTGCAGGTGATAAACAGAAGGATAATAACTTTGTTGGTCGTGTCTACGTATTTATTTCTTACAATATTAGTTTTGTAGGTTGGTTAAGGCTCGATGAAGGATTGAAATCCCATTTTACAAATATATAAGGGTTCCTACATGTACAACCATTGCTCAAACTCAAGTCTGGTGCTTGCTCTTTTAATAAGTTGGACATTGAGAATGTATTTTTGCAAGAGTGGAGACCTATCTGTTTGCCTGGAAACCTGCTCCTGCCATGCTCCAAGCAGCCCTATACCACACTATATCGCAAACTGAGATGAGCCCTATATTCACCATGTTGAATTGGATAGTGTAACACTCTTGTGAAAGCGAAGAGTTATACAAAGGAAAATTTAATTCAAAATATTTATGGAGAGTGAAAAGTTTATTTATGAAATTCAGTTAAAATGTCTCCCAAAAATTTCAGTCAGGGTGCCATTTACTACAGCCTTCATGGAATCTGTACAAAGAGGAAAACCAGTCTCCCTATTCCCCAAAATTGCACTGCCTAGAAAAGATAACTAGAGAAATAAAACATATTTCTCGTTGTTGGTGCTCTAGATCATTTTACTGGGAAAAGAATAGGTCATCTTTCAAATCCAAAGTTTATTAATAGAGTAGAAAAATGAATAATAGGGAAAGGTATTGATGGAAAATACAAATTAAGAATGACTCAAGAAAAATGATTTCAGTCTATGGCCATGCCACCCTGAACAAGCCCAATCCCATCTGATCTTGAAAGCTAAGCAGGAACGGGTCTGGTTAGTACTTGGATGGGAGACCACCTAGGAAGACCAGGTGCTGTAGGTGTAAAAAGTAAAAAAAAGTCGGGAGAGGGGTGGATTGTAAGCTGACAAAGTCCTTGTAATCTGTGAGGTCAACCAAGAAAAATAATTTTATTTTCCATTTAAAGATATAGAGTTGGGCTAAGTTCTAAAGGAAAAACAAGAGATGTGTTCCACTAGATTGAGTCCCCCCTAGAAGTGCTGCTGGTTGCCCAGACTTCAGAATGGAAAGTGCTGAGGCTCCATGCTCCAGTGTCAGGGTTTTTCTTCTAAACTCTCACTCCTAGATTCACTGGTGATCTCGATAACTCAGTGCAGATGAGGCGTTTCCATCTGCGGTCAGATTATGGTCTGTCCATCCAGCTGAGTTTTAAGATTATTTAAATAACAAAAGAAGAGAAAAATACAGTTGAATTTTTAACTACTGTTATAATTAAGAGGAGAATTGGTTTTAAAAAGGACATGGACGATGCCAGGGTGTCAAAAAACATATTGATTTAGATATTTGTTTAGAAATTGCTCCAGTTAGGAACAGTTTTGTCAAAATTTTTTTCCAGCTTTATTGAAATATAATTGACAATTAGTTGCTCATATCTACATTATACAATTCAATGAATTTTTTTTCAATTATAGTTGGCATACAATAATATATTAGTTTCGGTTGTACAGCATAGTGCTTAGAGATCTATATAACTCACAAAGTGATCACCCCACTAAATCTAGTACCCCTCTTCTCCCTTACATACTTATTATAGCTTGTTAACTATTTTCCCTATGCTACACTTTATATCTCCATGTCTATTTTGTAACTATTCATTTGTACTTCTTTTCCCTTTGTCCTTTTTCACTATCCCCCCAACTCCCCTTACATCTAGTAACCATCAAAATATTCTCTGTATCAATGAGTTTCTGTTTTTGTTGTTGTTTATTTTGTTCTTTAGATTCCACAGGTACGTGAAATCATGTGGTATTTACTTTCTATATCTGACTTACTTCATTCAACACAATACCCTCTAGGTCTATCAAGGCAATATCTTTTTCCATCCCCTTCCTTTTAGTCTGTGTGTCTTTTAATCTGAAGTGAGTCTCTTGTAGGCAGCATATGTAAGGGTCTTGTTTTCTTATCCATTCAGCCACCCTATCTTTTGGTTGGAGCACTTAATTTTTTTCCATTTGAAGTACTTGTTGATATGTATGTAGTTATTACCATTCTTTATTCCTGTTTTTGATACATGATTTTTCTTCTTAAAGAAATCCCTTCAACATTTCCTTGGTGTACATAAATTCCTTTAGCTTGTTTTTATCTGGGAAGCTCTTTATCTGTCCTTCAACTCTAAATTATAGCTTTGCTGGATAAAGTATTTTTGATTGTAGATCCTGGGTTTTCATCACATTGACTATTTTATGCCAAACCCTTCTGTCCTGCATAGTTTCTTTTGAGAAATCGGCAGCCAGTCTTATGAGTGCTCCCTTGTAGGTAACTAACTGCTTTTCTTTTGCTGCTGTTAAGATTCTCTCTTTGTATTTAACCTTTGGCATTTTAATTATAATGTGTCTTGATATGGGCTTCTTCGAGTTCATCTTTTTTGGGACTCTAAGCTTTCTGGGGTTATATGTCTATATCCTTCACCAGGTGAGAGAAGTTTTCTATCATTATTTCTTCAAATAGCTCTTCAACATTTTGTTTTCCTTCAGGTACCCCAATGACACAGATGTTTTTACATTTAATTGTGTCCCATAGGCTCCTTAAATTATTACTATAGTCTTGGCTTCTTTTTTCTTGCTGTTCTGATTAAGTGTCCTTGACTTCCCCATCCTCTGGTTTGATCCTTTTCTTCATCCACTCTGTTGATTCCCTCTCACATACTCTTCATCTCACATAATGTGTTCTTCATTTCTGATTGCTTCCCTTTTATAATTTCCATTTCTATTTTTATGTTTTTTTAATCTCTTTGTTAAAGTTCTCACTCCCTAAGTTCATTGAACATTTTTATAACCAGTGTTTTGAACTCTGCATCTGTTAGATTGCTCTACTCCATTTTTCCTGGATCTCTGTTCTGTTCTCTCATATGGTTTCTGCTTCTTTGTCTTCTCATTTTGGCTGCCTTTCTGTGTCTGTTTCTATGTACTAAGCAAAGCTCCTAAGTCTCTTGGTCTTTAGCATGACTTTGTGTAGTAGGTGTCCAGTGGCACAGTCCTGAGAGAGGTTCAGCTGCAGGCCAAGTTTAGCCCAAACCTGTATCCCTCTGGGGCCACCTGTTAATGTTCAACAAGCAATCCACAGATGCTATGCTTATAGTTGCCTCAAGAGGCCATGCCAGAAACCGAGGTCAGCTGCCACCAGAGTGAGTCTTGGAGCTGCTCAGCAAGGAGCAAAGGAGTCATGAAGGATACAACTGAATGTGGCTTGGGTATGGCTGTGAGTTGGAGGAGGTGGAGTTTCAGGGAATCCTCTGAGCAGAGTGACCTCTGTTATCCACTTTGATGACGTCTCTGCTACGGCAGCAGCTGAATCTATGCACTGGGAGTGGGGAGGGTTCAACAGAGGAACAATGGATACTGCCAGCATTTATGCCCTGGAGAAAACCTTGCCACCAGTCCTCGCTCCAACAATTCAGTGTACCCCTGTAAGTCCCTGATGCCCCGCATTTAGCTGACCCAACACTTGCGCTCAGAGTGAGTCCTTCATTGTGAAAGTTCTGTCGTGGATATGGCCCCTTTAAGAGGAATGTCTGCAGCTTCTGGCTTGCTGCCATAGCCTCTGTCCCACTCAGCCATTGGGACTGGACAGCCCTATGTCTTTACCCCCTCCTACCTCCTACCACTGCAGGGCCATTTCTTATTTCTCTTCCCAGTTGTAGGGTGACTAGATCCCAGGCAATTCTGCTTGCTGTTGGTTCCATGTTTCCCTCACAACTTTAATTTGGTCGCAAGAGGGGATGTACAAAGACTCTATCATCTACGTCATTTTTGAGCTTCACTTATGTCAAAATTTTATTTTGAATAGCAGTCCAGACTTCATCTTCACCAGTGCTTTTAAACCACATTGACTCCATGCCCTAGACTGTTCAGTGTAAGACTTAATGCCATATGTCCATGGTTTTGAGCAAGGGTGTTCGATGCTGTGTAATAGAGTCAATATATGAAATAGGCAAACTAGTGTGTTAAATACAGTCTCAAATGTTGATTCTCCATGATCCCCTCTCAGAGTGCTGTGGCTACATACCTCTCATATCCTTCCTTATTTTAAGAAACTTAGGTAAGTAAGTTTTTGTTTTTCCGGAATCCAAGTTCATTGGATTTCCAATAAACAATATTAGTAGCTACCAATTATCAAGTACCTATTATAGCGTACCTACTATATTATATAAATATTTATAAAAGATTTATACTCTTTTTAACCAATATCGATATTAAAAATATTTAATAAACTCTATAGTACAAGCATTAACCATCACTAAAACCAGCTTCCCTATGTTGAGTAAGAAGATATTTAGAAGAATTCTTCATTCTTAAAATCTTGTCTCCTAAGTAAATGCAATTTAGAGAATAAAAAATTTAGACTCCTTGTGAAATATAAAGCAATTTGAAGAGTCTTATGAAGGATTCAGGCACCTGCTGAGACCCAGAGGTGATGTAAGAACACCAGATACAGAGCTCACCATGTGAGCCACCCTCTCTGAAGAGAAAAAGTTTAAGCAGTTAATTTCTCCATCCTCATCTAGACTGAAAAGTACTAGTAAGAGAAGGCCGCTAACAGCAGTTCAACTTGCCTAGTGCTCATTAAAAATAACTATCTTCCATGTTTTTAAAATTGACAAACTTAGACTTACTCATGTTCTCTCCCCTCTAATTAAGAAAATAATATATAGAATGTATTTTTTGTTTTCTAATGTAGAATTATAGTTTCTTTCTTCTGGTCATGATAATCTAAGATAATATTAGGGCTATCTTTTCTTTTAAAAAGTATCTTCTGTTGCTAGATATGTGATATTTAGTTGTAAAGGAAAAAAAACAACGTTGTGTCCCAGGCATTAATTAACAGGCTGGTCGTGGCTGTCATCAGTCAGGATTGGATTGACATGACCTTTTGAGGTCATCCTTTTGCTGCTGAAATGTCAACACACTGTTATTACTTTGAGTCTTGACAGAACACATTTCATATGAGGTGAAGTTTGTGACAGTTTTTCATTGTTTTTTTTTTTTAAAAGAAGCAGATGTAATTTCAAACAGGAAATTTTAGCATTGGTTCACAAAGAAACCTGGGGCTTTCAAGAAAAGCTTATAATTACATTTTGTTTTTTGTTTTATAATTAATTTTGTTCTTAGTTTTCCTACAAAATCAAATTTTACCAGTATATCTGCAGGATGCATTTTAAAAATCAACACTTGCTATTCTTCCAGATGTTTCCACATTATATAAATAATGAAAATTTTCTTTAGAAAAAATACCAATATTTGTTTTAGATATAGATCAGAAAATTATGTTAACAAGCAGATAAACATGATTTTTACATTTATTTCATTGTCTTGCAGAGAGTTTCCTTCTAATTTTCTCTAAATTTCTGTCAGTTTCAATATTTTGTTCAAATGATATGAACTGGACTGATGCCTTTTTTGCCTATTATTTTTAAATAAATAATGCACTCAAATTTAGGACTTGCATAGTTTCCAAAAAATATATAAATGGGGAAAAAACTGAAGTAAAGATGTTTTTAGAATTGTTGAAAATCATGGAAGATGAAATATACATAATATACATATGCCAGACTATTATATATCGAGTTCATCTTGCTAAGAATGTTTCTTCCTGCTTGAATAGAATGCATGTTTCCTTCTTCATTCAGTTGACGAATATATTTGAGTCCTCTCTAGATGTCAGGCTGTGTTCTGGATCTGTGATCTGAATATGGTGAAGCAGTAAGTAAATATGCTTCCTGCCACCATAGTTTTCAGACCACTGGTGGAAGAGGCGGATATTACAGTGGTCGGGGCATCCTTCTGTGTCAGTCAGGAAATAATATTTGAGTTTTCTTCCTGTGCAGAGTATACATGAGAGTTCGGGCTTACACTATGTTTATAGATGCGAGCTCCCAATATGTCAGAGGAAGACACTGAAGATCAGAGGAAGCCAGAGGAGCTTAATTTCCTATTTCTTGTCTGCCCTTCATTATCATAGACTTATTTTCAAACTCAAATTGGTCACACTAAAGCATACACATACACATACACATATGCACCTTGGAGGTGATGTAATTTTTACCTTTCTCAGAAAAAAAAAATCACAGAAATTGTTATTTTATTTAAGTTTGATTGTGTTCCTATTAGTAACTAATTTCATTTTCAATGCCTCTTGGGCCAACCAAATGGCATTGTTTCTTTTTTGTCCCATTGTCCCCAGCACAGAGGAGGGTGTTTAATACATGCCCAGTAAATTCTGAGTCTTTAATTTGTTGATTGATTGACACTATAATCTAGGGGTCTTGAAAGAGACTGTAGCCAGACCTCTTAAAATACAAATATTTAGATGAACCATTTTCTTTCTCTTTATTTCCATTCAGATAATTTACTTTTTATATTTAGATGCTGTTTATTGTGATCAAAAGCAGTGCCAGCTGTCTCATTATGCTGCATGGTAGCTGTGTGACATCTGAGCCCAATTGCCTCATGTAAAATAGGGTTAATAATAATTTCCTTCAAAGTTTCCTTTGAGGTTTTAGAAATAATACATATCACTAGTTCAGCGCCTGGCACATAGAGGTTCCTCAATAAATGATAGCTTGATGATATCATTATTATTATCATCATCATGAAATATGGTATTCCCCAAGATAAGCAGAGGGCAGAGAAATCTGTAGTCTGTGGAGAAGGCAACAGATGTGGAAGATAACCACATTTTTTAGTTTTGTCTCATGTACAAAATGGTAAGAGACTCTATCTCATTTAGGTCCCCATCAGCACAGATTTCCTATTGGTTCCTCAAGAAGCTATGTCCCATCAGAATTCTTTGTCCTTTCTAAGACTTGCCCTCTTCAAGGGATTTTTATACTGGGTCCATTGATAGGGAATTTTCCTACCTTCATTTTCCCCACTCTGCCAGTTTTCTTATTTCTCCTTTAAGAGGATCATGCCTGAAAAACTCTATGTTCTCTTTCTACTCTCAAATATCTATAGTTTATTACACTAAAAAAATAAGAATTTCTAAATCATTTGTGGTAATGAGAGCACCCTTGGTTTATAATTTCTTTTCCAGCTTCTATTTACTGGGTAATTGGAGTAACAAATCATCATGGAGTTAGTTTTACTTACCAATTCCATGGACTATTCAAAGGCTGTAAAATCCTGGCTGGCAGTTGGACCTTCCAAGTATGACTGTCAGCTACCTACCCTTCCTCAAGATTCAGGCCGCATGCTGCCATCTAGCTGGATCCCATTATACCTAGGGAGGTATATGTGGTTCTGGGCAGAGTCAGGTTTGGAAGTTTTGCCAACAGAACATGGTGACATTTAAGATATTTATAAATCACCATTTTTTTTTTTTTTTGGTTTAGTCTCTGGGCGTGTCTGGCAGCCCCACCTCTGCCTTCTGCCAACACAAGTCTAAATCCATTCGTAAGAAGACAATTTGAATAGTGGCAGCAAATGCTTTAGATATCATTTAGATAAGAATTTAGACAGGCAAGGTAAATTTTTATTGAGCTGTAAAAGCATTTTCCTTAAACAACCTCTTTTAAAAGTTATTTGTGATCTCTCATTGAGACTATCTTTTATGGCTTTTTCCGAAACTAGTACTTACTCATGTCCCCATCTCTGTGAATGTGCAGTACACGATATTTACCTTTGCTTCAAAAGGTAAATCTGCTTTTCCTGTCCACTTCTCTCATATACTTTGCAAATAAATTTCTAATTAAAACTTTAATGTATCATTATTGGATATTCTGCCATGATTTTTAAAAGCCAGATCAACCAGAAATTCATTAACTTTGGCATTTCTGCAGAAAATATTAATTTTTAAAGAAAGAATGGAGCTGATGCTGAGAAATATTGCCATGGCAACACAGCTGCCAGCAGCTGAGTTGCACTGGGACCTAGCTGCTGAGGTTTTATGACTGGACTGCAGGCAATACATGGAAAGTAGATTGAAAATATGATTGAGATGAAGGTCAAGGGAAAAAAAAAACCACTAGATTCCTTGGAAAGGAAGTGCATAGATGTATCAAATTAAATTAGTAATACCAGGTGCCACTTTGAAAGGAACACCAGGGGAGACCCAGTGTTCCAAGAGAAAGCTCACCCCTACAGTCATGCTGAAGGAAAATCATGACTTTCAGTGTTTTAAGTATAGTTCATGTGAAGAGGAATATTAGCCACCAGCCTGTTTTTAGTACAGGAATCTTCTCTTCAGACCATAATGACCCTGACTGCCTCTTGGACTTTTCTTTGAAATAGATCCTCAAGAAAATTCTGTAATATTATATAAATGTTAGGATCCCCAGGCAAGTCAAGACCTCAAGTAGGATCCAGAGTATGGATGAGCAAGAAAAGGCCAGGATTACCACTGTGATATTTATCTCCCTTTGTTACTTTCCAGGGAGAGTCAGGGGATCACTCCAGCTCTGATGCTAATTAGTGGAAGAGACAGAACTAAAACTCAGATCTCCAGCTCTGTCTCCAGAGCTACTCCAGAGCCTCTCCATTGTATTTCTGCACTTGTAAAATGCGAACATTGGGTTATAGGAGCCCTATGGTCCTTCAAGCTTTTGCATCGTATTAATCTCTAACTTGTAAACATAGCTGTGCATGTCCAAGTGCCAAATTTCTGAGTGTTCTCAGTTGTAACTCTAGTACAATGGATAAAGCCAGGAGAAGATTTTGTGATCTTTTTTTACACTTTCCCATCCTGTACATACCTTTCTAAACAATGAAATCTATAGAACTAATAGCAAAAATAATGTAGTGAAATTTTATCTAATCAATCTCTTCTTGATAACTTTTTATCATATGATTTGCTATTAAGAGAGATTTTATGATATGTTTGCTTAGATGCCCAGATACTACATATATGAATAAAGAAAGATTTTATTTATAATCTATAAGTCTTATCTTAAAGAGTAGCATTCCAAGAGTGTAAGTGAATGCACTGGCTATTTATAAGAACACATGTGCCTTCTTCATCAAAGAGCCCTTGTTAGGAGTTGTCAGTAGGAAGCATTGGGTCTGTGGAGGTAATCCAGGTCTCAGGATCACTGAGGAACTCTCGGGTATGAGAGGTGCATTGTCATCTTAGATACAGGTTGGTATGGAAAAAAAAACACAGAATTTAGAGTTAGACAGACTTCCAATTCTGGTTTACTGACTGCATGAGTTACTTCTACTTTAATTATTAGCTGACTTATCTAGAAAGTGGGAATAATACCTAATAAGGTTTTTCGGTGAATAATGTGTCATAAATGTAAAACATTTGGGATAGTGCATGGAAAATTGTAGATTCACAGTCAATGTTAGTTTCCCTCACAGGCTACAGAATGTGCATATATTGAAACTGTCAAGCAGAAGCCTGTCAGTGGATCAGAATTATTATCTTCATGTTTGAGGTGAATTGGTAAGCCTAGAATTCAATGATTTTCAGTCAAGTGCCCATGCCAAGAGCAAATGTCAGGAAGATGGATATTCTCTGACTTTTTGTCCTTTAGTCATCGAAGAACAGCATTTTGGCTAGAATTAAAAATCTGTGTATCTTATATTCTTTACTTAGTGTTTGTGTCATTTACCCCAGGAGCATTTTAATGAAAATGAAATGCTTCCCAGAAGCACTTAACTAAAGATTATATGAGAAAACTGAAAGCATTAAAGAATAAATCACAAAAAATTATATCAGATTCCCTGTTACCAGATTTTTCATTTTCATGCTCTTTGCTCTTAAATATGCAAAGAAAGTCAAAGCTTCAATGGTACTGTATTCTAGAAATATTAGACTCATCCAGGAGAATTGTACAGAATTGTACCAAGCTATGAAAAGATCTTTAAATTATAACTGAGCTTAGTATTAAAAAAATATGAGAGATTTTTACCCATCCTCATTTTAGCTAGAAGACAGCTAGTATCTAGCCCCCATCAGTGTGGAAACATCTTTCTGAAGCATCCAGGTCATCTTTGGCCTGCTTCTACTCTCATACCAATACATCCTTTGACACATATGTTTGGGGGATTCAGGATAGATAGTTGTGTGTAGACACTTGACAACACCCCCCCACCATCAGCTCCTGTTCTGAAAAGGACATCTGAAAATCCCTACATGTAGAGTAAAATGGAACAAAGAAAATGTTTCCGTGTCTACTGGAAACAGGCCTAGAAGATTCCATGTAATTTTAGGTAACTAAACAAACACATTTTTTAAAAAAAACATAGGGCCTATATGTAGAGCAATACAACAGAAGGAAAGGACTACATAATACAGAGTTAAAATTTTCTTTAGAGAACAAACAAAAATTACCAAAAGTACAAGGGAAAAATTTGAAAATTTTCTTCCTTTTGTTGTCAAAAAAATTCAAGACAGCCTTGATTGTGTGAAACAAGAAATGAAAGATGAAATAACGCAACCACATTGTGATAAAAAGAGAGTTGCTTATGAGGCAGATGAAAAGGGAGTTCGATGATGTAAAAAAAGAATTTAAGGGGAACAATGTAATACTAGACTTAAAATTTACATAATTTTGTATAATTAAAATTTATATAATTTGTATAAGAGTGGTAAAGACCAGAGACAGAAGCATACAGAATTGATTTTGTGACATGAGGGTACACTGGAGTAGTTCTCCCAACACAAAAAGGAAAAGCACAAGCAAAGGTAGTAGATGTGGGAGCTGAAGACTAGAGACACGAATCCTAGATAATCGCTATTCCTAAGGAAGAGGCTGCAAAGAATGGAGTGGAAGCAGTAGTAATCAGCATAACAGAAAAATAAAAAAGCGGGGGCGGGGGGGGGCGGAAACAGCTGAAATTTTCCTAGTGGAAGGAATTCCTGCATGCAGATCATAAGAAATCACCAATGAAAAGTAAAATTAATGAGAGACTAGCATCTAAATTTATTCTTTAAATTTTTTTAATTCAAAACTTACAAAAAAAATTCTATGAGCATCTTGATTGGGAGGAAAATGCACTACAAATGAACAATAATCAAGAAACCCTCAGACCTGTGCTTCCCAATACTAAAGTCCAGAACTATTAGAACACATACATATTTTGAGTGCAAAAAAGAGCACATTGTGGCAATTCTACCCTAAGGCAGTAATCAGTCAGATATTAAAGCAGCAGAAAGACATTACCAAGTATATAAGGTATATAGCACCCCCATAGAATTCCTGAAAAGAAAATTTTGAAGATATATTGTGATTGACTGAAAGATGAATCAAAATCAATGTGGATAGCTAAGAAGATATGATAAAGCAAATGGCCCGACATGTCAATTGGAAATCTTAGGCGGTGGGTACTTGGATGTGTACTATATGGGTTTTTTTAAATTTTCCTCTGTGTTGATTTTTATCCATAAGAAAATGTTGAACAAAACCCCCAAAATGTCCTTAAGTATAGAACATCATAAATAAATAAAGGGAGCAGTGTTTAGCATTTAATTTACTTAAATGTATAACTTAAAAATTGTTGTAAATATGGTTACAAACCAAGATCTTTCCCATAGTGTTTATAACATTTAAGAATGGAAACCTTTTTTCCAGTCACGTTAGTGGAGTCAATAAACTCTGTGCTTGCCTCCTCTCATGACCCCATCAAAATTTTAACTAAACTACAGAATAGACATCATTAGAAGCCACCTGAACTCTAGCTGAACAGAAGTCCTATAATTGGGAATACACACAGAGGCTGCCTCAAGACTGGTAGGAGGGGTGGAGGCACGAAACAGGCAGGTCTCAGACCCACATGTGGCAGTCAAGAATCAGGAGGAATATCTTGGCTGCAGAGATCCTCCTAGAGGAGTGAGCAGTCCCAGCCCTACACTGGGCTCTCCAGCTTAGAGTCTCAGTGCTGGGAAGAGACGTCTCCACAACTTCTAGCTGTGAAAACCAGCGGAGATTGTGGTCAAGTGAGATGGAGGGCCACTGGAGTCACAGATATTTCTCTTAAGGGACCCATGCATGGACTTACTTGCTCTGATACACTAGGGCATCAGCCTGAAAGGTGCTGGGGACATACCAACAGGAACTGGGTAGTCTGGCTTCAGGGCAAGGGATGGAAGGGTGGCTTTCTCCAAGACAGAAGTGCTGGCAGAAGGCATTGTACCTTTGTTCAGTCCTTTACATGCAGACACAGGAGGCCGCCATTTCTGATTCTCCATCGATCTCACTAGCACTGGTCGCCCCATCCTGGAGATTCCCTGAGACCTCGCCCCACCCATTTTGCATGCCCATCTAAGCCATTTCCAGTGGATTTTCCACAAAAACAGCCTATTTTGACTCAAGCTATGGACTTTCACAAAATCTCTCAAAGATTCACAAAACCTAAAAAAGCAGCATCTGGCCTTGGAGTGCCCCCTAGCCCTTACTTAGCAGCCTCAAGCCCACCACTAGCGGTAGCCAGCCTTGGTTTGGAGCTTGGCCTCTTGAGGCCTATCCAAGCCCAGTGTGGGTGGCAGCCACCTTTGGATTGATTGATGGCTCATGCCAAGTATCCCAGGGCATGGCACAGGCCGTGGCTGAACATGGCCTGCAAGCCCAGTGGCCGGCTTCAGTGTGAGCCAGAACACCACCCAGGGCCACATCTGAGGATGATACACCCGAAGGGCAGACTGGTCAGGCACCAGAGGCCTGTTAACCCATTTCCCATTTAGAAAAAAAAGTACAGCTTTAGAAAAAAGTACAGCATGCTGCCTGAGTTCATGTAATTTTACATAGACCTGCTCTTTGAGGCTGACGCAAATCTGACTGGTTTTCAATGTGAAAATAAAATATAAAAACTGTTCTTGGAGTTATTTCTAAACAGAATTTGTCTCTAATCCTAGTGTAACAGACATGTAAACTGGATTTATCAAAGGAATCTTTGGCTAACTGTTCAAGAACAATGTAAACATCATGCAAAGGAATGCTACATTGTCTAGGATTTGACATTGTCAGCTATCGAGAATTTTTGTTAGTGGAAATACCACCACTAAAAACAGGATGCTGTAAATAGAATGATGTCATTTGTTTCCAAAGACTATGGACATACTAGAGCAATGCGAAAATAATAAAAGTGAGACATTTCGTGGTAAATATTTGAGGGTAAGGTTAGGATTGTAATCTGCGAGTTATCTCAGGGTGAATGCTGCAGCTGCAAGTGCCACTGGCGAGTATTCTCAGGGCAAATAGGAAATGGGTTAAAGCCAATCCTCCTATGTAGGGTCAGCCCCTGCATAACAGCTTCTCCACTGTAGTCACAAGCCAGTCTTCACAACCATTCAGCCTGAGGGTCAGTCCCTCCCACTGATGTGCAAACAGCAATTAAAGCTCAACTACAACAGGAGGGCACACACAACCCATACAAGGGATACACCTGGAGCACCCGGCTCAGTTGACCAGGGATAATGCACTACTGGGCCCCATAGGATATCTACTATATGAAGCCACTCTCCTAAGACCGGGAGACATAGCAGCCCTACCTAGAAACAAACACAAGGAGGCAGCCCACATCGGAAGATAAATATGTCCCAAATGAAAGAACAAAACAGAGCTCCAAAAAAAAAAAAAGAACTAAAAAACATGGAGACAGGGAATCTGCCAGATACAGAGTTCAAAACACTGCTTATATGTACATTCAGTGAACTTAGGGGAAGAGTAGATGAACTCAGTGAGAATTCTAACAGAGCTAGAAAACATAAAAATGGAGATCAAAAAAAACATAAAAAGGAACTAGTCAGAAATGAAAAATACAATGTGTGAAATGAAAACTACCTTAGGAGGAATCAATAGTAGATTAGATGAAGGAGAAGATCAAATCAGTGATTTAGAAGATAAGGTAGCAGAAAACAATCAGAATAGCAATAAGAAAAAAAATAAAAAATGATAGTTTAAAGAGTCTCTAGGACAACATCAAACATACTACCATTTGCAACATAGGGATACCAGAAAGAGAAGAGAGAGAGCAAGGAAACCTGTTTGAAGAAATAATGATGGAAAACTTTCCTAACCTGGCGAAGGAAATAGATGTACAAGCTCAGAGTCCAAAGAAAATGAATCCAAAAAGGCCCAAGCCAAGACACATTATAATTAAAATGCAAAAGGTTAAAGACAAAGAATCTTAAAAGCAGCACGAGAAAAGCAGTTAATTACCTACAAGGGAGCTCCCATAAGGCTGTCACTTGATTTGTCAGTAGAAACTTCACAGGCCAGAATGGATTGGCATGAAATATTTAAAGTGATGAAAATAAAGGACCTCCAACCAAGATTACTCCACCCAGCAAAGCTATCATTTAGAATCAAAGGACAAATAAAGAGCTTCTAAGACAAGAAAAAGCCAAGAGAGTTCATCACCACCAAACCAGTATTGCAGGAAATGTTACAGGAACTTTTTTGGAGGAGGAGGGGGAGGGGGGGGAGTAATATTAATAGTAAAATAGCAATAACATATCATTGGATAAATGTGTTAAATGCTCCAATAAAATATAGGGTGGTTGAATAGATAAGAAAACAAGACCTTCATATATGCTACCTACAAAAGACTTACTTCAGATTGAGAGACATAGAGACTAAAAGTAAAGAGATGGAAAAAGATGTTTCATGAAAATGGAAATGAGAAAAAAAAAAAAAGCTGAGGTAACAATACCTATACCAGACAAGATAGGCTTTAAAACAAAGGCTATAACAAGAGGTAAAGAAGGACCCAGAAATTCTACTTCTGAGTATTTGTCCAAAGAAACCCAAAACACTACTTCAAAGGGACATGTGCATCCATATGTTCATTACAGCATTATCTACAATACCCAAGATATGGAGGCAACCTGTTTGTCCATCAATGGATAAATGTATAAAGGAGCTGGTACATATACACAATGGAATATCACTGAGCCATAAAAAATAATGAAATCTTGCTATCTGCAACACCATGAATGGACCTAGAGGGTACTGTGCTGAGTGGAGTAAGAGAAAGATAAATGCCATATGATCTCACTTACATATGGAATTTAAAGAACAAAATAGCCTGATCTCATCTGATCTTGGAAGCTAAGCAGAGGCGGGCCTGATTAGTACTTGGATGGGAGACCACCTAAGGAAGACCAGGTGCTATAGGCGTAAAAAAATGATAAAATAAAATAAAATAAAGAACAAAATAAACAAAACAGAAACAAACTCATAGATACAGAGGACATTTTGCTGATTGCCAAATGGGAGCTGGGTTGGGTTGGTGAAAAAGGCAAAGGGAATAAGAAGTACAAATTGGTAGTTACAAAATAGTTATGGGGATGTAAAGTATAGCG
The DNA here is from genome assembly GCF_000325575.1 of Pteropus alecto. Lineage (NCBI taxonomy): Eukaryota > Metazoa > Chordata > Mammalia > Chiroptera > Pteropodidae > Pteropus > Pteropus alecto. Next base: position 898,409 of record NW_006494608.1, on the reverse strand, counting down.
AAAGGAGTATAGTCAGTAATATTGTAATAACTATATATGGTGTCAGATGTGTACTAGATTTATCAGGCTGATCACTTTATAAGATATATAACTGTCTAATCACTATGTGTACACCTGCAACTGATATAGTATGCCAACTGTAATTAAAAAATTATTAAAATCCAAAATAAATTTTTTTTAAAAACCATGTAATAGATTCTCTTTTTCAGGGCTATCATCCTTTAGTCAATAATTTGATTAACTTTTTGAGAATAAATATTTTTTCTTTGTATATTTTTACTGTTAAAGTAGATGGTCCATGATAATTTTATTAAAGATTTCATAAGAAAAAAGTTATTAAAATCCTAAAAAAAAATCAGGAAACCAACTAGTTTCCAATGATAGGAGTAAAAAGGAAATAATTTATTATGTAGTCATTTATAGAATTTTTATAAGAAACATGACCCATGCTTTGTAAAATAAATAGACAAATAAAGCCCCTGTATGCATAGAAATGAATAAAAATAAATACCTCAAAATGCTACCATACGTTATTTTTTGTTGTTATTTTTAAACCTATGGTATTTGTTATTTTTTAATCAGAAAAAGACCATTTTGACTTGCCCTATAGATGAGTATGGAATTTCATACTAGGGACTCTTGACAGTTGTCCTTGTTCATACCAGTTACATGAGTCTCCAGCTGCTTTTCAGGCATTGTTCAGAGCTAATTTTGCCAAGAAAGCAAATGAGGAATAAGTAAAGCAAATCAATAAATTACATGAAGCCCAGAGATTATAAATTTTCTTGTAACCAGTCACTACTCTCGCTTGTCTGGCATCTCAGTCCTTGTGGACCTGCTGTCGTGGCACCATCCTCTGGAGGGACTGACTAGTTTCTTTCACCCATTTGTGCTTCTCTGCTTTGCAGGATACTGAGGTTGTTGTTGAACGGTTGATGTTTGAAAGGACTGTGACATGAATATCATGACCATAGTGCTTTCCACCATCTCAAAGATGGGTCCCATGCTGATCTTTGTGATTTCTGTGTGCAAATTGGCAATAGTCAGGGCGCTTAGGCCTCATAAACTTTGTGCACACAAGCAAACAACATCTGCCTGAGGGCAGAGAGAAATTTTTTTTGTTTTTCTTTGCTTTGGATGTTTTTCGCCATAAATATATTTGGCCAATACAGTTTTCTCAGAAGATAAGATGATGGTATATCTCTTAACATTTGGAGTGAAAAGAAAAATTTAATAACATTGAATATCAAAAGCTTGGAATACTTTCAGTAGTTTCAGTTCCCTGGTCTCCCTGGATAACACTTAAAAAAAATAAAACCAAAACCAAATAGCAGTCATTAATCATTGTGTTTTTCCCTAGCAGGTATAATAACATCTAAGGTAGCAAGTGGAGTCTAGAAAATGTTTTACTTCTCTAAATCTACAAATAGCTAATAAGTCGAAATGCATAAAAATAATAGAGGGATAATCCTATCATTGAAAACTTTGCAACCTTTCCTTGACTTTGTATGGATCGCTAACACCTAATCCGAGCAAAAACAGATCCCTGTTTTCCATTGTGTTGTTCTGTTATTGCAGTCAGTAAATATACCATGGAAATACTTTGGTAAGAGCAGAAAATAGTGGAACAGATTCCAGACATGAAGGGAGTATTGGGGCACCCCTAATTTTCAGAGCAATGCCAGAGCCAGAAAGATATGGGGTAATCTAGGCAGTGGACAGTCCTTTTCTATTTCTATAATGTTCTCAGGCTCTATAAAAACAAAGTGTTGATTTTGGCTAGAGAAACAGAATCTTACTGCTAATGGACTCAGGGAAGGATGGAGTAATGTTAACTTTTTACTCTTTTCCAAGTAGGTCATTCAAATTGTTTGCCTCTTCCTCTCTGTAGTCAGAGTGACAGTTTCCTTGACACCCTGACTCTACCAACATTGTTAATTTCAATATTTTGGTGATTTTTACTTGCCATCATTCTTATCAACAGTTTTCCATGTGCTCTATGCCGTGTGTGTGTGTGTGTGTGTGTGTGTGTGTGTGTGTGTGTGTGATCAAGTAAATTGCTGACCTACACTTTACTCCTTTGAAGTTAGGGTAAGTTGGAGCACAGACACACGGAGCACTTAGCCTCCACCTGCTGGTGCTGGCACCACAGCAGCCATGCTGCCAGGTCTAAATCAGATCCAGCCAATGATGCCTCTTGAAATCATTTGGCAATCAAAGGAAAGGTGATAACATGTAAGGTGATAACATTTTACTATCTTGTGATAGTAAAATCTGATAGTAAAATACAATCAAATTGATAGGTATATAGTGCACTGGAGACAAATCAGGAACTTATTATTAAAATTCTGTGTGTATGGAGAAAGTTAAAAAATTACCTTTGAGGAATACCATCAATGCTTCACAGAAATTCTCTTCTAGAGCTATATCAATTCAGTTGAAAGTAAAATCCAATTATTAATAGTATGTGCTTGGAACATATATGTATGGAAGGATTTATGTATAATCACACTAGAGGAATAGCCTGTCACATAACATAGTGGCTACTTTTTGATCTGTAGCAATTGTATGTGTGTACGTGTATATGTAGTGATTTTCAGTACACTGTTTGATCACAATGTCTGCATGTATATAGAGCCTATCTGGTTTGAAGCTGTTGAAACCAGTTCACTCCATAGATATTATTTTCAAGACAGATGGAAATCATAAATAACTTAGAATTATAACAACACAGCTTGCTTTCTACATTTTAGCCCATATGTCCACTGTGTGTACATTGTCTTTATGTATAGTTTCTGATGTGGAAGAAACTGCTAGGTCCTTAGGATCCTGGAGAAAGCCTGTTAATTTCTCCAACAATAAAGCTACAAACAATTGTTCAGTGTTCTTGGAATTAAGAAACTCTCCTAATTTATATTCTGATTATTACTCTCAACAACAACAATAGCATCCATGAAAAGCTCAATGTTTATTTAAAACAGATGCAATTATGTTAAATTTTTAAATATACTTTTCATTATGGAAATGTTCAGTCATTCACCAAAATATAAATCCCCATGTACCTGTTACCCCACTTCAATAATTATCAACATTTATGATTCACTTCGAATAAGTATTCAGATAAAGGGATTACTTTTCTGAAACCATGTACTTTAATGACAGGGTAGAAAAAAAGAAATAATGCTACTTTATGGCTAGTGACTGCATTTTGAATCATTGCACACTTTGGAGAGCCAGATTCTCATAATAAGAGATTCTCATAAGGGAGAGAAGTAAATTTCTAAGAATATGAGTGATTCTTAGCCATATAACAAATAGTATGGCTTTTAACATTTTTCATCCCCAAAGTAAAATGTTATGATGTAGAAAAATGTATTCTGCAACAGATTATTTTTACTTAGTCTATTACCTGTAAATTTGAGAGGAAATGTTTTTAAAAATGCCTTGCCGTGGCTGCAGGTATGTGGTTCATATTCTCCATCTCCTGTTTCTGATGCTCAGTGTGCAGGCAGGTACTCTCCATCTCCCTTTTCAGTGTTCTGGGTTTGACAGTTAATATGTGCAACATTAGGACTTTCCTGACTTAATAGGACAAACTGAGTAGAATTTATTTGATAAAAGAAAGGAATGTCTAATACTAATCACATCAAATAGCAATTTCAATTTTTGAAATATGTGATATTATATAAGATCAATCCAATACTTTCCTTCTTCAGTCTTTCTGATTTTAATCTCTCAAGCCAGACCTGCCAAGCTCATGCTAAGTCTTATTAAAGACTTGGACTCCATGACTAATTTGTTCAAAACTAAAACTTCTGATTGTACTTTGTTCATTTCATTATCGAAGTTTTAAATACTTCTTAAAGTTCTTTTGACCATGTCTAATCTTAGAAACAAAATTTTCCTTTGTTTTTTCTATTTTATTACTCCCAGTATAGGACCCAAAATATGATTTGATTTCTGATATAATGTATCAAATAAATAATGTCTCATGATAAAATGCCCTATTTTTTTTTTCCATGAATGTAACTTAGCTTCTGGGACCTTCCCCATGAAGATTTTAAAGTTTATACAGAAACACAGTTTTTCTAAATTCTGACTTTGCATGGTGAGGAAGCTTTTCTTATGTAGCTTTCTTCCATGATCCAGACATTGGGGCCAGGCCCCTTCCATTTTGTGATGTAGATGTCTTCTAGGACCTGGTTATCATCTGCTTTCAGGCAACAAAATAGAAATAGCTTGTGGAGGGGACCACCCACACCTTGAAAATCACCTCTCAGGAATGGCATATGTCATTTCCATTCAAGTTCCATTTGCTACACCTAACTGCAAGGAAAGGTAGCATTCTTGGCTGCCCAGGAAGAAGAGCAGTCCGAATTTTGATGAGCAGATGACAGACTGCTGCTGTACCTGAATCCTGGGCCTGGGCTTCACAATCTGATGTGCCTTAGCAGAGGGGAGAGAAGTGAAAGGTCTGAGTCTGACTCTTATTGAGGGCCATGGAGATACAGACATGGACTGTTTGGTTTCTGTTTTACAGATCATACCTAGCACTGATGCTGATGGGATTGTTGGGACCTTATTGTCAGCAGGAGAGGGAACCCCAGTGGAGGAAGGAGAGACAGAGAAGGCAGCTCTTCCTCCTGGGGAAGAAGCAAGCTTGGAGGAGACCAAGATTGATACTGTAACCACAGAAGTCATAGATAGTGACAGATCGCAACCAGAAGAAACTGAAACAGCAGCAATTCAGGTAAGTGTCTTAGTGAAATGGAGGTTCTAGGGAGATGGCACCAATTGGAATGCTCTATTGGTTAATAGTGATAACTCTTTTGTATGCAGAATAGGTTTGTAGACATTTTGTGGCATACTTATCCATAAAAGAAAAAAAATTCTCAGAAAGAGTGGCTGCAGCATTCTTTCAACGTCAGCATTGTGGGGTTCCACACAAGCCCCCAGTGCTACGGCAAACTGGGCTTAAGCATGGATGGAGAGAAAGGAAACTATTGAATAAAGCGATGAGGTATAGGAATAAGCACATGACAAAAAGGATGAGAATAGAGGGAGGAAAAGGGAATATGGTAGAATAATAAGGTTCTGTGGATAAAGTGAGAAAATAGCCATCAAGTGCTTAGCCCAGTGGCAGGCACATGCTGAAAACCCAGTATTGGTAGTTAAATCATATTACTATGATTACTATTTTGTGGTTGTTATTAAAGTGCCCCAAATTCACCCCAAATTAGGCTCCTTTCACCAAAAGCCCATCCCCATTTTCCTTTCAAAAGTAAAATGGGTCATTAATCACATACACAAAGCTGGACTCTCCCCCAGCTCTTCACATCTTCAGAGAAGCGTTTAAAGACAACACATCTATCTATTCCATGACTGTGGGAGCCTCAAACCCAGTTGTGAAAGGAAGGACAGCTCTTCTAACCCTGTGTTTCATTCCTCTGTATTCTAGAAGGTAACAATGAAGAGTGGGCTTAATGTTATGTTTTCCATTTTCTGGTTATTTTATTCATAGTAAATTTCCCAAAATCTCTCCAGGGTTACTCAAAGTTTAAACCTGAATCATCCTACTAGAAAAACAGCAGGTCGTATTGGTATTTAGAGAAAAAACATTCTATTTTTTTGACATTTTCTTGTCACAATGGCAGAAGTATTTTTGTGTCTATTGTTAAACTTGTTGAAAGAATATATTATTTTCTCCAAATTGAAGAATAGAAGTGCTATGTCCCCTGATATCTGAGGAAATAGAGAACTTGTTTGAGAGTTAATAAACATCTCTAGACTTCCATTATGCAAGGGAAATTCCCTTCCTTGCTCATTTTTGTTAAAACATAAAAAGAAGATCTTGATCCTTTGATTCTGCTTTCCCAATCGATAGAGTCCTTGGAGTGGTGGGTGGGAATTCTAATCCCTTAAACTGTGACTGCAGCATAGCTCTGATGATTATCAACAAGTAAAAGACACATAGGTTATCTCCAAACACCTGGCCTCCACATTGTTACCAACAATAGTTTCTGTATTGTTCTGGAGTCCCATGGGACCCTGGGGAAAAGCAATCACAGGAGGTTAAATGTCAGCTTCAAGTGCGTGTTAACATTCAGTGGGACGAGAATTGACCGCTGCAAAACTGATACCACCCTTGGACCACTACTAAAGCATTTCCTTTCAGTTCTGTCTCCCTCTGTGGTGTCATGACTCACCATCCCTCCCTGCAGTCTCCTGTCCATCTTCCAAGTTTACATAGAAACCTCACTCTTACCAAACTGGAGGAATGTTCAAAGATCTAGAAATTAATCCCAATAAGGGTGTTTGTCTCAGGAGAGATAGATAGAAAGGAGGCCACATCAGGACGAAGGCCCTTCAAAGCAGGAGGCCCAAGAGCCAGAAAGCCTGAGCTGGGTTTGCGGAACAGCAGGTATTTTGTTGAATGAGGGAGGTGGGGAACGTGAGAGCCAAGGAGGATGCAACAGGGAGGATGCAGACATCTTGTCTCCCACACACGTACAGCACCACCACATTTTTCTTCCCTCAGGAGAAGGTCATCCCTTATGTTGTCATAGAACCTGCCTCCAACAATGAAGGGGAAGGAGAACACGAAATAACCATAGGTGCAGAGTCCAAGAAGGTGACTGAAGATACAGCTCTTCCGGGCCCCACCAGCGAGACACCAGAACTGGCCACCGAGCAGAAGGCCACTGAGGACTCCCAGCCAGTGCCCTCCGCTCCGTCTGCAGGCGAGGCCTTTCAGGAAGTGCCTCCTGGCTTTCTCTACAAGGTCTTAACATTTTTAATTTTCTAAATCTGGTGGCTATTTGTCCTTCCTTTGCTTCGAGGCCTTTTGGTCAAAACTTGGGTTTTCCAATTTTTACTTTTGCTGTTTGCAATACATATTCTTTCTCTGTACTGTTTTCCCCTCCATCCCAAGATCATATATTAACATGGTAGGATTTCCGTGCTACTGGACAAGGAAGAACTACAGTGATGTCTTTTTATATTTTAGCAAAAGATAATTAAACAATATGCCCCTTGGTAGAGAACGGGTTAATGGCTTCCACCTAGGTGCCCTCTCAATCTCTCCACAGAGCCCTGTGAGTGCTTCCAGCCTCATCTGCATTGGGCTGGATGATATACCTCTGGAGGACAGGAAACTCAAACCATCCACTCAACTCTGGCACCTTGTTACAGTGCATGACACAGAGCAAGGAGCCAATAAATGTTTTAAAAGTGACTAAATATGTTAATGGACTTGTAATAAAAGGAATTAAAAAGAGGCCTAAATTCATGCGCAGAAGGTTTTGCTCAGAGAGACCATGAAGTGGCTACTCAAGCCTTCAGAAATCGAAGAGTCCTAATGAAAATAAATAAAGCAAACAGGCAGGCAAGCAGTAAATAAAAACACAGGCTTAAAGCAAGTGTTAAAGGCAGCTAATCCTCCCTAATAGAATATGGTTGGGAATTTTAAGTTCTATAATTTGATTTTACATTTCAAAATTCAGAACTTGTTCTTTTAAAAAGTGTTAATTTTTTTGTGCATGTGGAGATGGGATTGAATAGTAATAGTCATTCTCTTTTTCATCTTCTCTACTCACTAGAAAGCAGCTGCTACTTTGCTCCCTCAGATGGGGATGGGGTGGATGAATTATGCGGAAGAAAAATCAGGTGGCGAGTGAGGTCATGTGTCCACTGTGTTTTGTTGGAATTAGAGTACAAGAAATGGAGGATGCCATGTGCCACTCAAGGCCAGGTTGGCTGGGCCATTGCTGCCTGCAGTGCACACTGAGGAACACCACCAAACCTCACTCTCCCAGCTTCAGTTTTCTCATCAGAAAAGTGGATTTGGGAATAAAATAGTCATTTCAGTGCTGACATTTACGATTCTGCATGCAGAAAACGCATTTTAAAAGATGATTGATTGTTTACTCTCATGGGTGAGGTTGAGGGGACGGAAATGAGAGAAATAAACCTGGGTATGACTAGATAGTTATTCAAACTGTGTGCTGGAGGTTCATTTTTCTATTGTTTCTATTTTTAAAAAATTTTATAATCAAATTTCAAAGAAATCTTTCAAAAAGAAACAGACCAGCGTGATAAAAAGGTAAGATAGAGAAAGAAGTGTATTTACGAAGAGATTAAACACAGGGTTTAATTAGTGATTCCATTATAATGCACAAGTGTTTTTCAAAATTATTAATTATTTGACAAAAGTTTTGGTTAGAGAAGCATTCTGCTAGGAATTCTTAGTTCAGTTTAGAAAACAAACAATAATAAAGCATAAGTGATAATAAAATGCAAATCTCTAACAAAAATATAACAAATTAAAATTTAATTAACATACGACCTTTCATCTCTAGCAGAAGATATTGCTTTACTAAGTATACAACCAAATGGCTTCAGTATCATTCTGTAGCATCTGTTTTAAGTAAACAGAGTAGGATTTCCTTTTGTCTTCAGAGGCCTTCTCCTCCCTTGGGGTGTGATACATATCTTCATCTTTTTTTAATCCATCTTGGAGATGCTTTTAAGATTGTCTGAGGATCATCTGACTAGGAGACTTTGATTTTACCTCTATTTTTCTTTCTAACTTATCAGTCCTTTTGCAATATTTCACAGGTGGAAGCACTTCATGATTTTGAGGCAGCAAATTCTGATGAACTTACCTTACAAAGGGGCGACGTGGTGTTGGTGATCCCCTCAGATTCAGAAGCTGACCAGGTAAAGGATGAGATTGGAAGGTGCTGCAGTCTGTATTTGCTTTTTCCTGAGGATCGATTGGACACAGTAACTTCCTGAAGACATTTTCATTTTCTGAGATGCTGCAAGGCAGCTTTGAAAAGAGCTTAAGGGATTACAATCACAGCACACCAAGAATTACAGGTTTTTAGGGTACCTCTTTTGGGATGCTGTTAGAGCGTTTATTTTTTATACAAATAGATGACCATTTCTTATTATATATCTACTCTCTAGGTATGTTTTCTCTGAAACACTAGTCTTCAGGAAATGCAGACACTACCCATGTGCACTAAAATTCCCCCTTCAAAAGTAGTTGCCTCTGTAGGTGTGGAGACTGACAAGGAAAGAACATGAGGGAGCATCTGGGAATGGAAATATCTTGATATTTTATATCTTGATAGGGGCATCAGTAACACATGTGTGTGCATTTGTCAAAACTCACTGAACACTATACTTAATCCTTGCATTGCACAGTATTTAAATTGTATCTCAATTTTGAAAGATTCTTTGAAAAAAAAATCACCTATGGGGAAAAAAGTTACCTCTGAGCACAGTGGTCTAATGTTAAGGAACTGAGAACTCCATTTTGCTCTTGTTCATAAGATTTGTGTCCTCTGAAATGTAAATGTGCCTATTAACATGTTTTTCTGGAGAGAAGAGCTATAACTTACATAACATTCTCAAAGAGATTTATGAGCCCTTCCCCCAAGTAATAAAGTCACTACTTTTGAAGTTAAGGCTTACCTGTCCCATGTTTTGTTCTTTCTCTTACCAACATAGATCAGGTGCTGGGTCAAACAAAAGAGTCTCTACCACAATAAAGTTAAATTAGAAATTAATAATAATAATATCTATAAAAGCCCCCAAATATTTAAAAAATTAAAAAATACACTTTTAAATAATCCATTGATCAAAGAAAGCACAGTGTAAGTTAAAAAATATTTCATAGTGATCATTAATTTCTAAGTTTTCAGCCTAAAGATAAAAAGAGATCAAATGAAATGCAAAGTACATAGGTGGAAGGAAATAAAAATGAATCCACAAATAGATGTAATAAAAACACACAGTAGAAAAATTAATAAAGCCAAATGGTAGTTCTTTGAGGAGATTAATAAAATTGTTAAAATCCTTCAAATATACTTTAAGAAAAAAAATTTCAAAGTGGAAATTACCAGTATCAGGCAAAAGTATCTGGTTATCTCAAAAACCCCATTCTCAACTTATAAAATATATGAAAGATATGTTTTAAATATATAAAACATAAAATATAAACTTTCATTTTTATTTTTACATTAACCATAAGTTACCTTTTAAAGAAATTAAGAGGCAAAAGCCTTTACCATTTCCCATAGTGCTGATCTGCCAGCGATAATTCCTCTCAGCTTTTGTTCATCTGAAAATTTTATTCATTTTTATTTTTAAATATATTTTTTCTAGAGAAAGAATTCTGAATTGACTAGTCTTTCAACTCTATAAAAATATTGTTCTGTTGTTTTCTAGTCTCTACTCTTTATATGACACCTAATTTTTAATATAAACATGTATATTTTTTCCTGAACTGATTTTAAGAATTGTGTATTTTTGGTTTTCATCATTTCAACTGTAATGGTTTAGGTCTTGTTTGTTTTTTTTTTTTATATAGTTTTTATGCTCGAGGTTCACTGAGCTTCTTAGACTTGTATCCTGATGTTTTTCACTAAATTTGAAAGAATTTTTGGCTGTTATTTATTAATTTTTTTCTCTTTCCCCTTTTTCTCCCATCTCCAATTATATACTTGTTGGACTTCTTGATGTCTATAACTGTTCTTTTTTTGTTAAATATTTCTCTCTGGTACTCAGATAATTTCTATTGATCTATCTTTAAATATAGTGACCCTCTCTTGTGCTACTTTGAATTTTCTGTTACTCTTATCTTATGACTTTTTCAGTTAGGATATTATTTACACAGTTCTGTAATTTCTATGTTGTTCTTTTATATAGTTTCCATTTCTTTGCTGAAATTTTCCATCTATTCTTATTATTACTATCTTTTAATTAAAATACATGAACATATTTATAACTGCTTTAAATTTCTTACTGCTAATTCCCAAAGCTGGGCCATCTCAGGACACATTTCTATTGATAGCGTTTTACTATTGAATCATATTTTCCTATTTTTTCTCACCTCTAAATTTTTTTTTTAATTGATACTGGACAGAGTAGGTAATCGTAGAATCAGATTTTGTTTTCTATCTCTGAAGATTATTTCTTCTAGTGGGTATTCAAACTACTGGATAATTACCTTAAATTCACGGAAATTTGTTTTATACTTTGTTAGGGTGGGTCTATTTCAATTTGCCTCACTCTTAGATAAATTCGAAGTCCTGGCACATTGTCTCTACCTTTAAGACATGGCTTGTCTGGGCTTTCAATAGAAATTCCAAAAGGTTTATAAAGTCCCCTAACCTTGTGGGACTTTATAAACTCTGTCTCCCCTCCACTGGCAGTTCCTGAATCTCTACCTCCTTTCTCAGCCTTCCTGCTGTTGCTTTCCTCAGGCTCCTTGGGGTGCCCCTTATGCAGTCACAGCTTGGGGGCAGCTCAGGATTTCAGGGAAGCATCTCTGCATATTTGGGGACCTTCTCTGTAGCTCTCTCCTTTTCAAGATGTCCCCCATAAAAATATAGCTGTTCTGGCAGCCCTCAACTCTATCTGAATGCCCCATATCACACAGATGGAGAAGAATCCTCAGGGGGAAAGCTATACCAGCAAAGATCTCACTCAGTACAGTACACTATTTTCAAGAGTTAAATATTCTCCAAACCCTCCCTGCTTGTAGTCACTCTCAGTGCCTTCAAATAGTTGTTATATATGTACAACCCCACTATAAAAACATATTTTGTAATGACTAGTTATTTTTATATATAAATAGTTGTATATACCTATACATATACATATTAGATATATATAAATATATAGTCATTCTAGTGAGTTGTGCTGTGTGGAAGCATTTGTCTGAGACAAGCTATTTTTACATTTTACCAAAACTAGAAATACTTAATCTACCACATATTTTAAGAAGTTAAAATTTAACTTTCTATATTTGCCTCAGTTAAAGATTGATATTGGCTAATATCTAAATTGTATATCAGAATATATGTTTTGGAATATTTCTTGATTATGTGCCAGTTCTTTACAATTTTTCTTTATTGAAACAATTTTAAAATGCATGACCCTACTTGGTGCCATTAGATTTTTTTTACTCATCATAAATGAAGTCAAATATAAAATATAGACACTTGCAGGGAAAACCTTACCTTTTATGTGCTTATTACAGGTTTAGCAAATATTTAGTTATCCCCTTTTACTTTAAGTATAACTTTGTCCTTCACATATATAACATAATAATTTTAAAGAGGATACTTTTCTTCATCAGCTAGGATATTATCAGTTATTTTCTTGAGTCATCCTTTTCTCAGTGTTCAAAAATTGGCCTGTCTAAATCCTTATATTTCTTGTTTATACAGCAGCATCAATTTATAGTCTCAGATTATATCAAAAGGGAATGTATTCAGCTTCTCCATTTAATTTTTGATACCTCATTTTATCTGATGTACTTGAACTATATTGGGAATTGGCTCAGATTAAATCTGTCTATCTCTCATCTTAAGTGGGATCTCTTTCGTGTATTGGTTAACATAATAAAGATAGTCATTTCCCAGTAGTTTTGCTTCATACAGTCTGTATGTTTCCTATTATTCCTTCAACTCAGCTTTTTCCAAAGACTTAGCTTATCTTCCATAGGCCAAAGGCAGATGGCAGCCTCTTTCTCAATTTTACATATCATCTCCCATGTTGTATGACCACATACAGATGGATTCTTTAACATTTCTTTGACAAAATGTCTGCATTTCTATGATGATTTTTTCTACAAGATGTTTATGAGGAATTTTAAAATACATGACCCTACAAACCGCTTTGTACTTTATATGAAGTTGAAAAATTGGATATAATAGCAACAACAAACAACAGTAATATCAGGTAACATATATCTGTTATTATTTGATAAGCCTGACAGTTTATAAGTGGTTTATAAGTGGTTATTAGGGTTACATGGTATGAACTGAAGGACGGAGTTCTTTCTTATTAGCAAGTGGTTCAGGATGAAATATGAGAACTTCCATGGACTTGTTGGCACTATATTGTAACCCAGGGTCCTCAAGCCTTTTTTTCATTGTGATCCATAGGACAGGAAGCGTTCCCATGTAAGACATGCTTTCACATGGTGTTCCTCTCTTTGTATTGACTATAATTCTAATCCTTTTCTTGTAAGAATTCCTGTCATAATCTGGTTAGCATCAATTACCTATACTTTATACAAAATTGTAATATTAATGTCAACCTCAATTAGCCTTCCCACTGATCTCAGCACAGAAGTTTGTATGTAATGTAACATCCTGATGCAGAACCACAACACTTAATTAAACGTATTATTTTATTGTTGGCAGTTTATCCCAGCAGCGGACCTTGAAAGCCCTGTCTTTGTCTTTCAGGATGCAGGCTGGCTGATAGGAGTGAAGGAATCAGACTGGCTCCAGTACAGAGACCTTGCCACATACAAAGGCCTCTTTCCAGAGAACTTCACCCAGCGCTTGGATTAGGGCCAAAAGTATTGTAGAAAGAGCCTGGTTACTGAGTTTTTAAATCTTCATGAAACCCTGAAGAGTTCACTTTGCTATTACACTCTTAATGATTTATAGACTGATGTCAGACAGTGCTTAGAAGGATATATCAATGGAGCATGTGTACAAAAAAAGTGTAAAAAAAAAAAAAGGGAGAAAGTCCTCACTGGTTCCCATGTTATTGAGAACAGGTTTGTTTGTGCTTTGTCCAAGCTGTAGATACTCTTGTACTTGACTCCCACCCGTCAATTCTAAAGTAGCTTTCTCCGGACCAGAACCTTAATTTCTCTATGGTATTGAGTGGCTGCCCTGCAAGAGAGATGATGAATTATCCAGTAGTACAAGATTATCTTATTCCCTAGCACAGGTGTGAGCACGTGCACACTCTCTCTCCCTTTCAGGTTTACTGTGTTTAAAACTAAACTGCTGCAAAAATTTTCAATGTTCTTTTCCAACACATCTCTCTCTTTCTTGCAGAACTAGCTCGTGTGACTATGTGCCTGTAGAGATAGTCACACAAGCTAGTTCTATCACTCCTAGATCTACGTGTATGCACAAAATGACATATACATAGTTACTTTCTTTCCTTTGTAGCTCTTTGCTTCTCAAGTGTCATTGATACATGCATTGCTCTTATTCTGTCTGGCATTACAGTTGTAGTTTTGCTTGAGAGCAAAACCAGACATCTCATTGCCAAAAGAGTTGACAGTATCTGTGTTCGTAACGTGCATTTTTCAGGGTGCGATGACAAATAGCATGTCAGAGCTGCTGCCCCTTTGGAGAAAGTAGCCTGCTTCTCTAGGGCAGCTGTGGCTGGAGACAAGCTAGCTGGGATGAGCAGCTAACTTCTTAATTTCTGCCTTTCAGAGATTTACTAGATGATGGGGCATATAAACTCATTCCAAAAGAACACTTAAAACAGCTCCTCTATATTTCCACCTTCTTATATTTATGCAACTCATCTTCATGGATTGTCCTAAAATAAGATAGGTGATGTATGCTGTATCCACAGATCATCTGTAACGATGTTTCCAGTGCTGTGTCATTCCAAATAAACCTTTGGTCAGCTCCAGCCATCATCCCAGTTCCTTCTGATGAGTCATTTGTTTTGGAAAGCTTGTCTCAGGTGGATGCACTACTTGAAACAGTTGATGTTGCAGTTGTTATTTGTGCAGAAATCTGCTTGTTCCTCTGGGTTGTGCTCCACAGTGCCCCTCTCTTGCCCCAGCCCCTCCATTCCAATCATTGCTGGTCACTCGGTGGTCCCTGCTGCCCAGCAATCACTATAGCACAAATAACAACTGGGAGGCTGTGGCCCCCAGTCTGTCTATCATAGAAAATCTGACGACCTTCATAATCAGCAATTTCTTCTCACACCAGCCTCATATTTTGGTCACTTTTCTTTCTGACATGTTTATGTTTGTAGGTACAGAAAAAGAAAAATAGATGAGATGAAATAGAAAAGTCAGTTCACTGGATCATTGTTTATGGAAGAGAATTCTTAAAACAAAAATCTTTCATTTGGTTTAGACTCTTTTCTGCCAATATAATTCTGTGTACACAGTGGAATGCGCATTATTAATTTTTTAAATTTTGGTATGTATTTCTGATGCATGGTTTAACTTCTAGTGGATTACTGATTTTGATATTTCAGTGTTAATAGGGAAATACCTATTATTGACCCAAGGTATTTCCAGGAGCTAATTTTCAGGGAAGTTGGATCATCATGAATGCTAGTCTAGTGCCAGAAAATAACATGCACTGCCCAGTGGCATAACTAATAATTCAGCAAATAACGTGCAGCATTGTATTTATAGTAGAAAGCCATTTCTGACATTGAGAATATGTGTGAGAGGTTGAAAGCTAAGACTGACAAAGTAGTTCTTATTATAAAATACACCTAATGTTCTACAAAGATAATTGTCGTGTCTCCTGGAGCAGCTCATCTGAAATTTGACTCACATTCCTCCCCACAGCAGCTCTCAACATGTACAGTTTTCCAGGACATAGCTTGTTAGATAAGTTTAGCCTACACCTGCAACATTCCTAGATGAATTCAATAAGTTCTTCCAAAATGGTATATTTTCAATTAGCTATTTTGTCCTGGTGTATAACCTTTAAAAAAATTTAACACCAAATAAAAGTAGTCAGATTACTTGTTTCAGGAATTTTCAAGATCCTAGATTTTCCAAAGCAGTGAAAATTAAAGGGATGAGGGGTTAGAAGATGAGATAGTGGTATTCTCCAGAAATATCCGTAGATATGGAGTGAACATTCATTTCCATTTCAGTGGATTTTCTAAGGGACATGTGAATAGTTTCAAGGACTTCCTCTGGTTACTAGTTTGGAAGTTCCTTCCACTTTCCTTTTTTAGTTAGTCTAATTCAAGTTCTCAGGCCACCAAACCACAGTAAGCACATCACCTGGTCATTTATTGTCGAGTTCGTAGCTATGCTTTATTCCAAAGGGCTTTGACCTAGGAAGCCCTATATGAGCCTCTTATATTTTACAAACCCAGTGGCACTCATACCTTCAAATAGTTTAAAGGACCTCCAAAGAATCAGATAAAGAAAGCCTGTGGTTTTAATTAAACATAAACCTTCTGGCATTCCTACCAATATCACATGTAGACATGCATTTAAACCTGAGTGATGTATATAATTGCAAAGCAAAGCCCTCTGACGGTTTGAATTTTTAACACTATCTCAGCATAGACAGGGCCCTGGGAAGAGTTCCATGCACCATGTGGTCACATTGCTTCCACTGTGGTCTGCTCTTTGTGACAAAGCTGGCACAGCTTTTGAGTGAACCAGAACACCACATCCATCCTGTCTTGGGTTGCCAGGGAGAGTGTGCAGGTTCAGAATTTGGAGCCCTTTGAAGAGGCCTATAATCAAGCTATTAGAAAAATTCCAGCATGACCCCATGGCCCATTCTGATGGCCCATTAAAGAAAAGGCCTTTGGGAAACTGCTGAAGTTATGATAAATCAATGAGGTTAAAGATGACTGGAGCTCAGTGCTTTATGCTGCACAAATTGCATGGCCAAACACCTCGAAACCTTAGAAACAGACTGATTTGTCTTCCTAGGACTCTGCTATTTTCAAAGGAGCCCAAGCTGCCTTCTGGTTTTTACTTGAAACCCAACAAAAATCTTACAAACATTCTGTACCAACCCTTAGAGATGAGCCAATTACACAGTTTTCCTTACATGATGGTATAGCTCCTGCCTTCCCAGCGTGATGCAGACTCTTCCTGGGACTCAAAGCAATTATAGCAGACATTTGGTAGCTGCATGGAGAAGATAATAACCAATATTCTCTTAGCAGATTTAGAGAATTGAGAGCCAAGTGGTTCTAGTCATCCTTGACCACTGCCTGTCTCAGACCTTCTTGATAATTATTTCATCATGCAGCACCAGGCTGAGTGAGCCCTGGCTGTTCACGGGCAACACTCCTCAAGGTACACAGCGAGAGTGCGATAAACTGTTCACAAATACTAGAAAAAAATAATGCTGGCATAAGCTTAATAGTCCATCCAGATAGCTTGTGATCCATTATCCATCCTTTTTAAAAATTACTTAGTGGCAGCACATGTTGATGTTTTTAGTTTAAAAGTGAATCAAAACTACTCTGAAATCTGTGCAAATGGAATCTTGAAGTATTTTTTTAAAAGATATCTAAAATTTTTCTTGGTTTCGAAAATCCAGTTAATTCCCAGTCTCCTAAGATCTCAGGTCCAACACTCAGGCTGTATTATTCCTCTAGTCTGGGTCAGAGCTGTGTGGTTATTGAGCCTCCCCAGCTCCCACCGTGGCGGATCTGCTGCTAACTCTAGACAACCACTTCCTGATGTATTGTAATGCCACAGAAAAACCTGTGCAGTGCAGGAACTCCTTGTCTATAGGACACTGCCACGTGGCTGATGCCCTTATACACTTTCCCTGTCAGTAAATACCATTAAATGACGTCTTTGTGCTCTGTTCTCCAAAAACCTAACAGTGACCACTAAGTGATTTCTGTGACATTTGATGATGCCACCAAACTTCTCCAAATTCTAATATTCCAAGATATTAATTTTCCTTGTTTTCCTACCTCTCTGATTGTTCTTTCAATGTCACCTTTACTAATTTTTCTCGTTTCTTCCAGCGGATGCTGGAGTGGGGTGTGAAGCAGGACAGTATCAATCTCCATCCCTCAATTTGTATACTAGATGACCAGAAATATTTCCTTTGGAATATCTGATTATTGCACCAAGTCCACATGCTGATTTATTCATTAAATATTTGCCAAGCTCTTGCTAAGCATCAGTTACTATGCACTGGGACTACATTTACTAAGACTATACTCATGGAACTTCTCTCAACACCTCACCGCAGCATACCACAGAGGATTCCTCCATCTTCAGAACCTTAGGCTTGAGACTTGGGAGCCTGCTCTGTGCTTCCTTTTCCAGATTACAAACACTTGCTTCAGTCTTTTCCCTCACAACATCATGAGACCCTGCACTTTAATCCCTGCTACCTGACTTAGGAGTGGATGGCACCCTGCCAAGGAAGACCATTTGATTCTTCTTGCCTCCCTGATCTCCCTACTTCCCTTCATCCCAGCTTGCCTGCACTCCTCAAACCATTTTACATCCACTGATGTCAAAATCTCATCATCCTCTCTTTGTCTACCCCATGCACCCCTCTGTCTCACACACACACTGACGATGAGTATCTATTGTATGTCATATCAAATCTCCATGCCTCTGTTTGGCTTTCAAAATCCTCCATGTCTTTACTAATACTTGTCTTCTGCTTCCTTCAGACAAGTCTCCTCACTCGCCCTCCCACTGCACCTCTACATTCTGCTTACCAGGTTACAACCTCCCTCTCCTGCCCTCCCCTCATCTATTTGCCCCTGAAACTCCTTCTTCCCAAGACATAGCTCAGGTCTCACTTCCTCAACAAAGCCTTCTCCATCAGTCCATTCCTCTGCTCTCTTAATTCATTTAGTGTAAAACTGATAACATTTAGCCCTTCATGTCCCTGACTACCTAATAAGCTCTCCATAAACCTTCTTTGTATTCTGGATGCAGTCCTGAGACCGTATATACAAGTTTGCCGAGCAAATGAATGAGAGTGTATGTGATCAATTAGTTCAGGGAAGTCCAGAAATTCTAATCCCAGGATCAGCATGGACTAAAACCTAAAATTCAATCTAAGAAGAAAATACAGAATGTTCTTGTGACATTAAAGAGGGGAAATTTTCTTAAACAAGACTCCAAAGTACATGGCCAAAAAAGTTTGACTATAAAAGTTTTTACTTTAAACAAAGTTAGATGATAGACATGCCGAGGATATTTGTAACAGCCAAAACTCGCAAAGGATGACTATCTAGAAGACATAAACACATTCAAGTCAACAAGAAACTAATAATAATAATTAACTTTAATATAAATTTAATAATTTAATTGTTTATAATTTTTATATTTATAACATTAATAAATTACTAATGTTAATAGTAAATATAATAACTAACTTTTTTTGCTTGTTCGTTATTTGTCAGATACTCTCCTAAGTATTCTGCATGTCAGTTCATTTAATCTTCATAAACCTTTGAGGTAGTTGCTATTTTTACTTTTTGCTAATAAGGGAACTAAGGTGCAGTGATATGAAGAAACTTACCCAAGGTCACACAGCCAGTAATTGGCAGGGCCAGGCATGAGCCCAGATAGCCTGATTCTCACATAGGCTTTAACCCTCCTTTTTGCAGTACCTAAAGGATAAAATAGGCAAGTCTCCAGAGACACTTCGATGGATACCAGCCAGAAAAAAAGACCCTCAGCTTCCAATAATCAGACCAGTGCCAATAATTTCATAAAACAATGAGAAACTGTTGGATAGCCATCAGGTTGCTAAAAATTAAAATGTTGAATAACACAGCTGTCGGAAACCAGCCGACCAAGTCAAACCAGGTCCCTGAATGGGGAAGCGGGGACTGAGAAAAAAGAGAAGACAGACAGGGTGCAGGAGGGAGAACAGATCTCACAACTGTCTCTCTCAAGTTTATTTCTTAGGCTCCTTTTTATACATATTCTGTTCCTTTGTGTATCCCAAGATAACATAGTTAAAATAACATCTTGAAGATCAAGGTACAATCGAAACTCCCTTCGAAACTCCCTTCAACTCCCTTCCTACCTCCTGTTTCTAATCTTAATCTTCTTCCTCCTGGAATTCCTCAGAACCAGCCTTTTCCCTTTTATATGCAAGCAGGCCTCCCGAGATAATCCATGCCCTCCTTTGAATTTTGGGAGCTTTAGCTCCCTACACACAGCCCTGGACAGGATTTAGTGAAAATATGCCTGTGTATTCTATGTGTCCAGCAAGTTTGGGATTACAGTCCCAGGAAATACTCTGGGCATGAAGAGACCCTCTGAGGTGTCTGTCACACATTGTTGGTGATAGCCGGGTGTGGGCAGCAGTTAAAGTGCCTGTGACTGGGGAGTGGATGAACACAACACAGTGGCTACAAGCTGTGGAGCAATGAGCAGCAGAGAGGAGGAGTGAATTAGGTGTACAGACAGATGTACAGACATAGATAGATATGATGGTAAGTAATTTGTATAAATGTAAAAATACATTAGTCACAAACAATACCCTATAGTTTCCACAGATGCTTAGGCTTGAAGAACATACATCATACACATTAGACTGAGCATTCATGAGGGAACTGAAATGGGGAATGAAGAGGAAAAAGAATGAAATAAGTATACGAAATTATATAACATAACTGGCACAGATTCACGATGATAGTGTGCCGTGCACTGAGAGATCTGACAGAAAAATATGAGAACTCAGGTTAAAAACCACAAGCCAAAAAAAACAAGAATAAATAAAAAAATATATACCATGGAGAG
This sequence comes from Pteropus alecto, assembly GCF_000325575.1. Taxonomy (NCBI): domain Eukaryota; kingdom Metazoa; phylum Chordata; class Mammalia; order Chiroptera; family Pteropodidae; genus Pteropus; species Pteropus alecto. The sequence continues at coordinate 878,110 of NW_006494608.1, read as the reverse complement.
ACTCAGAGCACTGATTTCAGGATAACCTGTTGAAAGCTCTAATTTAAGCTTTGAAATGTAATTTATGACAGCCCATAACCCTTCAGTCTTAGAGAGTGGTTTTAATTACTCAATTAAGAACAAGGTGACACAAGAGAATTTATTCATTTTCTTCAGTGCTTGTGGAAAATGAGGCATTTTCTTTCTTCAGGGAAAAGCCACACACACTGGCTGCCAGCTGACACCTAGCTGGCCCTGACCATTGTGCACTGGTCTTGGAGTTGTCCTCGCCCTAAAGGCAATGTTCTTCTCCAAGACAATTGAAGCAAACCTGGAATGGGGATGCTACCACATTTAAGAGCCCTGGATTCAGGGACTAACACAAACCATGGGGAGCTTAGTGATATAAAAATGAAAGGAGATGTGAGAATTTAGTTTTTAGCCAAGAGATTTTCTAAACCATAAACAGCTACCCCATCCTTCAGACAGGCATATTAAGCATGTTCTTGATAATTAGGATTTTTAAAAACCATGAAACAACAAAAAAAAATTTTTAATTATAAAAAACTAAAGTTGAAGCATAGTGGGGTGGTGCAGACATCTGACAAATTTCAAATATCCCCAAGAGAATTCTACTTTGTATGCATATTTAGATTTACTAAGGGTCTTCTCTTTAATTTCTAGACAGGACCAGGACCATTTACCTGTAAGATTCAACACAATCAGCCTTTGAGATCTACTGTAGTTGTGTTCATGTACCTGCGTGTGCACATGCGTGTGCGTGCACGCATGCGTGTGCACATGGGCTCTCTTAACGGATCTGTTCACAACCTCCCTAGGTGGGATTTTGAGCATTGCCTTTACACTGGCCTGAAATAAGTTTGCTGGAGTAAGGCACTTGTGCAGCATTCAGGGTAGGTAACAAAGCCAAGGGCTATACATGCCCTCACAAGACTCTTAGGAATTAATGTGTTTTTGTCAAGGAACATACCCAAATAGAACATTCCTAGAGCAGTATCAAATCAAGAGGAAGAAAGCAACATGAATCATTTTTGAATAAAAATAGAAATGATAAGCTTCCCTTTTTCTTTCTGCTACATCTGTTATTTCAATATCTGAAGTACCAGTTTAATTCAGAATCACAAATTATTAGATCTGGAAGAGACCATAAGTATTACCCAATCCTATTACTTGAGACTAGGGAAGTGGGGACCTTGCTTACCTACAACTATCACGCACGTTTAGAATACAATTGGATAAACAGGTTTCCTGCCTTGCATTTCGGGGCTCTTTCATTCATTATGCTGAGTCTTTGATGTTAATAGACCTCAAAGAGGCTCCAATACAGAGAAAGAGGACATGTATAACATACCTTCAATGGCCAGGAGGGGGTGCTAGAAGTTAGCATAAGTAACTGAGTAACTACTTTTTAAGCAGGAATCATGGAATTGCAAACAAATAGGGAGTATAACAACATAACATTTTGCATTCAAATGCAACAGCCCAATGAAAAGAGAAATTAATCCCTGGATCACAAATAGCCCAAAGGATTACGAGCACAGGCTTTGGGGACTGGCAGACTTGGTGCAAGTTCTTGATGTATTCTTTACTAGCAAGGCCACCTCATTGAGTCACTTAACCTCCCTAAGCCTCTGTTGCACCTGCAAAATGGAGATGAGTAATCCCTAATGCTTGCAAGGAAGAGATAAATATGTACAGTCTTTGACATTCAATAAAGGATATTTGTTGTCATTTAATGGATTGATGATTTCTGTTACAATCTTTAAAAAAATTAGTCTTTTCTAGAAGGTGATCAACTATTAGCTCAAAAGTGCTTGAAGAAGTTTCTATTACTTTTTGAGGTCCACCACTATTAAGTAAGTGAATGCTCCCCAAGAATGTCCTGTGCTCTTTGCTTACTGGCACATGAAAGTTATTCTTGAATTTCTATAGTCTTTCTGAAATTTTCTTCATGGTCCCTTACACTTTATAGTTTAAAAAGAAATTGTGTATACATTGAATAGGTTTTTGAATTTTTTAGAGCTGGGTTTGAATCTAGGCTTTACAGTTCTTTTAATATTCTGGTGGAGTAGGTTTTACAAATTTTCTTTCCACTCTAGTGTGATGGCAATTTTCTTCTTTCTTATTTTAAAACCCCAAGACTTCTGTTCCAGCAAGGATTTTCCTGGACTCCAAGGCACTTGAGCTTGCTTCCTGCATAACAACCTAGAATTCTCTGCTTTTAGAGCATCACATCCCCTGCACATGTAGCTCCTAAGGCAAAAGGAAAATCAGCTGAAGTCCCCTCCCTCCCTGACTACCCAGCTGTCTGTTATGACAGCGGAAAATCAATCACCTGAGAGAAGCCAAAACAATGACTCAGAGGAGCATTTTTCTACATTCTATTATGAATATTTAAACATATATCCAAATATATTTATAAAAGTAGTGGGTAAAAATCTGTATATGCACCACTTAAATTCTACCATGATTTTACTGTACTTGTTTGATCACCTATCTATCCATTGCTAAATCGAAGTAAATAGCACATATTAGCCCATTTCCTGGGGTGGGGGGCTGTCAAATAAAATACAGGCTGCCCAAGTAAATTTGAATTTCATTTTTTTTCCTTTACATAAACAGAATCACATTCTCTGTTAACTTTTTTTCCAACAGTTTGTAAGATTTACTGATATTGTTGTAGTTTACTAATTCACATTGTTATACAGTATTGCACTACATGCATACACCATACTTTTTTCTCTTTCAAGTATTAAATGATGGATCTTTACACTTTGGGGGGAAATTATGATAAAGCTCCCATGAACACTCTTGTCCTTGTGTCCTGGTGACACTTGCACACATTTCTATTTATGTCTCATAGTGGAAATGCTTAGTCATAGTGTGTTTAAATACTTTTCAGTATGCTTATTGCTCCTTTTTTTGTGTGCAATAATTGTTCAAGTCTTTTATTTTTGTCTATTTTTCTATCTTTTTCCATTTTGCCTATCTTTTTTTTTTAAATTTCTAGAATGTATGTTTTTTTAAAAATTCAATCTATTTAAACAAACAAACAACAACAAAAAACAGTTCAACAATTTCTCCCACTCCCCACCACTTCCCTACTCTATCTCTGGTAACCACAAATCTTTTCTCTGTATGTATAAACTTGGTTTTTAAATTGTTTTTTAGATTCCACATATAAGCATATCAGAGAGATCATATGGTATTTGTCTTTCTCTGTCTGACTTATTTCACTTAAGATAACACCCTCAAGGTCCATCCATGTTGTCACAAATAGCACGATGTTATTCTTTTTTATGGGTGAGTAAATTCCATTGTATTTATGTACCAGCTCTTCTTTGTCCATTTGTCTATCAATGGGCACTGAGGTTGCTTCCATATGTTGGCTTTTGTAAATAATGCTGCAATGAACATGGGGAGGGGGAGTGGGTACATATATCTTTTCAAGTTAATGTTTTTGTTTTCTTCAGATTTATACCCAGAAGTGGAATTGCTGGGTCATACAGTAGTTCTATTTTTAAGTTTTTGAGAAACCTCCACACTGTTTTATATAGGGGAAATTTACATTCCTGCCAACAGAGCAAAAGGGTTCCTTTTTCTCCACATCCTCACCAACATTTGTCATTTTTAGTCTTTTTTTAAAAAAATTATTTATTTAAATTAGTTTCAAGTATACATTTTTAGTCTTTTTGATAATTACCATTCCAACAGGTGATATCGCATTGTGGTTTTGATTTACATTTTCCTGCATTTCAGATAAACAACAAATAATTATTTAGTTTGGGTATGTCCCAAAATTGCATAGCACTCTGAGCTTTTTTTCCTTAACTAAATCTGGCAATCCTGTATGAGGTATCATTTTTGCTTGAAAACGAACAGAAATCCTCAAACACATTGATCCACTATGTGCACGTGCGCGCGCGCGCACACACACACACACACACACACACACACACACACACATACATCTATTTACATTTGAGGAGAATCAAATGTAGACCAGCATAACTAATCCTAATTTTTTTAATAAAGCAATTTCAGTGCTTATCAGGTTTGCCATTGGTTGCCTCAAAGGTTACTTACAGATGTAAAAATGAAGTTGTTCGGGGCAAGAATAAAGATGTTTCATCGATGGACAAGACCATGGCAGAAGCATTAATGTGGAAACTGAATTTCCACAGGGAGGTTAGCCTGACTTAGGACTGCTCACCCCACTAGGGAACAGGCAAGCTTTGTCCATGGTTCTCCTTCCCACTCAGTATGCTCCATGTTGGCACTCCATCTGCTTGCAGTTCAGTGCTCTCAGAGCTCCTGGCTACTCTTCTGGAGAGGGCCTGCTCTCTGCTTGCCACTGGACAGGACTTAAAAAATGGGTTGAAACAGAGAGGCATGGCTCCTCCCCTGGCTTCCCCCAGCATCCAACCACTCTGGGTAATTAGGTTAGTTGTCTCATAAAAAAGATTCTCAGTTGTTTCCATGCCTGTAACATCTGTCCCAAAACTCAGCTCTAAGGCACTACCTTTTGTCTTAGGGATTACTTTTTTTTGGTTTTTTTTTTGTTGTTGTTTTTGAGTAAGATTTGAGTTTTGAGAGAGTATTCTGCATCTCTTATTATCTGATCACTTTTTTTTCTAAGGCCCAAGAAAAGAAAGCATGCTGTGGATTCCAGTTCTTTTTCTAGCTTTCCTGGCTACTGGTAAGTGTATGACATAGATGCTCCTGGGATTTTTTTCTTTTGACAGTGGGAGGCCAGACTAAGGAATTACTATTACCTCTTTCTCATTATTTTTTTTGTTATTGTTCCCATTGCAGCCACTCAGGTATCTTCCAACTTAGAGGGGAGAAAGATATCAGTAACCAGGGCGACTGGGATGATTGCTGTATTCACTTGTGATAGTCTTCAAAAAAGTGTCGACTACATCCACTGGTACCGATACCAAGAGGGGATGGCCCTACAACACCTTCTCTACTACCATTTCTTCAGCTCAAAGGTTGTAGTGGAAGGGAGAATCAGTTCAGGGAAGTATCATGCTTATGAAGGTACGGGGAGGAGCTGTAAATTTGTACTCCGAAATCTAGAAGAAAGTGATTCTGGTGTGTATTATTGTGCTGCTTGGGAGAAGCACAGTGATTCAGACCTCCCTAGACTGTACTGAAAATTTTGCTTGTCAAGAGTAGGCCAGCCCCACCACACTTCCTGCCCAACTCCACTATGCTCTAAACAAAGAGAAATATTGAGCTCAATGCCCAGCCCCCACCCTTACATCCTACTGGTCTTCCCCTTTCCCCCAATAGCCATAGAACTTTCCTAATGACTGAACTCCCATCTCCAGGCCTTAGGCAAGTGATCTGGCAGATAACATATTTTTTTCAGCTTTCCTAGGAGCTGGTGGAGTCTACTCAATCTGCTTCCTAGGACAGACAAGGTCACCTAGAGTTGGTCTGCTAGGGGAGATATTTAGGAGAACAAAATGGGAAGGCTAGTTATACTGTCGTACTGAATCACTTATCCAATCATTATCCAGAGAAAATGGCTGGGAATGGAGCTCATTCATTACTCAGGAGTATGAGAAGAAAGAAAGAATGAAAACTTTGGACATCATGAAAACCTCAAGCGTTATCTGATTTCTCTTTCAAACAATTTCCTTCATCATAACCAACTAGGGTGTTGTCCTTACTGTAAAAATATAGGGGAAAAAAGTGATTGTTGTAAATATGCCAACCACTGTATTCTACACCTACACCTTCTTTGCAGTTCAGCCCATAGCCAGAATTGTTCTCTTAAACAAATAAAGCCAAACTCCTTTCCATTCCTAACCCCCAATATTGATACAACCAAGTCTTAAACTTGATTGAGCCTTATCAGATTACTTTTTCTCAATAATTAAAATTAGAGGACACTTTGCATTAACAATCAGACAGTTAATAGTATCTATTTAAATTGAAAAGTCATATTGGAAAAGTTTGTGGCTACCAAATTAGGCTGTGTTTAAGGACATAAAATTAATCCAGATAAAGAGGAAACTGAAAAGATGGGAAGGCCAGTGGTACTCTTGTACTGAATCACTTATCCAATCATTATCCAGAGAAAATGGTGGGGGATCATCATGTTGTTTGGGGAACCAGCCATGACTATCAAGGGAAATAGATTTGTAACAGTTTTAAATTTCATGTTTTAAAATCTCATTTGTTACTAGTATAGAGAAATGCAATCAATTCTGTGAGGGTATGTGTGTACTGTATCCAGCAATCTTGCCCAATTATCTTTATCAATTCTAATTTAGTTCACTGATTCTTTTCTAATTTCTAGGTATACAATCATATAACCTACAAATAAAGGCAGTTTTGTTTGTTTCTTTATAATTCTTCTGACTTTTATTTATATTTCCATCCTTAATGCATAGGTTATGACATCCAGTATAAGATTTAATAAAAGTGAAGATAACTGGCTTTCTTATCCTAATCTCAATCTCAAATAGAAAGCTTTAAGTATTTCACCCTTAATAACTTTACTATTTCAAATCCTTCCCTCCATATGTATGGTGCACCTTCTTATTTATTCAGATTTTATTTTACGTTTCTTAGTAAATTTATATAATTTCCCCTAAAACAGTCGTGTGCGTGCGTGTGTGTGTGTGTGTGTGTGTGTGTGTGTGTGTGTGTGTGTTTAGAACCATTCCTAGTGTCAAAATAAATTCCTAGGGCCAAGAAGGAGCCACTCCTGCCCAGGGTGCCAAGTCAGCAAACCAAACTTTTGTTCCTATAAGTGCTCTGCTCCTCCAGACACGCAGTCTATTCAGTCAGGCATGCCCCAAATGTCAAGTCAGCTCTGGGCTCTGTATTCACTTCCTTGTTCCTCGATCTTTCTAGATAAGGTCAGATGTGCTACCTTAGCCAATATGCTGCCTCTTCTAACACTATAAAACTCATTCTTGCTCCAAATTTTTCAGGAACCATACTCTACTGCTTGTGAGGCACTGTACTTCCCCAGTTCATGGACTGTCTTCCTTTGTGTGTGTGACTTCACATCCATTACTAAATTGTTTTAGCTTTGTCATTTGACACTAGGAATCTTATACTTTTTGTTGTTATTATACATGATAAGGATAAAAGGGAAAGAACAGGCTTGGGAGCTTCAAGAACTTCAACTACATCTTTACAGTTCTCTCTTAAAATGTAAAAAATCTGAAAGAAATGTGGCAAAGTGTTAAAATAGGAAGTACCCCTAAATTCGACAAATCTTGGGTTTTCTCAGCTTTTTAAAGGAGTTCTATGTGAGGGATAGCCAAGAAGCCTGACTTCCATCATCTGTTGACTGAGAATACTGGTGTGTGCCTCAAAGAGTTTTGTTATTTTCAAGGGTTATAAAAATGAGGTTAATGTTTGTTAAAGGGCCTAGCCCTGTACCTGATATATAATGGGTGCTCTGGATGTAGTTGATATATTCACTCACGTAAGGTACACACGCCAGAGAGGAAGGAGCGGGTGTTCTAATCTGCCTCAGCTGCTCATGGTCCTTGAATATTCAATGAGTCACCTGCGTTTTGGAAGCAGTTTTCTCATCTTTAAAATTAGAAACAAAGAGGCTTCTGGAATGAAGGGTTCCCCTTTTATCTTTAAGTTTCTAAGTTTCTGTGAATCCTTAGCAAAATATGAATATACAATATGCTCCATATGACTTGGTTTTTAAAATGGGGTTACTAATTCTAATAAAAGATAAATGATTTTTTTAAGGAAAAGCATTTATTCATCACACAGTGTTATAAAGATGTAAACTGGAGATACAAGAAAGAATTTAATCCACATTCTTCTCATCAAAATATATCAATAGCTTTCCTCATTTTGGTTTTTTAAGCTTGTCCATTTCACTAATAATTGTCATTGTGTGTACATCCAATTTATCCCATATGACTAAAACGAAGAAGTCAAATTAGATTAGCTCTCAGATTCTATGATGGTGAAGAGTGTTGTTCCCGGCAGATAAAGCATGCCAGAGTCCCAGAAGTAAAAAATTCAGGACTTGGATCTTTACACATCCATCTGCTTGAGTCTGAATCTGCTCTTACCCACCCACACATCTCAGGCTGGCTGAGTCTGGTTCCATCAGGTTTTATTCGTGGCAGCGGCAGAATGATGGAATGAGAGAGAGAGCTGCTCCCTCAAGCAACATCTTAATCAGAACCCTCCAAACTCCACGAGTGCTGAGAGAATTGCCCTGGCTACTCTTTAACTGTGCCCTGCCAGCAAGTTCTTCTTTATTATTTTTTTAAACATGTATCATAAAACATGTATCAAAAAATGGACATAAATATGGCTTTCAGTGCTATCTAGAGAAGAGCATAGATACGGCACACTAGGAAGAGAAGTAGAGCAAAGGAAAACAAATGTCATCTGTTGAAATAAATTTTTAAGCCCAAGGTGGAGCTGCTCCGGCCCAGAGTGCCAGGTCAGCAAACTGAAACTTAGACAACTATTATGTTACTGGAACTGCTGCATTTGACCAGAAATGCAGTATCTCCAGCCAGCATACCCAACTGCCAAGGATCTATGATAATTTCCGTGTTCTAAATAAGGTAAGATATGCAACCCCAGCCAATCAACTTAAACCAAAGATTCTTTCCTTATTCCCTGATTGACGTGCTAGCCTTATAAGGAAATCTCCTTGACCTCCCAGCCAATCCTGCCCTGTTTCCATAATTGCCTCTTCTAATGCTCTATAAAACCTCTTTTACCCAAACATCCCTTGGGAACAGTGCTCCACAGGCTTCGGAGGCACTGTACTCTCCCAATCCATGGATTGACTAAATTATTTTAGTTTTGTCATTTCACATGCTGAAAAGAGTATCTGGTTGAAGGTTTGGAGCAGACCTTATTAAAATCTATGGTTAGTTATTGCTAACAGTTGTTTGAGACTTTAATTTGAGCCAAAATTGAATAAAAATGGTTACACCCTTGAACAACATGGAGGTTTGTGGCACCGACTTACCTCAAAGTCAAAAATTCACATAGTAGTTTTGACTCCCCCAAAACTACTATTGACTGGAAGCCTTACCAATAACATAAACAGTAACATTAACACATCTTTCATATGTTATAAATATTATATACAATAAAGTTAGGTGAGAAAAGAGAATATTATTAAGAAAATCATAAGGAAAATAAAACATATTTACAGTATTTGTTGAAAACAATCCACCTATAAGGGGACCCATGCAGTTCAAATCTGTGTTGTTAAAGGGTCAACTGTAATAACAGTTGAGAGAAATATAGTTTTTAATGCTGACATGAAATAAAATTTATTTTTATAAAACAGATGGTTGTGGATTTTTGCCTCCCAAAATAATATTTTGTTAATGATGAAAATTTACAAAATAGAGAAAAACATATAAAAACAGTTCACCCAATTTCTCAGCACCCAAATTTTTCACTGTCTATATTGAGGTTTTGTCCACTTGTTTTTCAGTGAAGAGGTCACCACAATTGTCACTTTCTTTTCCACTTAACGTTTTACCACAGCTGGGCTGGGAATCTGCAGAGGATAAGAATGGCAAAATAACCTTTTCATAAAGTAGTTCATTAGCTTTTTATTTGGCCAACACCTGACAAACTTAGTACAACCCCAAAGCTTACATGTGAGGATACTTCATCCTTAAATATGGCTTATTGATGAGCATGTCAAGTTTTCAGTGTTTGTGTGTGTGTGTGTGTGTGTGAGTGTGTGTGTGTGTGTGTGTTTTATAGAAAATGAGGTCAGGAACTGATGTTACTGGAACTGTAGGTAGTGAAGAACCCACAACTTCCCCAAGCCAAACCCCCTTTCCTGGTCATTTCCACTGTCTTCTCTTCAGGGACATCTGAGTATAACTGGAATAAATAATTAGCATAACTATCCCAGGAGACCCTGGGTATAATTACCATAACTGAAAAGAAATCTTCAGTTCAGTTGAAACTCAAAGCTGTATCTATTCCTCAAAGCTTCATTTCAGATACATTTCTCAGGTGATCCTTCACAATGCCCTGTCTACCATTTCTGAGGATATGCTGCTGAAACAAGATGACTTGGTCCTGCCCCCTGGCCATTGCTACTATGGGTTCAACTTAAGCTTCTTCCATTGGCCACACACACACACATACTCCTGATTCTCCAAAACTGTATCATTCTCTATAATTTACACTTTATGTGGACCCAAAAAGTCATCTCATACAGCCAGTCCAGTTTCTTCCACCATATTCTAAGGATTTTCTATATGTGTGGGATTGGGCTACATGCTTTGCTCACCTTATCCTGTTATTCTCCATGCAATCCCATGAAGCTTCTTTATACACACAAGGAAAAGGTGGTGAAATAACTTGCCCAAGATTACACAGCTGTCATCTTATTTGGGGGCATTTGAAGTCTTCTGCTAGGATTTCTGGGCAAAATGTTCCACTGCTTGCTCAGACAGGTGGATGTGTGTTTTGGGCAGGAATTGTTGGTTCATGACTGTGCCTGCCTCCCAAACCAGCAGCATGCTCATTACTCTGTTAGTATCAAGTGACTAAATGAAGCATGAGATTTGTCTAGCCAGACCTGGCTTCATATCCCCACCTAGTTCCCCTTAGGTGTGCAGCCTTGGAAAAGTGATTTAAAATACCAGCCCTGCTTTCCCCATTTATAAACTGAGGATGTTAAAATTTATCTCACAGGGTTATTTTCAGCATTTAATAAAACAGTGAGCATAAATCAGTTAGTGCCAAGCTAAAGTGTAGTGAATGTCTTATCAAGCATGGCTACTATTGCTGTTGTTATTCCACTGACAATCTTTAAGCGTTTCTCAGAACTCTCACTATTTATCATCGTTCCCTTCATCTGTGGTCAGACTC
>NW_006494608.1:858591-867193 GCF_000325575.1 Pteropus alecto | reverse complement strand
CCTTCTTGTGCCACCCTGGGAAGCAGCGGCTCTAAACCTAACCTGGTCTCTACCACCCACCAAGGCAGGCTTTCTCCCAGCAGTTGGAGTCGCAGGTCCCTCTGGGCTTCTCTCCATGCTCAGGATGCAGAGCCAGGCTGGACCGCCTTGCCCTCCTGTGAGTGCTCCGGTTTCACAGTAAGTGCCCCCTTCCCCCGCGCGGGTGGCGCAGGGGAGGTTGTGGGCCTTCTGGCTGCCCCAGCTGCACCGCTATCTCCCTCGCCGGCGGCGGGGCAGCAGTCATGCTGGAACAACCCACCTCTGTGGTTGCACATTCGGGGAGCTGGGCCATTCTACGATGTGTGGCCCGCACCACGGTCAGCTACCTCTATAGGTCACCAGCACAAAAAGCACAGACTCCCCGGGATACCCAGGACTGGTAACTTTCGCGCCAATATGTCCCTTGGGTCGCCCTGGGGTCATCATCCCTTAGCATTCTGGACTCTCTTGGACCGTCCTTCCGCAGGTCCTCTGTAGATAACCAGATAAGACTAAAGAGCCGCTAGGATACAGGTTGGCGAAGACCCAGAGAGCTGTCTAGACGGAAGGGACCTTTCTAAGGATCATCCAGTTCACCGTTTCTAGGCATTTGGAGGAGAGTCTGTGATGCTCATTCCAGCAGCCACTAGCCACATGTGGCTACTGAGCACTTGAAATGTAGCTAGTCTGATAGACGAAGCTGAGGGGGGCAGCATATGTAAAACACTAACCGTATTTTGAAGATTTAATACAAAAGAGTGAAATATCTAGAAATTTTTATATTGATTGCATGTGGAAATGATATATTTTTAATCTCTTGGACTAAATAAAAACAGTACTAAAATCAATTTTACATGTTCCTTTTTTATGCAACAGCTAGAAAAATTTTAATGTGTGGCTGGAATTGGTGACTCACATTTACTTCTGTTGGACAGCACTGTTATATACTGACAGTTTAAGAATCTGACCATCTCCCTTGAAAAATGCACAAATAAAATAGTGTGGCAATAATTTCAAAGGTGAAAGACTCCCTGGAGACTTACCACAAAATGGTTGAAAACTGAAATTGGAAGTCAATTCCTGACTCCAGTTTCTAAGTTGTTGCCCCACCCATTGTTATCATTTTGTGGCACGGGAGCCAGCCATTAGAAGCACAGGAAAAATATTGCCAACTTCTCAGTACCCTCATTCATTGGCATCTCTGCCACTCAGATTCGTGTTGGTAGATAATAATCCTCATGGCAGTGTGCTGCAGTCAACCCTGGATGAAACACCAGGCCTGCTACCTTCTATCTCTCATTGAATGCCACCGCATAATGGGACTGGGTGGACCTCTGTTCTCTCACCTGTAAAATGAGGTGGATAAACTGTTAAAATTATGTAACTGTGATTTCAGTATTGAAGCAAAATTATACAAATCGTATATCGCTATATTCACTACCTTCTTAGAAAGCCAGTCAATTTCTTAAAAAGAAGAAAAAAGGAAGAAAAGAAAACTTGTGTTATTGATCCTCCATCTCCAATAGGAAACTCCTCTGCTGTTATATGTAGAAAAGAAAAAAAAGTTCTTTGACATCAAAACTGAATTTAAATGCCATTTCAATTGAAAATTCAAAGTTTATGTATAGCTTAATATCTTCAGTAAAATTATTAACAAAAGTAAAATCTAAATGATTTTAAGAAAATTGGTCCTTCAGATTCCTTAACTTTCCTATTTCCTTGACAGGCCTTGCTTACGGAAGAGCCCACCTACCCTCTCTCCACACACACCTACTGAAGTGAGGGTAAAAGGGGCTGAAACTTACTTACTTTGCTCTGTTTTTGAGTTGTTCCTTCATTTTGTCTTCCTCATTGTCCAATAAAACCAAACACTTTCCTTTCTTTGCACTCATCACAGTGCCTGACTCCACAGGTGAGTGAATTCTGTGAACTGGTGACAATGAGGGGTGTGGCCAATAGGAGGAACTAGCTCTCCATCCATTTCCTTACAGAACATCATTCACATTCCTCCAGCAGAACCCAACCCATGCCTCTGCTATGAACCTTCACCCTAAACCCTCATCTTCACCTCTCACTGACTCCTGCTTTGTAATTTATGAACTCTTTGACCTTGAGCGAGTTCTCAACTCTTCTAGATGTCAGTTTTCTCATCTCTAAAACAGAGGAAAAAAACAACAATGCCCAAAATTTCTCTCTCTCTTAATTATTCCACTTGATTTTAGTTTCAACCTCTGGATGTCAGACAAGCTCTTTTCTGCATGAAAATCCCACAGACGGATATTTAGAGACCAAGAGTATATCTTTCTTGAGTGATTTCTTCTTCAAGGTAATCATGTCAGATTTTTAATCATTTATTTCTAAAAAAAAAAAAGAAAAAAATGGTCTCAAGTTATTCCACTCTCACTGTAGCTTGCTTTTGGAAGTATTCTGGCTAGTCTGCTTCTTAAAGGAGGGATTCAGCATCTAAAGTCATGTTAACTAAGGGCAGCATGACAGTGTGTAATAGTAATTACTTTCATTTTTTTGTGGGCTTGCTCTGTGTCAGGCACTGTTCTAAACATTCTTCCTGGGCTAACTTGTTTATTCTTCACAAAAAAACAATAAAGTAGGTCTGATTTTATTCAAACTGGATATGAGAAAAATGAAGGAGAGAAATATACAAAAAGCACAGGCATTGCATCTGCTTTTACAAAGACCCCATAAATGTTATTTGTAGAGGTAAATAAACTGAATTTGTGGAACTATATATGAAAATGACTACAAAGTGCTTAACACATTTAAGGCATTCAGTAAGTGTCCATTACTTGGCAACTTTTTAAAAATTATATTTTAGAGTATGATGTTTCATTGCCATCACACTAACAAGAAATACGTCAATGTCCATTCATCTACTCATTCCTTTGCTTTTATATTCATTCAACAAACACCTGGGAATAAAAGATAAATAAGACATAATCTCACTATCCTAGGAACTCTTACCAGTGTCTAGTAAGAGAACAATGAGTATATAGGCCACAGCTTGGGCAGGAAGTGCTATGAGAGAGGGAAGCACACGGTAACATTACTAGAAAGTACTCGGAGGCATGTCCATCCCTGACTCCCTGGGTAAGGGAAAGCTTTCTGGAGGAGACGGTACCTGAGCTTAACCTAAATGATAAACAGGAGTTAGCTAGGAAAAGTGGAATACACAGCAGCACAGAATGGAAAAACTTCAAGTTAAACTGTAGAACTGGATCATAGAATTCTAGGTAGAAAGTGGCTGAAGATGAAAAAGGCAGGGAGGTGGTGGCCACATCACAGAGAGACTCAGAACTCAGCCTAAGAACTCAGACAAAGGGTGTAGCAGGGAGAAGAATTTTAAGCAGGGAGACCAGTCTTGATCAGATTGATCCTATTGTCTTGGCTAAGTTGAGTAGGAGTGGCCGAGATTAGAAGCATGGAGATGAGTAGTGTGGAAGCAGGAAATATTAAAGAGGCAGAATCTACAGGAATTAGAATGTGATAAATTAGTTGGAAGGGAGAATTGAAGCTGACACTAAGGTTCCTGGATTAGACAAAGTAGATAGCAATGCCCTTCACTGAGATAGGAAGAAGGGATACATTGGAGGCAGGGAATGAGTTCACTCTGGGCTATGTACAGTTAGTTTGAGGTCCTATGTCAGACATACTTGAAGATGCCCAGTAGTCATATAGAGCTCAAGAGAAAGGCATGGAGTAGAGATGAATCTGTAATTCCCTCCTATTATCCCTGTCTCCCCTCACCTGCAGGGTAAGAAAAGCCAAGAGTGGATAAGTAATCACTTAGGCAGAACAGGTAAAGTGAAAAGAAAAACTTGAAAAATGGCAACTTTTGGTGGTTTGGGGAAGAGCTATCTGTAAAAATACCTTAGAACAGATAAAATGTCTTGGTCTAGAGAAAGAAAAACAGATACACACACACACACACAAAAAACCCATCAAGAGGAATCTGTTTCACAGAGGAGAAGCTGGAGTTCAGTAGAGATATGTTGTTCAGAAAACTAAGGGAGAGGACATAAACCTGAACCTTAAACAGAAGCAAAGAAACTGGAATGGAGTATTCAGGCCCCTGAAGGTGGCCAGTACCACTCTATGTGTGTGTGTGTAGCTTAACAGATATAAGCAGATTGATGAACCAATGTCTTTCAAGCTGGTTGCAAAACTTCTCTGTGGGCCCAATGATGCATAACACAGCCCAGACCACTCTCTGTTTTTCCCACCATCTCTGTCCTGACAACTCTCTGAGGTTATTAAGGATTTATTTTGTGAAAGGCAGTGAGATAAAAGAGAGAAGACCAAGATCATTTGAGAGCTCACCATGATTAGATGTCATATCATTGCATCTTTATTACATGCAAAGAACTTAGAATAATGCCTTGCATATAATGAGAACTTAATGAATACTGTTTGGAAAAATGAGTCATCTCAGAGTCCTAAAGTGGCTTCTGCACTATGTGGTCTGATCTAAGGTGAAAGACCTTGCACTACTGCCTTCGCAGAGAATGGGTGTGCTAACAGTTGGTGAGGACACTCCTTCACAATGAAGTATGCGATCCTTGTTCACTGCACCAATGGGAAGTCTGACCTGGTTGACTCAGCCAAGTTACAGTGGTCTGAAATTTCTCAGCATGGTTCCAGGCTGCCTTAGAGCAGAGTTCAATTTACTTAGACATACTGTCAGAGTTCCAAACATAAACTCTGGTAGTCCTTGGGCCTTGTAAGTTGTTTTCCTCCCCCCAATTCCCTATGACAGATATTCTCTAATTTTGTAATTTAAAAAAAATTCTAAGGTTTTGGCTCATTTACTCTCCTCCTTCCTTTTCCGCCCCCAGTGTGGGTGTATGGTGTAGTTCACCTAGAACAACTTCAACTTTCCAAAAAACTGCCAGCCTACCTGGAATGTATAGTATTTCGTGTAACAATTTTTACAACATCTGTATATTGGTATCAAGAAAGACCTGGTCAAGCCATGCAGCACCTGCTGTACATTTCATCTGACAGTACTGTCATTTGGAATCAGGCATTATAATGGGCAAATTTGAGGTAGACAAGACACCTGAAACTTCTGTCTACCCTCACCATTCACAACGTAGAGAAACGACATGGACACCTACTATTGTGCCTTCTGGGAGGTGCACAGTAGCAGACATTAGGGACATATCATTCGATAAATGGTCACTGATTCTTCACTCATTATTATGAACTGGAAAACCCCAGTTACCACTTATGTTTTTTTATACAGTTTTCATATGGGTGACTTCATGTAGAGTTTCCAAATTCTATATTTTTTGAAGAGGAAGCTTTGAATAAATATGTATAAATGATCAGCCTCATCTATTCTATGATTTCCTCTCTTCCCAACAGGCTCTCTCCTGGCACTCATATTTATTTATCTGGGTCAACCCCCACTCAGTCTATTTTATTTTCTTCCAAGATATATATACCACATTATTTCTGTGACTTCTTTTGTACTAGTCAATTTACATTACAGTGTTTTTTTTTTTGATCTAGCTATTTCTTTTTGATAAATGGTTATTAGATTAAATGTTATTCACTTTCCTAGAGGTTAAAATATAACAAACACGTCATGATCTAACCACAGGCATAACAGACTAAAATAATATATCAAATGCATGCCCTGCTGTGGGGATATTTGATTTTGCACCAAACTTATAAATACGGCCACTTATTGAGACGAAGTGAAAGTCTACTTTGGATTGGAGTTTGAAGAGTAGGTCATTTTCTGGCTTAAGATTCCATTCATCCAACAGTTTGATTGACTCCTCTGAGCCAGGCATTGGGCACAGCAGAAATTATAAATCTCACATGCTTTGTCAAGGCTAGAGTTTGCTTCTGTAAAGCTTTTTTTCTGTTAATGGGCTGCCATTAAGCAGAAAAATGACTGTCTCCAATTTAAATATATCTTATGGTTATAAATTTCTCATGAATTCTGGTTACACATAGCTCAACTCATGGTTCACAGTTTGTTATTGTTATTGTTTTGCCAAGACAAATATTATCTTCGTTTTCTTCATATGCAATCTTATTTATATAAGACATATAAAAGTAGATTTGCTCTGGTACAAAGAGTTGAGGTACAAATGATGCTTAGATTTGTCTTCTCAAATAGCTCTTATACTTTCTGATTCTTTAATAGTTCAAAAATTATCTGGCTACACATTTAGTATAGCAAAGTGGTTAAAACCTAGGTCTCCTGTATCACAGAAATCCAGATCTGACCAGGGCTCTGACACTAAAGATGTGGCAAGGCCAATAGCTTCTCTAGCCCAGTTCCTCACCTGTAAAATAAAAATCCCCTTAGTTACCTTATGGGTTGTTGTAAAGGTTCTTGAGATGATGCATAATAAGGGTTTGGCCTGTGCTTGGCACATTGTGAGAGCTCAGTAAATGTTAGCTAATAAAAAACAAAACAAAATAACAACCAGCATACATATACGTACAGGAACACACACACATAACACATATATATACTTTTGTATGTTCAGGGCTTATACAACATCTGTCAGAGTATGGCTGACTGTTACAGTTTAATTGAAGAGAGATTAACTAAATATGAAGAAACTCTCATGAGTAGTTATCCCATATCTGTTTAAATTTAAGTTTTCAACCATGATTCCATGTAGTTTTGACTTACACACAGCTGGGAAGGACAGTGGCCTTGCACATGGAGTAAACAAGCCCCATTAGGGGAGAAACAAGTCCATATTTAAAATCATTTACTCCTCCAGCCTGTCTCCTTTTGGCTAAAGTGAGCTTCATCGGGGACACTTTGGTCACACACACCAAATGCAAACCAGACCTAAGTAAGCATTTGCCAATTAAATGGTTAGTCATGTTGCTGATTTCTAGAAACATTAGCATCTTGTTAGAATGTATAGCATTAAATGTAATAGGGGCTCAATTAATGTCTATTGAAGTGAGATTTATATTTTGATTATTATTGAGGCACTCACATTACCTATTGGGTGGGGGATTTTGTATAGATGGATGCCCAAAATATCCTGATAATTTTGGCTCAACTTATTTTCTTTCATACCTGAAATGGGTGAGACAAAATTAGTCTGTAGAATAGAAGCAGCATTACATTATCTAATTAATGCTGAATAAAGCCTAAGAAAAATCTTCAAAATTACTATTTTCATAGTGAAATTATTAGTACTATGGGAAAAGTGAAGTCTGTTACAAAGGAGTCATCCTGTAACAAACATAACTCAAAATATTGCTAGGCCCACCTGGAAATCCATGTTGTCTGTTTTGTTTTGTTTTGTTTTGTTTTGTTTTGTTTTGTTTTTCAGCCCCATGAATGGGTTCAGAGAGGCAGGCTGTGGTAGAGGAAAGGGAATAACTTTGGAGTGGTCCTCTCCCAATATCGGGATTGTGAATATTTTTTCTGTCGTTTTTGTAGTCCCTAATTGTGTAATAGAAAACTTTGATTACTTTTGAATTTTACTTTAAAATTTATTTTTAAAAAGAATTCATGTTTCATAATATTAAAAATATCTCTGCATATTATTGAGTTTTAAAGACAACATGTGAAATTTTATGTTTAGAAAGCCCTGTAATGGGCTCTGTTTTGACCATTTTTTCTCCCCTCTTTTCTGAAAACTTTTGTTTCTTTTACAAAGCAAAATCTTGTTTTCTCTCTCAACTGCAGCTGATCCTGTCTGCCAAGTTAAAGATCGAGTTAACGCTTTGAGCTCTCAGGGTAGCTTATCTGGCTTGTATCTTTCTCTCTCCTTTTCTCCAGGCAGTACAGATAGGAAGTATTACAGATAGTGGCAAAAATAGTCTTCTTATTAACACTGCACTATGACTTTCTATCTTCTCTTTTGTTCGGATGCAGATGCAGTAATGAGATTTTCACAAGCAGAATTGCACACATTGTTGCACACCACCGAGGTTTCTTTCAGCAAGGTTGTTTGACACTTTTATTGCCTGAGGAGGTGATCCTCTATCTTTCTCAGAAGGCTGCTAGAAAAATCAGCCTCATGAGATCTTCACCTGAAAGTGAGAAGATAGTCTTTCAACTAGGATTTTGTGTGTCCTCTACTTTAGGGACACGGATTTCTCACCCAGCAAAGGACAAGAGTGGATGCTGAGGGGCAAAATGTGCAGACTTCGCTGAATGTCTTCCATTTTCCCCTCAAGATCCACTTTCCACGTTTCTCTACCCTGCTCTGTGTCCCAGGAGGCGAAACCCTATACGTTACTCTAATGGGCATCTTTGCTCTCTGATTTCCGTCTACCTTTGGCCAATGGAAATTGAATTTCAAAGAAACTAAGACTGTGTCACCTGATAAAAGCATTCCTTCCTTGGGCATTAGAATTCCCAAACCTGTGGATCCAGGGCCCTGGGGAAAAGAAACAAATTCCTCCAGTGGGTTAATTGGTGTAAAAGAATAGCTGATTCCACCTCCACCTCTTCATTTCTGAACATTGGCATTCTGGCTATGGGGTAGATGGCACTGTATGTTGGTCACTGGGGCAAGATACAGCTAACACAAAGCCACCTGTTGGGAAGGAAACCCTGACCTTAGTCTCCTCC
>NW_006494608.1:848021-858446 GCF_000325575.1 Pteropus alecto | reverse complement strand
CTGCTGATGCTTCTGTCAACTGCTCCCAAACAGCAACCAGAAGATAAGAAAGATCATTAACATGGTCCATGAAGGTGAAATTTGTAAGACACAGTAGAAAGTAAAGAGTGGTGGAGAGTTCATCTGGAGGAGCAAAATGAAGAAATCAAGCAGATGGTCATATCAGTGGGTTATGTTTGCCCCCAAATGAGTATAAAAAGTTAAAGAGTAGGAAGATTTTATCTAGTTTGTTTCATTTCACTTTCCACAAAGCCACCAAGATCTTATCTCTAACAGAACAGGAAGTACTGCTCTTCCTTCAGTAACAAAACAGGAAATTAGACAGTATTGAGAAATTATTAAATTCTGTACTTTTCTAGTTGATTAACTGAATAGAGAAGACCATGTAGATTATTTGTAATGCTTTTGTTCTTGAGTTAAATGGTGAATTCACAGGTATTTGTTGACTTATTAAGTAAATTATCGACACATAAATAGAAGAAAATAAATAACATAAAAAGATTTATGATTATATTATTTTGGATATAAATGATTAGAGTGCCTTATGAATCAATATTATGATTAATCCATTTCTGCATTCTTGATATTCTTTAAAACAATAAATAACTGTAAAGTAATGAAATAATTCCAGATCTTATTAAATGATTGAGACTAGAGAAATGCCTCCTACTTTCATAATGTCAACTAAAATCCACACCTCCACAGATAAAATTGATCTATCTCTTTCTGTAGTTCCTTAATTTACTTTCTGGCCACCTTTGAGTCAAAATTTAACTGTTTCTATCACAATCTGATCAACTATTCTACTGTAGTTTTGTGGCATTTTTTTTTTTAATTTATAACTTAAAGTTACAGAGTAATTACCAAAAATCTATAGTTATATTCTGAAAGTGGTAAAATTAGAATCTGCAGACAGCAGATTTCTTTGACTCTACTTTGACTTCACTTAACCAATGAAAAATAAAGAATTCGTTTATATGTACAGATTTGAATATACATCTGTTCTCTCAAAGAGCTCAGTTCTATATAAAAATAAATAAATATGATTTAATGTTCTGTTGAGAGTATAATAATAATAGCTATTATTTATTAAATATTCCTCATGCTAGACACTGTGTTAAACACTTAATATACTTTATGTTTTTTAATCCTAATAATAATACAGAAGGATTATTAATATAATCTTATAATCTCAATTTTATAGATATTTTATAGATACAAATATAAACTTTAATAAATGAAGTGACTTGATAATAATTAAAGCTGGGATCTGAATCCAGATCTGTCTGATTACAAAATCTGTTCTTGATGCCAGAAAGATGAGTAAGACAAAAAGACAAAAACAAAAAGTTTTTGAAGGAGATATTATAGGAGAAAACAGACAATTTAACCATCTATTATATGCTTAGTGTTTTGTTGTTTTTTGTTTTTTTTTTTTACCTGCAGCATGAGGTTCTCTTCTCTAGAGTCACATGAAGTTATTTAAATTGATGCCTGCAGTGTTTACTTAGAGAATCTTCAAAGAATTCTTTGCAATTTAATTATGCAGTGAATTTTTTTTTCTGACAGTAGGGTTCTAGAATTTTTTTTTTACAAGAAAAAAATGGACATAAAACCTATTTATTGAGCAAAAGAAAAGCATCAAGATGGAACACAAAGACATGTTTCTTGATTTTTGCCTTTAGTGCTGCACTCTCCCACTCTCAACCTGCCAGAGAGTATAGAAATATTATCTAAAGGCAGATGGAAAAGAAAATAAAGGACTGCTAGGTCAATCATGGTGACTGAATTGAACATTCATGTTAGAAATGGGTTCTACTTTGCTGAATTTAAAATGTTCCTGGGCACACTCATGACTTCACTGGTAACAGCCCAAGAATTGCTCAGAATTGGAATAACCTTAAGTGATGAGAACATGAGCATTAGGGCCTATGGTAGATAGAAGATGATTGTGCTCAAGCTTAGAGAGAACAGGTTTATAGAGGAGGCAACAGCCATATTGTAAAAATTCAAAATTGAATCAAGGATTTTTGGAGGCATTTTGGAGGCTTCTAAACAGAGCATTAGTTGATTTACTATGCACAGTTCAGAAATTTGTGATGCAAGTGTGTCCTTTTTCATTTTTGATACCCACTTTCTCTAATATACATAGGTGCCCACACAGGATATACAGCTACTCAGTTCAACATTCCAAGATTCAGTCTATCTCTCAGCATTGGTTTAAGGAAGGTGCATAGCATAACACCTGACATAACTCAGAAGCTCAGTGGATTCTATGACCTTCACCTCCTTCCTCTCTACTTTGTGCCTTTGTTGAAGCAGGCTGAGAACAGAGCTGCTGTTGAGAGGCCTAGTTTTGGATTTGGATCTATATGATCTTAGTTCTTTGACTTGAACGATATCTATAACATCTGCAGACAGAGGAGCTCCGACCTTTGGTCATAAACTACATTCAGACTGGATATCTGAGAAGCATAGAGAATCTGTGGGGACACTGGCTCTGTGGAGATCTTTTCTAAAGAGCACTATTAGAAGTGGCATGTACTCTTCTTAAGAGGTGAGGAGGCAGCTCTTCCACCTCTACACCAAGCAAGGGGATTTCCCAGGCCTTGGGACCATGGGTCTGTGTGGGAGGTCATGGAGGGTCTTGAAGGTTTGGTGGGCAGAGAAACCAGTGATGACTCTCAATTTAATAAGTCAAAAGGTGACATCAAATCATAGCAGATTTGGTAACTTGGATCAACTCTCCTACTGAAATCAACTAAATTAATCTTAATGAAATAATAAAAATAAAAAAGAATCTTCATAAAAGTTTCTCATAGCCAATAAGATAGTAAGGTATGAATAACTTTTACTTTAGTAAATGGACTGGTTATTTTGGTGTCATATCATTGTAAGTAAAGTTCCCATATGTTGCTGACCAATTAACAACCTTAGAAATGACTGCTCTGCGTACCAGACCCTGAGCTACTCATTTTCCCTGCTAATACTCTGGGAGGCTCCCTCCCTCTCCTATTTCAGGTATACTATCTACTCCTCAGCCTCCTTTTGGGACATACAGTGTCAGCAGACAAGATGTTATGGCTACAATATTTATCTGTTCTTCACTCTGGGAATGTAAATTTGTTTCCCTATTTCCCAGATTGGTTGAGGGAGTTTTCAAAAACTAATGTTTTTATTTCTTGATTTTTTTTTGTTAAAAATGCTATTATTTTGTTTATAATGGGAATTGGATAGAGAAAATGAAAGCAACAGAATATTTTTACTTCAGTAGCAAGAAGGAAGCATACGTTTTCACTGTATCCAGCTATAACTTTTTACACACACACAGATACTTACAGACAGCAGATCAATCTTTTGAAAATCAGATATTTACTTGAAAAACAAACAAACAAACCCTTGTTCAAGGTCAATTATAGGCAAAGAACTGCAACCACAAAAACATAAAAATTCTTTCTGCTCCTCTTTGATCTCCAGGGTAAATTTCACAGAAGTAGACACAACGACTTAATATAATGACCCCTACAGTATCAATGGAGCCAAGAAAATAAGCACACACACCTCTTATCATGACTGTGACCACATCCTTCCCAACATTAAGCAACCTCATTCTCAAGTCTGGACCTCAGCCCTGGCTATGCCTCAGCCTTAGGCTGTAGCACTTCCTGTGCTTTTCAGGTTGATGCCTCAGTTTCAGAGGAAAGAGGAAAGGGAGTCATATGGTTATCAATTGTACCCTGGCAGATGCCAGTAACTGTCCCCCCAAATGCTCGATTTGACATTGTTTCCTATTAACTTGAGTTCTCATTTAGAAACTAAGTATGTTGAAAGGCCTGATTATCTCAGAGAGAAGAGAGGTCCATTCTTTTATTTCCCAGCAATTTTCAGTAATTATGAAAAGCTTAGGCTGAAGGTACTAGCAATGAACAAAATGGAATGCATATTTCACTCCCACAGCCGCCAGATAATGTGCTAGATGTCTTATGTGTTCAGAAGCTTATGTGAATCATGAAGACCTTGCAATTAATGTGTTTCATGGAAGAAAGAATTAATAATTAGATGGGAACAATAATCTTTCCAAACAAATAATTTGTGCTGTTTCAATTGCACAGTTGGGCCACTTTGAATATTCTAGTGTTTATGAACTTTATAAGAATATACTGTGACATTCGTGGGCAAATATGGGTTGTTCCAGACTTGCTTCCCAGTTCGGCAGAGCCTGGTAAGGACAGAATGAGCAGTCACTCAAGGAGCCATGGCTAAAGTGTTGCCTTGGGAAAATGTATTTCTGGAAAGTCTTCCCTGGACCCTTTCCCCAAATGGAGAAGGAAAGACTAAGAAAATTACATATCTTCTCTGTTTTGTAAACTTGCTTTAGCAGGAAATACCATGGGCAGGGTACATGGAGAAAGTTCAAAATACCATAGCCTAGACTTAAATACATAATTAAAATATGCAATGAGTATAATATTTTGGAAATTTGTAGCCAGAATACTTTTATTCTCACACATAAGTCAGGTCCCCTACAGCCCTTCCTCTGTTAAGAATAAACCATGAGATTTACCACCCATAGAAGGAGATTTATCTCCCATAGAAGAAGATGGTGACTGTGACCAAAATAACTTTACTTTTTTATTTTCTTTTATTTATTTTCCCCACATTTATTAAGATATAATTGACATATTACACTGTGCAAGTTTAAGGGGTACAACATGTCCATAAGCAACAAAAGCAAAAAATAAACAAGTGGGATGACATTAAACTAAAAAGCTTCTGCACAGCAAAGGAAACCATCAACAAATGAAAAAGCAACCTATGGAATGGGATAAAATATTTGCAAATCATATATGGATAAGGGGTTAATATCCAAAATATATAAAGAATTTATGAAGTCAATAGCAAAAGGACAAACAACCCAATTTAAAATTGGGCAGAGGAATTGAACAGACATTTTCCAAAGAAGACATACAAATGACAAACAGATACATGAAAAGGTGCTCAACATCACTAATCATCAGGGAAATGCAAATCAAAACCACAATGTTTTATCACTTTACACCTATTAGAATGGCTATCATTAAAAAGACAAGAGCTAACAAGCATTGGTGAGAATGTAGAGAAAGGGAAACACTTGCTCACCATTGGTGAGAATGCAAATTTGCACAGCCACTATGAAAAACAGTATGGATTTTCTTCAAAAATTAAAAATAGAACTAACTTTATCCAGCAATCTCATTTCTGAATATATATCCAAAGGAAATGAAAATAAGATCTTTAAGAGATATCTGCATTCCTATGTTTATTGCAGCATTATTCATGGTAGCCAAGATATGGAAACAACCTAAGTGTCTATCAACATATGAATGGATAAAGAAGATGGGGTATATATACAACAAAATATTATTCAGCAATGAGAAAGAAAGACATCTTTTCTTTTGTCACAACTTGGATAAACCTTGAGGGCATTATGTTAAGTGAAATAAATCATATAGAGAAAGAAAAATAACATATGATTTCACTTATATGTAGAATCTAAAAAAGCCAAAGTCATAGAAACAGAGAGTAAAATGGTGGTTACCAGAGGGTGGAGGGAAGTGGAAGTGGGAGATAATGGTTAAAGAGTACAAACTTCCAGTTATAAGATTAACAAATTCTGGGGGTCTAATATATAGCATGGTAATTATAACTAATGAAACTATCATATACTTGAAAGTTGGCGAGTTCACTTTCTGAGTTAATCATTAGAGAATGGGCTTGAAAGTAAGGTTTAGTTGAAAAACTAAAGGGTTTTCTAAATTTTCAAATCTCCTATTTAAAGGTCAAAGGGCAAGCCTGGCAAACTAGGAACACAGAATTTTACTAGAAATCTGGATACAGATAACTGGGGATGTGATGTCAGAGAAGTCAGCATTTGCCCTAGAGGAAGGGATAGCACTGCTGGCTGCTATATGTTGTAAGATAAGGAAGACACAGTAAGTGAAGGTGATTTTCTGGTTCCCTTGCCTCCAAGGGTCTCATCCAAGAAAGAATATAGAAACTTGACAAAAAACCAAAGTAGATGGAGGGAGAATCTGAGAACATCTGGCAGGTGTCAAGCTTCCCCAACATGGCCATGGTAGGTAGAATATCATCAGTGGAAGGCATTTGCAAAGACAAGCCCAAATCAGCACCACTTTTTCACATAGGATACACATGTAAGAGACCCAAGTGCCTCTTAGGGTCTCTAAGTGGGTGAGTAGTGCTCAGGCAATCAGGACATGCAGCACCTGGAATGTGGATGAGAAGCAGCAGAGTGGAAAATTTGACCCAAGGACTTGGTGTAGAGTCGGTAGTGGTGGGCTCAAATTGGTTATTGCACCAGCCAATTCAGAAGAAGAGGCCAAATCTCAAGGCAAAGAGCTGGAAGTCAAGGACATAGAGGGTGGCGGGAGGATGACTCTAAGCACTCACACTCCTCCTGTATATAATGATATCATCCTGGGGATGAGCCAAGAAAGAAAGAGAAGCATAGAAAATACAAAGAATGCACAAAAAGAGATTGAGCTAATGTGAAAGAGGCTTTTCTAACCTGGAGGAAACTATTTTATATATAGATGAAATATAGCATTTTGTTTAAGAACATGGGTTCCAGAGTTGGACCCTCTGGTGCAAATTACTTTTTTGTCACTTACTCCTGTCAGGTCCTGGACAAGATGCCTGCTCTGTCAAAGCCTCCATTTTATCATCTGAAAAATGGGAACAATAGTAAGATCATGTACTTAATAGGTTTTGTGAAGATTAAATGAGATAATGGAACCAAAATAATTGTAGCACAGTGTCTGCCACATAGAATGTTTTCAAATATCAAGAGCTATTAATATTATAAGTAATATAAGTAATATAAAAATGCCCATTTTCTGAAGTGTTTAAAATAATAAATTAATGATAAAATGTACTTTTTTTTACTTTCATGTTTGAAACAATTAATAAATAAAAACAATTTTTTTTTCAAGAAACATTTCTAAAGTGGCTATTGAGCTTCCTTTTTGTCTCATAGCAGTTAAAACCCCATGCTATTGTTTAGGGAAATTCTCACTTTAGGAGTCTTGGTGAGAATTTATCTCCCACTGTAAAGAGAAAAATGCCAGATACTTTTTCTCAGCCTTCATTGCAACCAAAGTCAGGTAGGTAGTGTGGGCTCCACCAATTAGACACACTCCCCACAACTGCCACACACCCTCCCCGCAACCCCCCACCCCCCCACACACACACAAATGCTGGAGTTGCAGCATCTGGAAAGAAATGTCTGACAGTGATGGAGGTGCAAGGAATCTAGCTCTGGGGTGACCATGTCTGTCCCAGCAGTGGCAGCACCCAGACTCCAGAGCCAAATGCTTACAGCAGCACTGGCCCAGGGTGCAGCTTCAGTGTCTCTCTCCTCCTTCTCCTTCCCAGGAAGCACCCCCATGCAGGACAAGAGTGAGTCTTTCCAGGTGTAGACCACAGGCCTTCTGGTACACTACCCTCTATGTTCAACTTCCTAGTGTTGATCATTTGAGAAATGGTATTTGTTGGAAAAGAGAGAAAATAGCTGCCTCAGGAGAAAAATCCAGCCATCTGAGCCAGCCTCTTCCTCTCTTTTCTCCTTGTAAGGACCTAAGCTAGAATGAGTTCACAACTGCTCCACACAATATGTCACAGGACTAACGTAAGTTTCAGAGACAACCTCTGTCCAAGGTTAAAGAAGTTCTAATACACACAAAGATTTCAGAGACAACAATGTGGGAATCATAAAACACAAATGAAGAATCTTAGCTAAAGAAAGGATGGAGGGAGACTCGTTGAAAACATGGTGAAGTGAGAGACGTCCTCAGATCTCTCCCCTTGAAACAACAATAAGCTAAACATCTAAAACTGAACAAAAAACACGCAAACTGCACACCAGCATGTCTGAGTGTGGGATCTGCGCATAATAGCTATCACAGGTCAGAACCCCAGGTGTCCGGCAGTGGATTAGGAGAAATAAAGAAGCTGTCTCTCACAGCTTCCAGAGCTCCTTGCAGGAGGAGAGGGAGGGGTGAAGATGTGGAGAGTTCCCTGAACAGCCCTGCCTGGGAATGCTATGAGCTCCCCGCAGCTAGCCAGCAGCAGGGCCCAGTCATCAGGGCAAAAAGTGGAGAAGTGGGCAGAACTGCAGAGAAACAACAGTAAAATTTTACCTGTTGTAAAACCCAGGCTGAGCCACAGCCCCCAACTCCCAAACCAGAGGGTTCCTCCCCCAATACCCTCTGAGACCAATCACAGCAAAGCCCCAGGGGAATCTGAGCAAATGTTGCCTAGACTGTCATTGACACTGACAGGGACTGAAACAGGGTAGCGAACGTGATTAAATATCTACAAGAAAATTTAAAAAAAGGTATTATTTAGGTTTTAGATAAAGCAGGGACCCAAGAGGCTTAGACACCTCCTACTGGAAACCAAAAGAAAAATGCCTTCTTTGTATCAGGCTAAAGAGAGACCTTTATATAATTAACCTTCTTTCTGGAAAAACACAGAATACAATTCTATTAATGCCCAAGTGGAGAAATAGTCTATCAAACACCATGAACAACCAAGGTGACAAGGTGTCTCAGAAGGAAAGTGAAAAAGCTCCAGAAACTAAGCTTACAGACATAGAAATATGTGATTAAATGACAGAGAATTTAGGATGGAACTTCTGAAAATACTCAGTGAGTTTTGAAACGAGTCATATCAACAATTTCAGGAATTATAAAACAACTAGATGAGCAGAGCAAAGAGACTGAAACTCTCACAAAGAACAGAATAAATCTCCTGGAGATAAAGAACACACTGCAGGAGTTGAAAAACTGAAATGGCAAGATTGGGAAATAGAGTCAACCAAATGGAGGAAAGTATCAGTGATATCGAAGACAGAAATCTAAAAATAAATCAGAAGGAAGAAGAGAGAAATTGAAGAATGAAAAATAATGAAAGAGAAATGTAAGAGAGGAAACGTAGGAATAATGGTCATTCTCAAAGGCGAGGAAAAGAAGCAGGGACTAGAAAACATTTTCAGACAAATAGTGGGCGAGAATTTCCCAAATCTAAGGAATGAGCTGGAGTTTGGAATTTAAGAGGTCAACAGAACACTCAATTATCTCAACCCAAAAAGACCTTCACCAAAACACATTGTATTAAAATATCAAAAATCAAGGACAAAGATAGAATTCTCAAAGCAACCAGGGAAAAGAAAACAGTAACGTATAAAGGAAAACCCATTAGATTATAACCGGACTTCTCAATGTAGACTTTATAAGCCAGAAAGGAATGGAATAAAATATTTAAACTGTTAAATGAAAGGAACTACCAGCCTAGAACAATGTATCTAGTAAAGCTCTCCTTTAGATATGAAGGAAAAAGTAAGGCCTTTCCAGACATATAAAAATTGAGGGAATTCTCCACTACAAAGCCTGTACTACAGGAAATACTGAAAGGGGTCAGCTCACCTAAAACAAAATGACAGAAAAAAAAAAAAACCCTAATTAGGAGTAAAGTGACTATCAGGCAAATAGAAGCAGAGGAGTGCAATCCTTATTAAGAACAGGGCATTGTAAGTTTAAATAATAGAAGAGAATTGTGATAGGAAGATAGTAATGAATGTTCAGCATACGTGGGGACAAAATGAGACAACAATGACTGAAAAATAAATGCAAAAGGAGGAGGATTCAAAGATCCAAACTAGCAAAGGGGAATGGAGATAAGGCACATGCAAAAGTAAATGGATGACTGTACATATATAACTAACCTTTACATATTTGTAATGGTAACCATGCACCGAAACAAACTTCAAAATAAAAAAGGAAAAGAAAGACACCAAAGGACACTTAATGATAAAGGGAATCATGCACCAAGAAGACATAACAATTATTAATATCTATGCTCTCAATCAGGGAGCCCCAAAAGCAATTACTAACAGAACTAAGAGAGAAACACTAAAACACTATCGTAGTAGGAGACTCCACTGTCGGATATGGACAGATTATCCAAATAAAAAATCAATAAGGAAATAGCATCCTTAAATAATACATTAGACCAACGTGACATAATTGACATTTACAGAGCATTCCATCCCCAAACAGATGCTTATACATTCTTCTCTTGTGCACATGAAACATTCTCAAGTATTGACCACATATTGGGACACAGCGATAGCCTCAACAAATATAAGAAGGTTGAAATCATACCAACCATATTCTCTGATCATAATGCTTTGACACTAGAGATTAACTGCAGAAAAAAATCAGGAAGACCCACAAATGAATGGAGATTAAACAACATGCTACTAAAGAATGATTGGGTCAGAGAAGAAATAAAAAGAGAATAAGAGATACATAGAAACGAATGATAATGATAGTACAACATATCAAAACTTTTGGGACACGGCAA
>NW_006494608.1:838650-847877 GCF_000325575.1 Pteropus alecto | reverse complement strand
TAGATATATATGCACTTAACATCAGAGCACCTAAACATATGAAACAAATATTGATAAATTTGAAAGGAGAATTTGACAGCAACATAATTATAGTAGATTTCAATACTGCAATTTCAATAGTGGCTAGAACACTCAGCCAGAAGATTGATAAAGAAGAAGTGGACTTGAACAGCACTATAAACCAAATGGACCTAACAGACAAATACAGGACTACTCACCTACCCACAATGGAATGACACTTGAAATAAATGACAGTAAGTACAGGAAAAAATCCCGAATACATGAAAAATAAATAACACACTCTTAAAAACCACTGGATCACACATTTTATGAGGCCAGTATTACTCATACCAAAACCCGATAAAGATAACACCAAAAAAGTAAACTACAGACCAATATCTCTCATGAGCACAGATGCAAAAATCCTAAATAAGATACTAGTGAACCGAATACAGCAACATATTAAAAAGATTATAAACCACGATCAAGTGGGCTTCATCTCAGGGGCACAGGGGTGGTGCAAATCAATTAATGTGATACATCACATAAACAAATTAAAAAATAAGAATCATATGATCGTATCAATAGATACAGAAAAAGCCTTTGACAAGATACAGCATTCATTTATGATAAAAACACTTAACAAAATCGGTATAGAAAGAAAGTAACTTAACATAATTAAGGCCATCTATGACAAACTCTCAGCCAACATTATACTTAATGGTGAAAAACTGAAAACTTTCCCTCTAAGATCAGGAACAAGGCATGGCTGTTCACTATTGCCACTGTTATCAATATAACATTGGAGGTCTAACGAGTGCAATCAGGAAGAGAAAGATATAAAAAACATCAATGTAGGAAACAAAGAAGTCATACTGTCACTACTTTCAGATGACATGATTCTCTGTATAGAAAACCCTAAAGACTCTACAAGAACACTACTAGCAACAATAAGCAAATACAGTAAAGTCTCTGGATAGAAAATCTACATTCTAAAGTCCATAGCGTTCCTATACTCTAATAATAAAGTATCAGAAAAATAAGTGAAAAAAATAATTTATTTTGCCATTGCAGCAAAAAGAATAAAATAGAATAAATTTAATAAAATTTAAAAAGAATAAATTTAACAAAACATGTGAAGTACCTATATAATGAAAACTACAATACCCTATTAAAAGAAATCAAAGAAGATACAAAGAAATGAATAGATATTTCATGTGTTTGGGTTGGAAGAATCAACGTATTTAAAATGACTTTATTACCTAAAGTTTTATACAGATATAATGTAATTCCATCAAAATCCTATTGGCATTTTTTAAAGAAATGGAAGAAAAAACATCAGATTTGTATGGAAGCAAAGAAGATCCTGAATCGCCAAAGCCATCCTGAGAAAAAAGAACAAGGCTGGAGGTATCATTCTACCCAACTTCAAATTATACTACAAAGTGACAGTAATCAAAACGACATGGTATTGGCAGGAAAACAGACACGTGGATCAGTGGAATAGAATCGAGAGTCCCGAAGTAAAGCCATATTTATATGGGGAAATAATTTTTGACAAAAAAGCCAAAAACATACAATGGAGAAAGAAATGCCTCTTCAATAAATGTTGCTGGGAAAATTGGAAGGCCACCTGCAAAAGAATGAAACTAGGCTGTTGTCTATCATCACTCACCAAAATTAACTTAAAATGGATTAAAGACCTGAATATAAGACCTGAAACAATACAATGAATAGAAGAAAACGTAGAAAACTAAAAGACCTCGGACTTAAAGAGAATTTTATGAATTTGACATCGAAGGCAAGGGTAGTAAAAGCTAAAATAAAAAAATGGAATTGCATCAAACTAAAAAGCAAAATAAATCCTCAGCAAAATAAATCAATAACAAGGTAAAGAGACAACCATCCAAATGGGAAAATATATTTGTAATCAATGCCTCCGGTAAGGGCCTAATATCCAAAATATAGAAAGAACTCATACAACTCAATAACAACAAAAAAACAAATAATCCAATCAAAAGATGGGCAGAGGATCTGAACAGACACTTCTCCATAGATGACATACAAATGGCCAACAAATATTTTAAAAGATGCTCAGCATTGCTAGTTATTAGGAAAATCAAAACCACAATGAGATACCATCTCACACCTGTTAGAATAGCTATAATCAACAGAACAAGTAATAAACAAATGTTGGAGAGGATGTGGAGAAAAAGGAACCCTCATGCACTGCTGGTAGGAATGCAAATTGGTACATACACTATAGAAAGCAGTATGGAGTTTCCCAAAAAAAATCTAAGAATTGATCTATCATATGATCCAGCAATCTCTCTACTGGGTATTTACCCCAAAGTCTTGAAAACCCATATCCAAAAAGATATTTGCAGATTGATGTTCACAGCAGCATTATTCACAGTGACCAGGACATGGAAGCCACCGAAGTGTCCTACAATAGATGATTGGATAAAGAAGTGGTGGTCCACATATACAATGGAATATTACTCAGCCATAAGAAGAGATGAAATACTGCCATTTGCGACAACATGGATGGACTTCGAGATAATCATGCTAAATGAAGTAAGCTAGATAGAAAAAGTTGAAAATCACATGATATCATTTATATGTGGGATATAAACTTAAAAGCAACAAATGAACAGGACAAATAAACAGAGACTCATGGACATGAATAATGGACTAGTGGTTACCAAAAGGTAGAGTTTGGGGGGCGGGGAGGGGAAGTACACAAGGTAAAGGGGGTCAAATATAAAACAAACAAACAAACAAACAAATAAAATATTTTCTATAAAAAAAGGAAAGACAGGAAAGATGAATCAAAGTTCTCTAAGTGTGGAAAAATGAAATACTAATAATGTTGACTGATTTCCCAGGTTACTATTCAAAACGGCCACCAAAGCATTCTAATAATGAAAGTTGAGAGGAAAGTGAAATGGTATACAGCTTAGGGAAGTTAATTTTTAAAAAATGATAGTGGTATTAATAATAATATCTAACAATTACTGAAATTTTACTACATCCTGGAGATTGTACTAGGTACTTTTAATTATTTAATTTGCATAGCCTTTTCAGGTAGTTAGTATCACTGCATCTATTTTCAGGTGTGGAATCTGGGGTACAAAGAGATAGAGATTTTCAGAGTCAGGCAGCTTCTAAGTGATAAAAATGAACAGCATATAAATGCAGACATTAAAAATGCTTCAACAACAAGGGAAGTTGCTCAGAATATAAAGTAAACTAAAAAAAGAATACAAAACTCTGTACATATTCCACATGTAACTTAAAATATATTTGTGGTACTCAAAATCATATTGACATTCATATATATGCAAAGAAGAAATATAGAAGTTAACACACTACAAAGATAATATTTATTGGTCTTGATAATATGAATATGGGCATTTTTCTTTTCATCTTTACCCTGTATTTCTGAGTTTCTTCAATGAGGACTTATATCAGTTCGTCCCAAGGTACAGCCATAGCCCCCTCACATTTATGCCAAAGAGCCCTACAGAGACTACCATCCCTATCTTGAGATCCAGAGGGCAAGCATGAGACCCACGGAAAAGACCTTAGGCTAGCAGCCAGTACTAAAGGCTTAAGATCCTGCCTTGATCCACCACTTCCTTCCCTCTCCCCAATTTAGGCCACACCCACCTGCCACTGACTTGAGGTGTCCTGCCACCAGTTCTCTGCTTCCCTGCCTTCTCTTTGAGGATACAGCCTGTCCACAGAATGTCGCTGCTGGAAGCATTCACCTTCATGTCCTTCTGGCCTCGTGAGTCACATTCCCTGACCATGTCAGTCTAGATGAGTGAGCAAAGAAATTCTTTAATATTTCTTATATTATCACAAGTTCACCGCAAATTCTCTTCTTTTGCATGCAGTTGTACTTGGGTTATCAAAAGTGGAGCAGTCCCGGATATCCATTTCCACAGAAGTAAAGAAAAGTGTTGACATACATTGCAAGATATCGAGCACAAGTTTTGAAAAGGATGTCATTTTCTGGTACTGGCAGAAACCTAATCAGGCTTTGGAGTATCTGATTCACGTGAGCTCAACACAAACTCCAGCTCTAAGTCGCAAAGGTGGGAAGAACAATAAAGTTGAGGCAAGAAAGAATTCTCAAATTCTCACTTCAATCCTTACCATAAATTTCATAGAAAAAGAAGATGCGGCCATTTACTACTGTGC
Organism: Pteropus alecto; assembly: GCF_000325575.1. Taxonomy (NCBI): domain Eukaryota; kingdom Metazoa; phylum Chordata; class Mammalia; order Chiroptera; family Pteropodidae; genus Pteropus; species Pteropus alecto. The sequence continues at coordinate 843,668 of NW_006494608.1, read as the reverse complement.
TGGGTGGTCCCACAGTGCTAGAACTGTTAAGGCAATACACACAAGATCCCCTCTTTGGATTTGTGCCCACCCACATCCTTCTCAAGAGTGGCAACCACAACCAGCCTCCTGGCTGGGCTCCTGGCCTCAGCCTCAGCTTGTCGGCAGCATTTCCTGAGGTTTCCAGGAAGCCATATTGGATTATATTTGCACATTAGCTTCTAGCTGATCCCAGGAATTGTGCTTCCAAGCTTTATTTGATACTATATCCCAATGAACTGGTCTTTTCTGAGGACTGAGAATACACAGGATATGCCACTGTACATCATCTTATAATCCAGAGACTTTCAGTAATTGGTCAAGACTTCAGGCTGAGAGAGAATTGCTGGAACCATTATTATTGTGTATACTCAAGATAACCCCTTGGCAATGTAATTATTATTGTTCTGTTCTACATCTAAGAAAATTAAGCTTAGAGAATTTAGGTTTAATAATCAGCCAAAGGCAAGAAGTTCATGCTTTTCACCTGGACTGTAAGATCACCCTGAAAAAGTTTAGGATTGTAATTATTTAAGTAAACACTAGGGTATCTGGGGTAAATTAAGAATGAAGCAATATTGTTCTTCTGAGGAGTGTGGGGAAATGTTTCTGCCAGCATGATGTCATCAGAACAGAGCTCCAAATTCACTGAGACCATTAGATGAGCCCACCATGTTGGGTAACCCTTGATTCTGCCTGTGAAAGAAGAGAGAGAACCTGCCAAGATCAGCAGAACTAACAGTGTGTGTGTGTTTAAGTTCTCTATTAGTGTTCTCAATTCTTTAAATCTTAGCTCTTTTAACCCACACCTCCTATAAAGTTTGTTTTGTTATCAAGCATATTTGACTCATGGAATAGGTGAATTACTAAGTGGTTCAGTCACTCGTCCAAGTCACACAGCTGGTATGTGGCTAGTTGGCAGAGCATGTAGGGGCCCAGATAATCTGGCTCCTCTTGACTGTTACACTACACTTCCTAATTGCAAGACAATAAAAGGAAGAATACATTGTTCCTACCCATAGAGGAAACAGAATAATTATGGAAAATTAACTGATACAAATTATTATTGTATGCTGAAGCATGTGCCCAGGCTTTGAATGATTAGGTGTCTTCACAGAATAAATAAATAAATAAATACCAATAAATTGTCAATTAACTTTCAATACAAAACAATAAAAAGATCCTTATTTTCTAATAGTAGTATTTGCAGGGAGTTTCTTGTAAGAATTTGGATATCTCCTTGCAAGTTTCTTATGTGTACTGTTCATTTTAATTAAAAATTTCCAAATAACATCAACATATCCATTCTCTCTAGCCCCTATTTCAAGGATCAACAGATTATTGTTTAATTTTGAGATGTATTAGAAGGAAAAAAGAGAGTTTTGCAGGCCAGGCAGACCCATGAGATGGAATTAAATGAATGATCCATCACTCTCTCTTCTATCACCAGTGGCGAGCTCATATTTCTTTGACTTACATCCTGACCTACATTGTGCATGGCCATATGATTTATGTGGGACAGAAAACTGAAAGCAACAAATGAACAAGACGAACAAACAAAAACTCATAGACACAGACAACAGTTTAGTGGTTACCAGAGAGAAAGGAGGTAGCGGGGAGGTAGATAAGGGTAAAGGGGGTCAAATATATGGTGATGAAAGGAAATTTAACTTTGGGTGGTAAATACAATGCACAATATACATATAACATGTTATTGAATTGTACACTTAACCTATATAACTTTATTGACCACTGTCACCCTGATAAATTTCATAAAAAATAAATAATAAATGAGAAAAATAATTTAATATGGCAATGGTATATAGTCAAAAGCTGTGGAGAACTGGTTAGCAGGTTAATGGAATGTTTGAGCAAGAGGGAAAGAAAGATTAAACTCATAGCAAATAGGAATGAAAAGTAAGAGACTGATTTAAAATTTTTTCATATGCAGAAAATCTAAATGTCAGCAACAAAGGCAAGAGGGAGAGCCACTGTTATTGAATTGTACACTTGAAACTTGCATACTTTTATTAACCAATGTCACCCAGATAAATTTAATTTTAAAAAATTCAAAGTAAAAGTAAATGATGGTTGTCACTGTTGCTTTTTATACTTTATTTTACACAAATTTTCTTCAAAAGCACTGTTATTTATCTGAGTTCTCATATTTCCCAGCTCTGTGTCTTTGGATGAATCGCTTTTGTTTGCCATTGTCCTCATTGACAAATGAAGATTATCATAACAGCTACCTCACAGGACTGTTGAGAGAATTAAATAAAATAAGTAAACATTTAGAACAATGCCTGACAAATAGCAAGTTTTCGGTGGATATTAGATGCTGTAATAATTTTAAAGCTTATTATTACATATTAAACATAATATTGCTTTGAAATACTCCTGCATGTGACATACACAGTGTTAATGAAACAGGTCCAAGGTCCAAAATGAGAGGAAGTTGATTTCCACAGATTGCTTTGTCTCCTGTATCTGCCAGCAATAGCAGTCTAGTCCCTTCTTGGTGGCATACAGATAAGAAATGAAATTTAATTGCTCTGAGTCATAATCTGTGTGGTGACATCTCGAATAATTTTTTAAAAACACAAAAATTCTCTAGTGCTTGTGCATATGACATATTAAATAATGTCAATGAGGTATTTCAATGTGATGTTTGTGTTGTGTTACAGAAAAATAAAGGTCAGATTTTATACATAAGTCCTGAATCAACAGCAAATCACAGAAAGATAGACACAGGGGCTGACTACAGCAGATATGTCTTCATATATCTGAAGCAATGTTTCTACAGCATGGAATTCAGGAGGAATGGCTGAGTAAGTATGAGAACTGTCTCTCCCTGCCCCATCCCCAGACAGACACAGTTATTCCAGGATTTTCTTTCCAGATCGCAAACCCTCCTACCTGATTTTCTCAGCACTCATGGGACACAGGAAGCTCCAGAACTGCTCACATCAGTAGCAGATCATGAAGAACCCTAGGGAACTATCTGAGCTACCACTTCTTCTGCGAAACCAGAACCAGCCAGCCCTCCTGCCACTGGTCTGAGAACTGCTGCTAACAAGGACCTCACTTTCTTACCTTCCCCCTGGGGAGTTGGACTTGTGTATAGGATGCCACTACTGGAAGCAATCATCTTTTCTTCTTTCTGGGCTTGTGAGTAGCCCCCAATTATTTCAGTCTACAAGAGAAACTAAAGAAATTCTTTATTGTTACCTCTTTACATTTCATTTGTTCATAAGAATTTGTTTTTTTGCTTGCAGTTGGCCTTGGGCAGTTAAAGTTGGAGCAACCTGAAATATTAATTTCCGGAGCAAGAGATAAGAGTGTCCACATATCTTGTAAGGTGTACACACAAGACTTTATTGAAAAATCCATACACTGGTACCGGTACAAACCAGATCAAGGTTTAGAATATCTAAAATATGTTCCTTCAACAACCCCTATTCAAGGTCACTTAGGTGGGAAGAAAAACAAACTTGTGGCAAGTAAAGATTCTCGCACTTCCACTTCAACCTTGAAAATAAATTTCTTAGAGGAAAATGATGAGGCTGTGTACTACTGTGCCTGCTGGACTAATACCCACAACGTTAGAGTTCTCTTATATGAGAACCATCTTTGGGTCTGTGCCTACCCACATCCTTCTTAATATGGGCATCCACAGAAGCTGCACAGCTGGGCAGCCAGCCTGAGCCTCCCTCCCTACAGATCTTGAATCGTGTACTTTTTTTTTTTTTTACTTTACAGAGATTACCCATAAATCATATGGCTCAGACTCAAAATGGAAATCATCTAGTACCAGAAAACATGCTGGTGGTATTACATCTTATGTAATCATCACAATACTTTTACAGTATAATGATCATTTTTTTCCCCACTGTACTTTTAAAAATTTGAAGTTTAGGGAAATAAAATTACTTTTAAGTCCTAAACCCCATGCTTCTTCAAATTTGCCGGGCCATCCTTAAGAGGTTCAGCATTTATTTGTTCCACACATTTTAGAGTGGATGTGGGATGAAGTACTTGCCCTCTCCTCCAGGAAGAGGAGATTGTGTGCTGAGGGACCGTGTCACAGCCTGACCATCACAGTTCCTTTCACACAGGCCTCAGATCCTCCTAGGGAGCATTAGATGATCGCACAACTAGGTGGACATTCATATCAGAATCCTTTGCCCCAGGATTCTGCTGGGAGCCTTTGAGGATCACAGCAGTCATTCATTCAGAGCTACTGCTCTTTCTCAGGCACTGTTCTAATTCATCTCATGTTTATGACAATCTGTTGACATGCTATTATGATTCAATTTTTATAGATGAGAAAACAGAGGCATAGAGATGTTATTTAGTTTGTCTGTGGTCACTGAGTCACTGAGCAAGTTGGAGGCTGGGTTTCTGGCTCCAATGTCTGTCCTTGTAACCACCATGCCATCCTGCCTCTGAAATACCAAAAGCAGAAATGGCATCTAATCTGTGATTCCTACAGCTAAAGAGAAAATAAACTCATTTATAAAATAATTACTGAAACAAATGGATTACTATTCTAAGCTGAGTCTGAATTTAAGTGTTGTTTTCCTTGAATAAGTATAAATACTATGGCTGATTTGACTTTTAAAATGGAAAACACTAAAAAGTATATAAAACAATATAAAAACAATAACATTATTTCATTTCCTTCTTTTTGTTTGTTTGTTTGAAATAATAGAAATGAATGAAAAATGAAACCTTTTCTTTTAGGACATTTTCTAATAGGACATCTGCCCCTGACAGTCCTGGAACGCAGCCATGTCTAGTCATTTACAAACTGTCTATGACTGCTTTTGAGCTACAACGACAGAGAATAATCACAACAGAGACCTCATGGCCCACAAAGCTGAAAATATTGGTTATCTGACCACCTACAGAAAAAGTTTCCAGCCCCTGATGTGCAATATGGGATTAGGAAGTGAGTTTGTAACTATGACTAAAATTCAAATTGCAATAAGGGAAAATAT
>NW_006494608.1:829091-838628 GCF_000325575.1 Pteropus alecto | reverse complement strand
GAAAATGAAAAGTTTGCATGGTAAAAAGCAACATAACTTAAATCAAAGGACAATCACAAACTATTAGAAAATATTTGTAACCTGTTTAGCAGATAAAGGCCTATTATCCCTGACACAAAACTACATTTTAAAAATGGAGAAAAAACATTTAAAATATCCTATAGGAAAATAGCCAAAGACATAAAAAGCCAATTCATAAGAGAGATATAAAAATAGCTCTTAAACATATAAAAAGGTGGTCAATTTTGCTTATAATGCAAATTAATACTACACTGAGATACTATTTCTCAATCATGAAATCGGCAAGAATTAAAAGTTTAACAATACACTCTGATGGTGAAGTTATGAGGGAAAACAGGCACTCATTTATTGCTGGTAAGAATGAAAATACAATATTTTATAGGGAAATTTTGAAATATCTAACAAACCTTTGTATGCATTTATCTTTTCACCTAGCAAAAAAACTTTAGGAATTTACCCTGAAGGCACGACTTTTAACAATATGAAAATATATATGCATGAAGTTAGTTATTGTGTAACTGCAAAATATTGGAAATTACGTAACTTCCAAACATAGGAGATTGGTTGAATATATTATGGTACATGTATAATGGAGTACAATACAGCTATAAAATAGAATGAGAGATGTAAAATTGTTGTCATTTTATATACAGTTGACCCTTGAACATGAAAGTTAGGGACACCATGTAGTCGAAAATCTGCAAATAACTTTTGACTCTTCAAAAACTTAACACAATCAGCCCTCAGAATGTGGTGGGGAGGGGAGTTGGTTCCAGGCCTCCCCCACAAATACAAAAATCTACAGGTGTTCAAGTCATTTATATAAAATTATGTAGAACAATGCATACAGTTGGCCCTCAGCATCTGCAGATTCCAAACAGTGTGTTGAAAATATTTTTGATCAGCTGTTGGTTGAATCTGCAGATACAAAACCCATGTTATTTATTGAAAAACAATCTATGTGTAAATGAACCTGTGCAGTTCAAACCCGTGTTGTTAAATAATTTTTAACAAAGGTGCCAGGGGAATAAAACAATAGAAAAAGAATAAACTTTTAACAAATAGTATTGGAACAATTGCTTGTCTATATAAAAACACAGCTGTAAAACAAAAAAGAACACTCAATCCATACCAAGCACCGTATACAAAAATTAACTCAAAATAGATTATAGACCTAAATATAAAACCAAAAATATTAACTTCTAGGTAAAAATACAGGAGAAAATTTTTGTGACCTTGGATTAAGCAAAGATTTCTTAGGATACAAAAAACAAGAATCATATAAGACACATTTGATATGTTGCACTTTCATCAAAATGAACATTTATGCTTTTTTTCAAGACTGTTATAAAAATGGAAAGAGAAGCCACAGATCAGAAGATACTTTCAAAACATACATTAGAGAAAATAATTGTGTCCAGAATACATAAAGAACTCTACTCTCACAACTAATAAAAAGAAAAGCAAACCAATTTAAAAATGGGAAAGAAGACCAGCATGTGTTCAGAGATATAGAGAACTGGAAATGGCATTTCTCTCCTCTTACAACATTTAAAAAAAAAAAAAAGGATAAACTGAAAATTAGTGACTTTATTTGAACCCTGAAGAGAACTGAGTTTGCAAGGCAAATGACTTACTCAAAATCTGGAAACAGACAGGCATTTGCAGGGAGAAATAGGAGCTGAATATTTGCTTATCTTGGACAGATACTGTTAAACATGTTAGGCTGGTCAAAATATTAAACTATAAATTTTTAATAAAATCATAAGAGTTGAGTATAGAATAGTGGGACCACAAATATAAGGTATTTCCCACTACCTTTTAAGCTTTTTCTCAAGAAGCCCATAAGATTCTTGCAGTGAAGATGAAGGAGAATACAGAAAATAGCTTCCCCAATGGTGTTACCTGCAGGAAGGGAATAACAGCTACTGCTGAAATCTACCCAGACCTAATCTACCTCATCTCCACTGTAGAAAAAAAAAAAATTCATCTGCAGGGTAGGGTACTGGTAGAATTTCATTGCAGTTGAAGGAGGAGAAAGAAAGCCACAACTTTGCCCAGAACCATCTCCCTTATCTCTGAAAAGTAACAAGTTTTCATCTGCAGAAGGATGAGCATCACAACCATAGCCTGAAGTAAGTGGATACCTACTGCAAGTGGGAGAGGAAAACAAGGATAAAAAATTTTCTGCCTCTGAAAGAGAAGTAGGAACATGTAAAGTCCACATTCTCGAGACTCAACTTTACTATACCTGTTTACGATTGAGTCTTAATCAAAATATCAGGGAATGTCCCCCTTCCTCACCTCTTGCCAGCATGCTAGCAAACGTTGAATAAGAATAACAATGAAATATAGCTAAGGGCTCTTCATGAGACAGACTTTCTCTGGGGAGCAAAACGAAGGGAAGACTCAAAGCCAAGTGAGAAGACAAAAACAACGTATGACTAAACAAGTTTAAAATCTCTGAACATTAACAACAAACCAACTCTAATAACTAAACTGCAAACTTCAAACCCAGTCTTAACTCTTGACTAGATTTACACAAACTCCCACAATAAAGGTTAGCAGAAGGAAAGGTGTGCTCATTTTCAAGCATAAAATATATTTACCTCAATATCTATCATTCCATACAACATTTCTAGCTGTAAAGAAAAATTTCAGAGACATATGAAAAGACAAAAACAAACAGTCTAAAGACACAAAGCAATCATTAGAACCAGACTGAGACATGACACAGATGTTGGAACTAACAGACAGGGATTTAAAATAGATATAATTAATATGTTAAAGGCTCTAATGGAAAAGATAAATGGCATGCAAGATCAGAGGTAATTTCAGCAGAAATATGAAAATTATAAAAAAAGAACCAAAGAAAATGTAATAAATTAAAAACACAGTAACAAATGAAAAATGCCTTGGAAGGCCTCACCAGTAGACTCAATAGAGATATAGAAAGAATTAGGTAACGTGAACATAAGCCACTAGAAATCATCCAAACTGCAATGCAAAGAGATTCGATAGAGATAGAAAGTAGATCATCATATATCACAAAAGCACAGAACTGTGGACAATATCCAATTTTCGAACACATTTATAATTAGAAGCGGAAGAATGAAACAATAGAGGAAAAGAAATATATGAAGAAATATCTGCTGAAAATCTTCCAGAATTAGTGATATCAAAAACAAAGACAAAGAAAAAAACTTGAAGGCAACAGGAGTGGGGGTTGGGAGGAATAGCAGACTTCTATCAGAAACTGCACAAGTAAGAAGACATGGGAGTGAAATCTCTAAAGTACTGAAAGAACTGAGAACCCAGTAAGAATATCCTTCTCTCTCCCTTCCACTCCTCCTTTTTCTCCTTCCCTCCCTCCCTCTCTCCCACTCCCTTTTAAACTAATAAAAGACTTTAGTTCTTTAACAAGAAAATGTTTTCTTTACACTAATATCATCGGTGGTAACAATCATACAATAACGACAGAAATCTGCTGATAAATTCAGTTAGCAGACCTATTTCCACAGTATGTTTTGGAGGAAATACCATGAGCCTCTTTTCCTGTAGTCTATGTGTCTTAGTTGTGGGTTCAGAGTGCCACTTCTTACTAAATCAGCCCTTGGATTTACTCTGTGATCATCCCATTATTCAATCACATTAACTGACGGTTTGGGCAGAATGTTCCTTCTGCTGCAAGTCATCCTGATGGCTTCTCTTTGGACTTGTGAGTGGCTTTACACAGGGGATATCTCTCATTCATTGGAAGGGAGGTGATAGAAATCATGGACAATCAAATCAGCCCACTCATGGAAGAAAGCCACATCATCACTCAAATTAAGCTGACAAATTCCAACATTACCTTGAATTCTTCAGGAAGAAAATGGAAATTTCAGACCCCAAGATTTTCATTAACAGAAAACAAATGTATACTATTTTAATGAATGTCAAAGTTTTAATAATTTTTCTTTTGTTTTTGTTTCAGATATAAGTGGAGACATTCTAATAACACAAATCATAACATCTATTACCAAGAAAAGAGGAAATACAGCATTTCTTGAATGTCAAATAAAACCAGACATTTTAAAGAAGAATGTATATATACACTGGTACCAACAGAAGCCAGACCAGCCTCTCAAACGAATCCTGTATATTTCTTCAAATGAAAATGTGGTCCATGAACAAGGTGTTAGTGAGGAAAGATATGAAGCAAGGAAACAGCGGAGTGGTTTATTGGTGAGCCTCAGGATACATCAAGTAAATGAGGAAGATGCTGGACTGTATTACTGCGCCCGCTGGGATACACTCCATGGAAACACTCATTGTCACTGAACAAAAACCTTCCCACGCCTGCAAACACACACATCTCCTCCTCTTTTGTACCTCCCAGAGGGACCCAGCTACTATCTATATAGGACTTTTCTCCTGCACATGTGTCCTGAGCAAGGTCCGAAGTAGAGCCCAAGAACCCAAACTGTGAAGTTTCTTTCAGTTCGTCACTTCATCGTCGACCCTCACCTCTCTTGGGCTTATACCTGCTTTTCTGAGTGTCCTCTTTTCTGAGTGTCTCTGCTTCTCCATCTATGGGAAACCTCCTGGGAAGGAAGCCATAATCCAATGCTCAACTTGGTTTGTTAACTTCGAATGAATGATGGAAGATACAAAGCCTTTAAAGTGACAAACACCTGAGTTTTCAAATTTCTTCTCAGCCTCTTACCGACAGCATGATCTAGGAAAGTTACTAAATTGGTTCCATTCTCTTTTTCCAATTTTAAGTGGGCATAGTATTAACAACAAAACAGAGGTGCTGAAGACTGAATGAGGTTTCATACATAAAAGTCTTAACATTGCGTTCAACAAATCACAGTGTCGTTTTCCATTATCACTAAAGCTCTTCGCTGAGTCACCTCAGCAACTCTTTAGAATTCATATCTTCCATTGTCCTCCAAATAATGGTAAAGTGTAGTTTTAATTCTGAAAAACTAAGAATTATGAATAGGAAAAGAGTGGAAAGAAACAAACCAAGGGGATTTCTTTCGCTCCAACATCATTCTTCATTCACAGCAAAGTATAATAACATCATAGTATCTAAAGCAATACCTACAGTAATTGTTAATATTTACCAAACTTTATGAACTTCTGCAAACTATTGATTTATAAAATGCACATATTTCTGCTTAAAGTTGTGGGAATATTATCTCATTAGTTATTATAAAATAATGATACTTGCCTTCTAATTCTCGTGATAGCCATATATAGTTACCTACACTTTCACAAAACATATCACAAAATCTGTAATGTAGGGAGTAAAAAAGAGCTCAATAATAACTATATTTGAAGCAACACTTTAAGGAAAAATGGGAGGAAATTGCTCCCAAGGGGAAGTTATTATTGAATTATTATAACATAGGTGTTTTGATGTGGTCTCCTGGGATCTGATAGTTTCTTTATACAAGGAACATGATAAAATAACACTGCGACAGATCTTACTGAGGACTTTCATTGGTTCTAAAGCAAACTTTCCTCCCCCATCCCTGACTCTGCAGAGCAAGGGCTGTCACTGCATTCCAGGTCCTGATTCACACCCTTTCGGAGTATCTATTCTGACTAGTCATTGGCAATGCCAACTGCATGGATTGTCCTTTTGTCTTTGGCTTGGGTTTGTAGGTTGACTTTTCTCTTTTCTTGTATTTTCATTGTTTTTGTGTCCAGTCAACCTTTTCCAGTGCCTCTGAATTCTCTTCTTTGCTTTTCAGATGGAGACACAAAAGTGAGAATATCTCAGAGTCAACTCTCCTTTACCCGAAGAACAGACAGAACAGTACACATAGGCTGTAAGCTGTCTGGGGTTCACCTAGAGAATGCCATTGTACACTGGTATCAACAAAAAGAAGGGGAGCCCCTAAAACGAATTCTTTATGGCTCAACCAATAATTACAAGCAAGACAAGCCCAATTCCCGCTTAGAGACAGATAAGAAAGATAATGGAAACTTTTACCTGATAATCAATAATGTTGTCAAGTCCGATGAAGCCACCTACTACTGTGCCTACTGGGATCTCACAATGCCGCAGAGTTACAAGGGACCTGTAAGAAAACCTTCTCTATTACCAACTCTCAATTCCTGTCACACTTGAGCAACTATAACAGATTCTTTAATGATCTTAATCATAAGTTCATAGACCGTTGGGACAGGAAGGGCCCTTCGTCCTATGTAGCTCAGTGCCCACACTTCAAATGAGGAAGCTGGGGCCTGGAGATGGCAAGTGACTTGTTCAAAGATAATTAACCACAGAGGTAAGTTTCCTCCTGCATTTTTGATTTTCAGTCCACTGTCTTTTCCTGCCTTTCTTGTGGTCAGTATTGAAATTCTTTTAGCAAAATTTTATTTATTTCAAAAGGAAGCTTTAATAACTATGCCTTGTCTTCATAAGTGATGTCTTCAGAAGCCAGTAAGTTCTGACTTATAGGCAAAGTATGTGACTCCACACTTTTGAGAAGAGATAAAGGTCAGCAGGTGATGGACTCGAAATTCTATTTATCTCCATGATGTCTTCCAATGGCGACTCCCCTTCATTTCTGTAGTTTCTTATCTGTTCTGAAATGCCCAATAATTAGAATAGTTTACCTCAGACATACATGAAACATATGGGCATATAGAAGGTGGAAATTGGTTTCTCATTAATATATTTGTAAATCTTTGCCAGTTATAGAAGGACCTGCCCAACTAAGGCCCAAATTTCCCCTGCTCTTCATTCTGATACCTGGCACCAATCCTAACTGGATGGTCACATATTTGGTTACAAATCTGATAACTCTGACCTGCTTTATGTTTTGTTAACATGACTCGGGACACTTTTATATCCAAAGTCTTACCAGGCGCACTTTGACAATAACAAGAACAATAGTAATAACAACAATATCTATATCATTACCTTACAGCTGAAACCTCTCTTTCTGGATGTTTAATAAGTATCCAGAACAAAATTATTGATTCCAGATCCTCTCCTTGGCTCCAGCCCCTCAATTTGTATTATTTTTCTCTCTAAACTTTCCTATCTCAGTAAAGGGCAAAGGTATATTGTGTCATTTAACACAATGGAAAAGATCTTTCACAAAGCAGATGTTTTCTTGACTTTCCTCATCTTTTGCTTTCTCTGGTAATGAGAGAAAAAGAGATGAGAAAATATGACTATTCTTTGGTTATTTCTCATGATATGAGATCTGAGAAAAGAGACAAGAGACCGTGGGAATTGTGGTTTCACCGGCCAGAAGGTAAACCACAAACCAGGCCAAACCCCATGGGGCACCACCTGAGACTAGAATTGGCTGTCCAGACAGTGCCTCCAACCCAAACTCTTAGATCCAATGCAGAGAAATCCCAGTCCTTTCTCTCTAACTTAATGCAAGTTTAGAAACTCTTTTTTTTTCCCAGCTTACATATGTAATCAGCAAGCTCATGACAGATATAATGTTTATTTGCGCTGTATGGCCCAAATATTCCCATGGACACTTTAATCTCCTTGTGTAACTCAAGGACAAGTTAAAAGAAGCTAAATTGTAGGATTTAGTTGGATATTCGAATTAAACTAGACCTAGTCCTCACAGCTTCTTTTGTTAGGTGCTTGCACTGACTGTCCATTGCTTTTTAAGATATGCAAATCAACCATTTCTTATACTTGCCAATTTGAGATACAGATCTTCTAAATTATACAGACCTGGAATAGATCTGGAAACTGTCCCTGCCACACATATCTTTCCAACCCCATGCAAGCAGTACGAAGTAGTTGAAAGAACAAGGTTTGGGATTTTGTGATTTTAAATTCAAATCCCCCTTCAGTTTAAATTTCTTAGCTCTTAGTTTCCCCTCTACCTTATAATAGTAATAACCATTGTAGAGGTGAAGTCTAATAGGGATAAATATATGAATGGTACCTAATTCATGGTAGACCCCAGTTTATGAATTTCCTACCTTTTACTACCAGAGCACACAGAGCCATAGCTTGTGATCTTGGAGCAGAGAGTAAAAAGGGAAAGAAGATTTTGAGCTAAGATAGAGTATTTCTTCCTGAAGAGAGATTCTTTCACATACAAGTGTCTTTCATGCATACTTATTCAGAATAGACAAGAATTTCTTGTTTGCAAAAAAAAAGAAGAAGAAAAGAAAAACAAATGCTTCGTCAAACATGTTTGCCTGTGGGTGCTGTATAGATTAAGAAGTACCTGAATTGTACATAGCTGCCTGTTGAAGTATCCAAAGTGCAAAGGAGCCCCAAGAGACTAAAAGATAACCAAGTTCACAATGAAGATAGATGGTAAATTGCTAAAGGAAGAAGCTGCTTGAAAGTGAAATGACCTGGCCTCTAGCAAACACTGCCTTCACTTTTTATAAACAAGTATCTTGGTATTTTCCAATGATCTATTGTATTATATAGAAACACATCTGATTTTATCTAAGTGATAGTGAAATCAAGATTATGTCAAACTGTGAAAGTTAGTGGCTCACAGGTGGTATGTGATTTTATGTCTTGTAAATGTCAGATAATATGTTAATTTTGTCTTCTGGACATCTTTATTATAGAAGTTTCTGTAACGTACTCATGTATCAGATTTAATTAAAATTTCTAAAAGATAAACCATTCTGAAAAAGATGTATAAATTATTATTTTGTTTCAAGATGACAACCACATCCTTAAAAAAAAAATGAGATGTATTCTCATAGCTTTTGATGGTCTACCAAAGTTGTTTGAAGTTGGTCAGTTATAAAATCATAATCAAATCCAAAAAAATGATGTAAAACTTCAAGTAATTCAGTTGAAACTTGTGTTTTACTTCACTTGACTTGCTTATTATTTATATATAGTTATTCATCCTTCCCCTGGTTTGAAGTAGAATTTTAATTGCCTCACATAGTCACCTAAAAATATGGTGAGTAGGTTGTGTGCGTGTGTTATATAAAGCAGGGTTAAAAATAAAATTATTGATTTTTATACACAAGACTAAGATGTTTCCATTCTTTCTTAGAAAGTGAATTATCTGTGGCTGAACTTTCACACCATCTTTTCTAAACACATTATCTCATTTGAAACCTACCAAAGTCCTGAGAAATAGATATTATCATCTATTTTTTTAAAGATGAAGAAACCGAAGACCTTAGGAGTGCCAAGGACACATCACTAAGAGTGAGAGAGCTGGAATTTGAAACTGATCTTTCTGATTTTATTTTATTCTTTAAATGCCAGTTTATTTTTTTCATACTATATATACATAATATTTTTAACATTTTCTTTTTTTATTTACCCCCCCCCCACAAACTTCTGGTAACCATTAGTCCACTGTTTATGACCATGAGTCTCTGTTTGTCCTGTTCATTAGGTTTATATCCCACATATAAGTGATATGTGATTCTCAACTTTTTCTGTCTGGCTTATTTTGCTTAGTATGATTACTTCAAGGTCTATTCATGTTGTTGCAAATGGCAGTATTTCATCTCTTCTTATGGCTGAGTAATATTCCATTGTATATG
>NW_006494608.1:783775-826303 GCF_000325575.1 Pteropus alecto | reverse complement strand
ATTTAGGTCCCCTACTATGATAGTGTTTTGGTCTGTTTCTCCCTTTAGTTCTGTTAGTAATTGCTTTACATATTTCGGGGCTCCCTGATTGGGAACATAGATATTAATAATTGTTATGTCTTCTTGGTGCATGATTCCCTTTATCATTATGAAGTGTCCCTCAGTATCTTTCTTTTCTTTTTTTATTTCAAAGTCTCATCTGTTATTAGTACCGCTACTCCTGCTTTTCTCTGAATGTCTTTTGCTTGAAACGTCATTTTCCATCCTTTTATTTTGAGTCTCTATTTGTCTTTGGAACTGAGATATTTCTCCTGGAAGTAGTATATGATTGGGCTTTGTTTTTTGATCCAATCTGCAATACTGTGCCTTTTTATTGGTGAGTTCTGTCCATTTACATTAGGGTGGTTATTGAAATATGAGGTCTTCTTATAGCCATTTTATCTTTGGCTTTCTTGTAGCTCAGTATTTCCATTGCTTTCTTGTCCTTGTGCTTCTGTTTTCTTTATTTTGGTTGGCTTTTGTGGGTTTTCCCTCTGGTCATTCATGTTTTATGTTATATACAATGGTTCTGAATCTTTTTAGCATGTGGTTACCATTATGAATATGTAAAGGATAGTTATATATATATACAGTCGTCCATTTTCTATGCGTGACTTATCTCCATTCTCCTTTGCGAAGTTGGATCTTTGAATCCCCTCCCCACTCCCTTTTGAGTCATTGTCATCTCAATTTGTTCCTATGTATGCTGAATGTTCAGTACTATCTTGTGATAACAATTCTCTTATTATTATTTGAGCTTATAATGCCCGGTTCTTAGTAAGGGTTGCACTCCTCTGCTTTTATCAGCCTGCTAGTCACCTTACTCCTAATTATGTCTTTTTTTTTTTCTGTCATTTTGTTTTAGGTGAGCTGACCTCTTTCAGTATTTCCTGTAGTGCAGGCCTCGTAGTAGAGATTTCCCTCAATTTTCGTATGTCTGGAAAAGTCTTAATTTCTCCTTCATATCTAAAGGAGAGCTTAGCTGGATACATTATTCTCGTCTGGTAGTTCCTTTCACTTAATAGTTTAAATATTCAATTCCATTCCTTTTTGGCTTGTAAAGTTGCGCTGAGAAGTCCAAGGATAATCTAATGGGTTTACCTTTATAAGTTACCGTTTTTTTTTTTCCTTCCTGGCTGCCTTGAGAATTCTGTCTTTGTCTTTTGATAATTTTAATACAATGTGTCTTGGAGAAGGCCTTTTTGGGTTGAGATAACTGGGTGTTCTGTTGACCTCTCGAATTCCAAACTCCAGCTCATTCTTCAGATTTGAGAAATTCTCATCCACCATTTGTCTGAAAATGCTTTCCAGTCCCTGCTTCTTTTCCTTGCCTTGGATAATGCCCATTATTCTTATGTTTCCTCTCGTTATGGTATCAGCTAGTTCTTGTATTGCTTTTTTATTGTTTTTCATTCTTCAGTTTCTCTCTTCTTCCTTTTGAGTTATTTCTATATTTCTGTCTTCGATATCACTGATCCTTTCTTCCATTTGGTTGACTCTATTTCCTAAGTTTGTTATTTCATTTTTCAACTCTTGCAGTGTGTTCTTTATCTCCAGAAGGTCTATTCAGTTCTTTTTGAGGGTTTCAATCTCCTTGCTAAAGAACTCATTCTGCTCATCGAGTTGTTTTTTCAATTCCTGAAATTGTTGATATGACTCATTTCGGATCTCACTGAGTTTTTTCAGAAGTATCATCCTGAATTCTCTGTCATTTAAGTCACATATTTCTATGTCTGTAAGCTTATTTTCTGGAGATTTTTCTCTTTCTTTCTGAGATGCCTTGTCTCCTTGGTTGTTCATGGTGTTTAATGAACTGTTTCTCTGCTGGGCATTAATAGAAGCGTGTTCTGCCTCCCCCACTGCCCAGAAAGAAGATTTTTTATATAATGGTCCCTAGCCTGTTGCAAATAAAATGTTTTTCTTTTGATTTCCAGGAGGTGGCATCTAAGCCTCTTGGATCTCTGCTTTTTTAAAGCGTAATAATGTCTTTTTTTTTCCTTATTGATGTTTAATCATGCTTGCTACCCTCGTTCTCAGTTCCTATCAGTGTTAGTGACAGTTTTGGTAGCATTTGCTCAGATTCCCCTGGGGCTCTGCGGTGTTCAGTCTAGGAGGGTATGGCAGAAGGGGCCCTCTAGGTTGGGGGTTGGAGGCTGCGGCTCAGGGTCAGTTTTGCAACTACGGCTGGTAAAACTCAACTGTTGTTTCTCTGCTGTCTCTGCTTTTCTGCCGTCCCTGCTTTTCTGCCGTCCCTGTTTCTCTGCCTTCTTCCCTGATGATTGGTCACTGTCGCTGGCTGCGTGGAACTCACAGCACTCTCAGGCAGGGCTGTTCAGGGAATTTGCCGCTCCTTCTCCTTTCTCCCTCCTCCTACAGGACCTCGGCTTCTAGAGGCAGCTTCTTTGTTTCTTCCAGTCCACTGTAGTAGCTCTTATGTGCAGATCCCACACTCAGATGTGCTGGTGTGCAGTTTGGGTGTTTTTTGTTTTATTTTAGGTTATTGTTCACCTTATTGTTGTCTCAAGGAAAGAGATCTGGGAACATCTCCCATGCTGCTATGTTTAATCCAATCCTGATTTTTCTGATTTTAAAACATCTTTTTCTTTACTTTCAACCTCCTTAAAGGTAATTTGATTTAGCTCATGTGAATTGTTTTAAAACTCTAATAAACTAATTGGTACTTATTGCATCAGCCCTCTGGTCCTTCTCTACTGTTTCTACAATAATATAGGTCTTTGGATTTCTCTTTGTGGCGTATGGTCTCATCTTTGAAACACCCCTTGACCAACCTAGCTTCCTGCTCATACATTTATTTTCGTAAAGCACAGGTCTGATTATTTTCGTAAAGCACTTTCCTTAATTCTTCATAATTTATTCTTTTAAAAATTTTCTTTATTTGAAAATACTGTAAAGAGTAAAAATTCTCTAAATTCCTCTTTTTTTTTTAAATTAAGGATAAATAAAAGTGTCTCCTATCCCTTTCCATTTCAAATGGACATAATTAGTCCCCTATTTGTTCTTCCTAGCTCATATCTCCAGATGCTTTTTTATTTAAATTTTAATCTACTTGGAACTTATTTTATATGGTATGAGCTAGAAAGCTATTTTGTTTTTACAACAAATAATCAATAGTCCAAAGCCATTTTCTAAATAATCTGTTGTTTCTCTACATTTTAAAAAATTCATATCATATATTTTGTCCAGCTTTATTGAAATATAATAGACAATTAGTTACTCATATTTACATAATACAATTCAATGAGTTGTTTTTTAATTATAGTTGGCATACAATAATATGCCTGTTTCAGTGGTACAGCATAGTGATCAGAGATCCACATAACTTGCAAAGCAATCACTCCACTAAATCCAGTACCCCTCCCCCTTACATATTTATTACATTATTAACCACCTTCCCCATGCTACACTCTCTATCTCCATGTCTATACTGCTACTATTCATTTGTACCTCTTAATCCCTTTGCCTTTTTTTGTCCCCCCAATTCCCCTCCCATCTAGTATCCCTCTAAATATTCTCTGTATCTATGAGTTTATTTCTGCTTTTGTTGTTGTCATTGTTGATTTTATTCTTTAGATTCTGCATGTACGTAAAATCATGCAATATTTGTCTTTCTCTATCCGACCCATTTCATTCAGCGCAATACCATATAGGTCCATCAAGGCAGTATCTTTTTCCATCCCCTTCCTTTTAGTCTGTATGTGTCTTTTAATTTGAAGTGAATCTCTTGTAGGCAGCATGTGTAGGGGTCTTGTTTTCTTATCTATTCAACCATTCTATCTTTGTCTTTTGGTTGGAGCACCTAATTCTTTTCCATTTGAGGTATTTGTTGATAGGAATGTAGTTATTATTCCTGTTTTTGATGTATGTTTTATGTTTTTTTCTTCTTAAAGAAGTCCATCCAACATTTCCTGTAATACTGGCTTTATGTTGACAAATTCCTTTAGCTTATTTTTCATGGGAAGCTCTTTGTCTATCCTTTGATTCGAAATGATAGCTTTGCTGGATAAAGTATTCTTGGTTGTAGATCCTGGTTTTTCATCATGTTGACTATTTTGTGTCAAGCCCTTCTGTCCTGCATAGTTTCTTTTGAGAAATCAGCTGACAGTCTTATGGGTGCTCTTTTGTAGGTAACTAGCTGCTTTTCTCTTGCTGCTTTTAGAATTCTCTTTGTATTTAAATTTTGGCTTTTTAATTATGATGTGTCTTGGTGTGGACCTCTTTGGATTCCTCTTTCTTGGGACTCTCTGAGCTTCCTGGGGTTGTATGTCTATTTCCTTTACTAGATTAGGGAAGTTTTCCATCATTATTTCTTCAAATAGCTCATCAATATCTTGTTTTTCTTTCAGTATCCTTATGACACAGATATTTTTACATTTAATAATGTCTCATAGGGTACTTAAATTATTATTTTAATCTTGGTCTTCTTTTGTCTTGCTATCCTGATTGAGTGTTCTTGGCTTCCCCATCCTCTATATCAGTGGTTCAATCCTCTTCTTTATACATTCTGTTTATTCCATCTAATACACTCTTCATCTCAGATAATGTGTTCTTCATTTCTGACTGGTTCCCTTTTATAATTTCTATTTCTATTTTTATGTTTTTTATCTCTTTGTTAAAGTTCTCACTGAATTCATCTACACTTCCCATAAGTTCATTAAGCATCTTTATAACCAGTGTATTAAACTCTTCATCTGTTAGATTGTTTCACTCCATTATTCCTGGATCTCTGTTCTGTTCTCTCATATGGTTTCTGCTTCTTTGTCTTCCCGTTTTGGCTGCCTTTCTGTGTCTGTTTCTATGTACTAAGCAAAGCCCCTAAGTCTCCTGGTCTGATCAGTGCAACTTTATGTAGTAGGTGTCCAATGGCACTGTCCTAAGAAGGGTTCAGCTGCAGGCCAAGTTTAGCCCCAGCCTGTGCCCCTCCAGGGCTTCCAGAATCAGCAAGTAATCCACAGATGCTGTGCTTATAGCTGCCTCAAGAAACCACACCAGAAACTGAGGCCAGCTGCCACCACTCTGGGTCTTGGCACTGCTCAGCAAGAAGCACCTGACTTACCAAGGACACACCTGGATGTGACTTGGGTGGGGCCACGAGTTGGGGGAGGCAGAGTTTCAGGGAATATTCTGGGCAGAGCAATCTCTGTTATGCAGTTTGATGTCCTCTCAGCTATGGTGGCACTGTGTCCACACACTGGGAGGTGGGGAGGACTCAACAGAAGAACAATAGATACTGCTGGCACGGCACCTCTGCCTGGGAGAGATACTCGCCTCTGGACCTCATACTGACAACTCAGTGTCCCCTGTAAGTCCCTAGTGCCTCCCGCACAGCCTACCTGGCACTGGAGCTCAGAGTGAGCAGGTCTGTTACAGCGAAAGTCCACTTGTGGACACAGCCCCTTTAAGAGGCATCTGTAGCTGCCTGCTGCAGCTGCTGCAGCTTCTGATCCACTCAGCTGCTGGGACCCAGGGAGCTTTGCCCTCTCCTTGCGTCTTTGCCCCATCCTACCTCTGTGCTGCAGATTGATTAATTATTTCTCTCCCTAGTTGTAGTGCTTCTGTTTGTCTAGGTCCCAGGCGACTTTCCTTGTTTGCTCGGTATTTCTGTAACAAATTTTATTTGGTTGCAAGAGGAATGAACAAAGCCTCTATCATCTACACCATTTTTTTCCTTTTCATATCATATTTTAATATCAACATACACTTGGAGAATTTTCCAGAGGATTTGTTTTATTTTGTTTATTATTCTTATACCATTATCATATTATATCTGTAGCTTTGTAGTAAGTGTTAAGATCTACTATGCCAAAAGTCTATTCACTATTATTTTTCAAAAATTTATTTTTCGGTCGTCTCATATTTATTCTCATTAGCATTCAAAATGAATTTATCTTGCCCATCTTCAACCTTTACATTATAAAACAAAAATAAAATGATGTAATTCTGATTGGAATTATGGTCAATTTACATATGTGAATTTAGGAAAGATTAGCATATTTATAATATTGAGTTTTTCCTTCATGGATATAGTGTGTCTATCTATTCAGATTTTATTTTATCCTCGTTTGTAAAATCTTGTAGTTTTCTTCATATTTCTAGTATTTTTTTGTAAATTTAATAAAAAATTTGATGACTAATTCTTTTGCATTTTATTACTTAAATTCTTCATGGATCTTGAAATATAGATAACTCCTAAAGCTCCTAATAATTTTGCTCATGGTTTTGGAATAAAGACAAACAGAGGACAAACTATTAGAAAGGGATTGAATGAGTATCATTCGTGTATACAATCAGTGTAAAAGGTATTTGACAGCTCCAAGTAATACAACTTGGAATTCTCAGTTAAAATTAAATGCTTTTCAAAAATAATTTTTACCCAGGCCTTTTATCTTCTCTCATTGTGTTGGGGACTGTGATGTGCTGTGAATGGACAGTTGTTTGTCCACTATGATCACCTCATACCTTTATTCTCAGGGGCAGAGGCAATATTTGCTGATTGGACTTAGGCCAGGATAAAGTGGATTTGGCATGGACCTGGGAATCATCAGGGTTTGTACTCTCTGCAGCCTAGCAGACAGACAATTCCTCCATGCTTTGAGTAACAAGGAGCAGCTTCCCGCAATTTCTTTTACCGCTGATCCAAAATGAGTGGCGTGACTATAGAACAGCTACCAAGAGTCTTCTTCTTTCAGCATATTAGAGAACTGGATTTTCTTTTCAAATTTCAGTTTAAATAAGGAATCTATTCTGTTTCCATATGGCTACACAGCTATGCAGCATCTCTGCGGTGGCGCAGGGGCTGCTGTGGGGCCCCCAGGCCTGTGCTGGGGACATTGCAGCTGAGGTTGTGGCGCACTTCGATTTCAAGGACAATGAAGGCAGCTGGTTCCTCTCCCTCTTCATTCACAAGGTGGCTCCCCAGAAGGATGCCCACTCTACCCTACTGTCCAAGAAGGAGACCAGTGATCTCTACAAGATCCAGTTTCACAATGTGAAGCCCGAGTGTCTGGTTGTCTACAACAGCTTGACATAGGCTGTGCTGCCCAAGCCAACCTGGATAATGACTACCCCTGTTTGCTTGTGGGCAACTGGAACACATGGTACGGGGAGCACGACCAGACAGTATACCTGTAGTGATTCTCAGGTGGCTACTCAGCCCTCAAGGACTGCATGAACAAGCTCTAAACAATGAGGAGTACCTGGAGTTCCTAAAGGAGTGGAGCTAGATACTGCTCTCTGGGAAAAACCAGACCCTCCTCGAGTTGACTTCTGGAATGAGCCACAGCCCAGAGCAGGCCCCACAATCTATGAGCTAAGGACATACCAGCTCACTCCAGGAACCATAATCAAGTGGGAGAACAACTGGTCTCAGGCCATCAAGTACCAACAGGAGAATCAGGAGGCAGTGGGCGGCTTCTTCTGGCAGACAGTGGGGCTCTACATTGTGTACCATCTCTGGACCTATAAAGACCTGCAGCCTCAGGAGGAGACTAGAAACGCTACCTGGAGGAAGAGGGGTTTGGATGAAAATGTCTACTACACAGTCCCCTTGGTGCAACACATGGAGTGTCCCTTTGAAGATCTTGCCTCTTTAGTGCTGTTGCTGCTGCTGACTCCATCTCCTTCCCCTTCTCTCTCAGAGCAGCCACGACAGAGGGGCTCCCAGTCCTGCTGTCTAGGCCTTCTTTCAGATCTGGGAGGACTCTAGGGGTTAGTGCTCAGCTCAGACAAGGGGGAGCTGAAGGATGACAGGGTTCTGAGGACTTGCAGCTCTGCCTAGACCCTTCTCACCTTTCCCACCCTCTTCGTCCCCTGTCCTGGAAGTAGTTTTTAATTTCTTTGAATGAAAAACAGCAATCTTTTATGTCTTCTCACATTTACCTCTAAGGTTCCTTATCTCAAGGCCTCCAGTCTCTAATTATCACCATGGAAACCCTCAGTTTAGCTTTAGTTGTACAAAAGGTAGTGCGTCCAGAGGTTAGAGAAGGAGTGGGAAGGGAAGAGGTCAATCCAGGCCAGGCTCTCAAGAATTCTCTTGTCTTTATTTGCCATCCTCTTGCTTGACAGTCTGAGACAAGTCTCTTCAGCTGAGAAAAAGCCTAGAACTGCCACAGAAGTAAAAGGAAAAGCCCTCAAATTAGTAAAGTCAGCAGAAGGTCCACATATTCCACCCAGAAAGGCTGGGAAATGGGAGCTGGGAAGGATCTGGGGGCAGAAAACAATGGAACAGGAACAAGAACTCAGAACTGGGAACCTAGAAGGCAGAACTTAGAATTCAGAGCTTAGGTTTGAACTGCAGAACTTGGAATACAGAAAGGGGAAGAAAGAACAGAGATGACGGAAGACCACTTGGAGAGGGGTTCTTACCACAAGAGAGAGGCTCACTTGTTTCTCTCTATATAATGAGGTTGAAAACTTGAATACATAGTTCCAGATCTTTCATAGAAGGAGTCTCCTGCCCTCCCTTTTCCTTCCTGCAGGCAGAGGTATGGGCCAGGCCTGTATTTCTCTCGCCCTGTATTCCTTTTCTCTCTCTTTACATTCTGTCAACCCAACTTTCATTCTACTGGGCACTAGGTGTGAGAGTGGGGTCAATGACTGTGACGAGCTCCTAAGTGACCCCCACACCTCAGGAACCTGTTAGTAGCTTGATTCTGACTTCCTTTCAGGAAAATTTGTGCTAGACTTGCTGATGAAACCAATCAAATGTTTACTACAAAAAAAAAAATCTATTATTTCATAAGAAATAGAAGTCTACAAATTTCTTTTATTCCACAAAAATTGATATCATCGCAGAAATTACTTTCTCATTTGGCATCGTCTGGTAAAGAATCACATTGCCAAATGATAAAAGTGGCTTTATTAAAAATGGAGAACTTTGTTCTCATTTCGCAAGTGTATTTTTGTTGGCAGATTTGCATTTTCAGTTTCTGAAGAGTTTCTTCCTTTCAGAAATACATTCCTAAATTGCTAACAGAGCAGCCCTGGTGTTTGTGAGAACAGAAAGGCCTTTCCTTTGATGTAATCTCTGAGTAGTTTCACAGAATTTAACACCTGGAAATACAAAAGTCTTAATTCTCTGAATACTTTTCCTGGTAATTTAGAGAAGCAGCTGGTTGAGCAGTTAAGCCTAATCTCTTCTTTTCCTGCTCTTATTCTTTCCATTTTCTATCAGTGCTTTTCAATGATTACTGCCTTGGTAGAAAATAGACATTTAGGTCAATTTCTCTGAGGCAAACTTATGAAACATCAGATGTCATGAAATGTATATTCGAGGACTTCCAAAGGAACCCAGAAGATCAAATTGACAGCATATAGATTTTTCATTTCTGGTCATGGAGAAGGGTGAGATTTTTGTAGGAGCTGTAACCAGTGTGATAGCTCAGGATGGATCAAGATATTTGCCGAAGGAACTAAACTCATAGTAACTCCTCCTGGTAAGTAACTTTTTTCCTATATTTACTCTAGTAATAAAAAACTGATAGATGCTTTTTAGATAAAAATTTAGGCTCGACCGTATCTGACTGCCACAGTTTTGGCCTCAGCATATAAAACAATTTTGCAGCTACTGGTCACTGTAAATGGAAACAAAACTACTTTGTAAATGGTTTACTTATTTATTTATTTATAAGCAGATTCAAATTCTTCTTTTAAAATACACACACACACATACACACACACACACAGGGTAGACTCAAACTAGAAATTAAAATGTCCTGAGAACCATGTCTGTAACCCATTGATATGTTATTGGTTTAAGATACTTTTCTTGTAGATGGTCTTTTAATTGAGAGAAACTTTTATTATCTATTCTCTATATTTTGAGTTAAAACATTGAGCTTCTTTCTCTCAATAATCTGCAAAACTTATATTATTGGCTTTCATCATCCCTAACACTAGGGCAAACTTAATTCTTATAGTAAATGAGTATAGAACATCAATAAATTCCACTTCTTATTATTCTAGCTTTTTAGAAGGTAGACTGAGATCAGTCAAAATATATGCTATCACAAGTTTTGTCATATTGCCTAGAAATGGGCCAGTTTAATGGAACTTTAAACTCAATAAACCATTTCAGCTCCAAAGACCATGAAGAGTTCACATGGTTTTACATCCTCATTTGTTCATTTATTCTCTCAGCAGACATTTATAAAAGACACTTTCTGTGCTGAGTGCTAGAGATAAAGGATGAACAAGATACAATCCCAACAGTCAAAAACTTTCTAGTCTAGTGGATAAGTATTCTAGATGCTGGCTTGATTGGTCCCCATGTTCTTTGGACTGCAGTTTCCAGAATGGCAGAAGGTCTTGAGTTCCTGAGCTTGTTTTCTTCCTTAATTTATTTAATATTTATTGCTTATGAAATCTATATATTTTGTTTGGTGGGAAAATTTGAAAAAAAGGGCCAAAAACCATTCCATTAAATAGACTAATAGTAGTGAGTATTTATTGAAGGCCACTATGCTAAATAGTTTCAGTGCCTTATCTCTTTCCACAACAGCCCTATACGGGAGATCATCTTATTCTCAATTTATAGATAAGAAAACTGAGGCTTAAAGTTGTTTGGTTATTTGCCTAAAGATCACATGACTAGTTAATATGGCAAAGTTTGGAATCCAATAAAGACTTGTCCACTCCAAAGTGCATGGTCTGGACCATCATGTGATATTAGAAACATTAAGTCAGGTTTTCATATTCTGAATATTTACTCTTCTATAGCCTGACCTTTTAAATGGACTCTTTAATTGACTACTTAATTAGTAATAGTTCATAATTTGTATTACTGCTCATGCATGAAAACAATGCTTCTGCTTCTAATCATTACACATAAATTACCTCCCCCTCACCAAAAAGAAAGATCAAATAAATCATGTTGTATATGCATTCATTAAATATTCAAAATGTGATTCTTAGGGTATTTCTATAAAATGACAAGTCATTTTGACACCATTCCACTCAATTTTCTTTCTGTATTGGCATCATATTTGCTAGAAATATTGTAGCTGGTAAAAGAACTATAGTAGTTATACCAAATTGCATTACTAACTAAATTGAGTAACTCAGAGTTGCCTTTCTACTCATGATGGGACAGAAATACCAAACTGAACAGAATTCTCTGATGAGCAGCACAGGATTTATAGTCAATGCCCTGGAAACTGTAAGGATATTTTCAAGTTCAAAGGAGCAGTCTTTCAGCAATAAATAGCTTATGAGACCATCATTAAGAATTCACACTCTGTAACAGCTCATCTGATCTACTATCAATGGGAATTAGATTCTGGAAAGAAGTTACTTTAGAATCAATTCATTTGCCCACCCCTCAACACATATAAATACAGAATACCTGTAAAACATATTGAAATACATTTATTAAATACTCAAATATTTTATTTAATACTCAAATATTTTATTTCTACTGTTGTTCCTCTTTGAAAATTAAAGAAATATTAACTCTAAACTACACTCTGGGGAAAAGAACTGACTTAATACATGAAAATCTTTTCAGGGAGGAGATTCAGGCAAAATGATGAGAAAAGATAAAATTATACTCTCCAACATGAATTGATATGGGAAAAGACGTAACCTAAGCTGCCCAGACAGAGAGGGTTCAGTTTTTCTATTCTTGACTACATTCATATCTAATGTGCTTTTGCTTCAGGTTCATCTTGGTTTAATGTTAGCAGGGTAAATTTTTTATATATTTATGTAAATATGGAAAAACATGGGCACAGTTTTAAAACAGGCATCAAGGGATATTTCTATAAAGACTTTTCAGATAGTGGGCAAATGGATGCCAGAGAATCAAGTGTTAATCCTGGCACACAGCTCATTGTTACAGGTTAATTTTCATTAAATTCTTCAGTTACGATAGGGAGGAGAGACAGGTAATGCAAGTAATGCAGGCTAGGTGCTGGTGCTGGCTCAGAATTCTTAGATTCTGTCCCAGTTTGGTCATGAATCACAGCGGAATCATTGGAGAGGTTGGTGACCCCATTCAGGTCCTTGCGGACAGTTGTCTGCCTGACATAGCACAGAGGACATTGATAAGAAGTTAACTAGTTAGAGCAACTGTAAGTTTTTAAGGGATGGAGATGTTAGATATATTTGGTATTTTTATTTCGAAATATTTGTAAAGAAGATTATATATTTTATTTATTTGATTGCAAAAAAACAAAAACAAAAACATTGGAAAAAATGAACAAAATCTGCTAAATTTGTCATTTGGTAGCAGATGATTGATATCATATATCAAAACATTTAAGTGCTTGACCATATTCAAGAATGTCATAAGCTGGATTTATTTTTTCCTAAATTCAGTCCAGTATCGTCATTGTTCATTAGCCTTAAAGATGAAATTTTGCCTGAATGAGGGACAACATCTCACAAGGAGATCCACTCAAAATTTTTCAAAGAACTTTCACAAAGTTGAAAAGGCATTGAAAATAATGAAAGAAATGATATATTTTGGTTCCCTTAGTGGTTGTGATCATATGAACAAATAAATTTATAAATTAAAAAGCAACTTTATGGTCCTCTTTCTCCAGCTGACTATATACTCAATGTAAATTGTAGCCATAAAATTAAAAATAGTAACACAGATAAAATTCATGAGGGTCCTGAAAAATGTTTTTTAGGAGAGTATAATTCAAGAAAAATTATAGAGTTTGATTCTGGGTCATTCACTTTCTGTATAATCATCCTTTAGCAAATAAATTCTGATTTAGTGATTATTGCTTTATTAAAATTATAAAACATACTACAAGTCTATTATGGAAAAAATTGGAAAATACAAAAAATAGAATAAAAAATAAAATTTAATATTGACACATCACTGTTAACATTTTGATATTTTCATCATTTAGTTTTTTATGCAGCAGCCATTAAAGTAGCTGTTGTGAGGATTACATTGAAATTAAACATGGAAATTACCAACCACAAAGGTTGGGCATGTTTGGTGATAAAAATGTGAATTCTCCAGAATTCAAAGTACCACCCATTGGAGTTCTTTATGAAATCAGAATACAGATAAGTGTATTAATTCTCATCTAGTCTACATCTCACTTTGGAACAAAAGGTCAGTATTTGCAAAATATTTTTAATTTCTAAGACTAATTAGTACCTGCTTTTACAAATGATTAGAATATGATAAGCATTGTCAAATATTATTAGCCTAAATATTAGGTGATCTCTCATTTACCAGTGAAAATATCAAGGAAAAAACGGGGAAAAGTTTGTAATTTGCATACATAAATTTATAGAGATATAGATAAAAGTCAGATATTCACTTATAATATTTAATTTCTTAATTGGATTATATCTACAAGGTTAAAAATATATCAATATAAATATCAGGTGAGAAATATTGATTTATTTTTGTCCTCACATTTTGTTAAAAATTTCATTTACTCTTCACATACATCTAAAACATCTACCTTAGAGCAACTTTAGAAGTCAACTCAGGATCTGAATGTCTCTTTTGAGATTCCCATATGATGATATCTCTGAAAACTTAATCTGAAGATATGATTATCCATTTATATCATAAAAGAAAAGCACTGTTTTCATTTATTGTTATTCTATACATGTGCAGTATAAGCATAAACTGTAGAGACTTTAGTCCCAAATAATATTTACCAAATCTATGTTAAATTTCTTTGCTGTCTTTTACCAGTGTTTGCTTTTAAACTAGTATTAATTGAGTTATTAAAATAAATTTTAAAAATTAACTTATTTCAGGTTGATAGCTTATCCAAGTAGTATTTTTTGATCGAAGCAGAGTACTGGAAGAGCATCTTTTAATATGAGAGGTTGCATAGGACCGAAATATAAGGCAACTCCTGTTTTGTGATGTATAATTTTGGGAAAGAAATCCTCACCTTATGTTCTGGCACTTTCAGTCTGTTTGAATTCCACAGTTTTGCATCTATGTCACAGAGCTAACATTTGCAAACATATTCTTCCATCCCTCACATCATCTTCAAATTAGGCTTTGTTAAACTATCAATCTTTGGGACAGAAAAAGAAACAAGCTATAATGCACACACTTTTTGTCATTTATTTAAACTGTCTATTTTTAAAATCTGTTTGAGATGACCTAAAATCAAGTACACAAGTTATGGTCAGACCATAAAATAAAAATAGACAATCAAAAGCACTAAAGAAAGCAGAAGAAAAAAGGCCTATAATTATCTAGCAAAAAGGATAGGGTAAACTTTTATGTTCAAAGGTAGGAGAGTTATGTTAGTAATACCTCACTAAAAAAATGAATAAAAAAGAAAAATAATAGGGAAAATGTAGTGGGATACATACTTTTTATTAACTGATAAAGTGAGGTACATCAAATTTTCAAATATGATGTTTTTCCCCACTATAAACTTAAAAAAGGATTTCAGTGCACGAGTCCTTTAAGACAGTGGTCCCTAACCTTATTGGCACCGGGGACTGGTGCTCCTATGAGAATCTAATGCCTGGTGATCTGACATGGAGCTGAGGCTGTGATGCTAGCGCTGGAGAGTGACTGCAAATACAGATGAAGCTTCACTAGCTTGCACCACTGCTCACCTCCTGCTGTGTGGCCTGGTTCCTAACAGGCCTCTCACTGGTACCGATCTTCAGCCCAGGGGTTGGGGATCCCTGCTTTAGGAGGAAAGTGAAGTAAAGGAGTGAATATTGTCTTCAATGTCCATTTTATAAAATGGAAGAACTGGTCTTTAAATAAATCCACTGCATCAAGGCTATGGGCATTATAACATTAATGTCATTCACAGATGGTGACCCTCAGCAGACATGGTCAGGCAGGTAACGTTTTAGCGATCTAACGTGACAGTAAGAGGACTTAAGGACAGGCATCCTGCCATTCCTCTACTCATTCTGGCTTAAAGACCCATTCTCAGGAGCTTTGAGCTGAACTTTCATCATGAGCTAGAAAGGTGTCAGTTTGAGGCTGAAATTTCTGGTGAAAGCTTGGAATGCAACTAGATTGTGCTTTTGATTGGGGAAAGAGCTGTTTGTTTTGGACAACACAAATGAAACAGTTCCATATACTTACTGCATGTCATTAGGCTTTAGCCAATGTTCCCCTTGATTTTCTTAACACTGAAAATGCAGATAAGACAAGGCAAATGGTTGCTTATTAATTAGGTGTATAAAAGGCACATTTGCTGTGATGATGACTTTGAAAATTCCAAACATATTAGAGCAAAGTGAAATGTATTGCCTCAGTTTTAGCTACAACTTCAAAATGCTGAATTTCTATTAGTAAGGCCAAGGTTTGGTCCCATGAGATTAAAATGTCACATTGGAGCACAAAGTCATCACAATCAAATTGCTAATAATTATTATAATCTCTTATTTCTATAGCATTTTAATCAAATTGCTTTTTAAATCTTGTTTCACTTTGGTCTCACTTTGGTACTTGTAGTGATATTGAATTGATTTATACTAACATCACTGTCTTCAGATAAATAAAGCACCAAAAACTTTAATTTACTTGATTTGCTCAGCCACATAACTTATGAGCAAAATGAACTAGGACCAGAACCTTGATCTTTTGAATTGCAGGCCATCATAGTTCTAAAAACATTTGAAAAACTCGGAGAGGCTAAGTTAGTCTAAAGTTGTTGATATGGGTTGGATCACTGTGGAATCATAGAAAACTCTTCAGTGATGGAACAAAACTTGCTGTCACAGGTAGGTATCATAAGAATGCAATTTTTCAAGATAATAGAAGGAAGGCAAGAAATAGTTAAATTTGAATAATTATAAGAAGATTTAAGAAAAACAGGAATGTGATGGGGATTTGAGGCAGAAATCTTAGGAGAGATTGTAAAACAAATCCTTGTAATGAAAGCACATATGGACAACAACATTTTGAAAATATTGTAACAGGATTTGGCTTTTGTGTGCATGTAGATTTGTATGAAATGCTCATGTATAATGTATGTAATTATCATAGAAGTGTTTGGCCCAGAGACAAAGTTTATTATTACAGGTCAGTTTTGTGAGTTGACATGTTTCCTTTTCTGATGGTGAAATTTGTCGTGAAAGAGCCTGTGCTTTGGAATCAGGATGACCTGAGCTCTGGCTCTACCACTTACTGCTTATGTGAACTTGGGCAATTATTCCCTGTCCTGTTTCTTAATCCATAAAATGTGATAACTATGTATCCAGAGGCATTGCATGAGAATCGATTGAGATGATATGAATAAGACACTTGCACATTGTCTAAGACATAATAAGTGCTGGATAGGTGTTCCCCAGTTCAAATAAATGTAAAAGGAGAATTGTATTCAGTATGAAGAGCTGTTTGCAGCCAATAATATTGACAGAGCAGAAATTCCCCAGAGAATTTAGCTGTACTTCTAACTGCTCAAAAAAAAAAAAGAATTTGGAGGTATTTGTTTCTCTTTACAATCATTTTTCCCTTACTTGGCAAGAATATTGAGATTAACATGTGTTATTAATTTTTGTTGTTTTACTATATGCTTTAAATCTAAATTTATATTTTGTAGTATTTAAGATAAATAGTTTATCTTAATTGATATCATCTATAATAACCAACATTTATTGGTCCTAAAATTTATAACCAATAAATTTTATAGCCAAGTTTTGACTTTATGTTCATATTTAACAGAAAAAAAGTTCAAATTCATACAGAAAATAATTACTATGCAAAGTCAATTAAATATAGTTAGAAATGTCATAAATTTGAAATTTTTATATAAAGATAAATTAATATTACTACTTATTTGATAAAAGAAAAATGACAATAAAAAGTAGAGAACACTTAATATCAATATGTAGATTTGAAATATATTTTCAATTGAAAATTTAGTTGACATTTGGCAAATTTACATAGAATTTACACCACTTCATCTTATAAATTTAAACGCAGGCAATTTAACTCAAACGTATTATTTGATTATACAAATGAATGTATTTAAATGTACAAGACAGTCTTATTTATTTTTTAACCTGGTTTCTGTTATATTCATCACGAAAATAAAAAAAAAACATAAAAAACACTGTTAATAAGTTTAAAAAATATATATGAAGAAAAAATGTGATACAATTATCCAAAATATGGACATTAACCATTTTTAATCAAGTACACTATTTAATATTCAAGTTAACAATTACATTAAGAAAGTTAGGGAAATTCAAGATTCATTTTATCTTGGAAATAATGACAAAGAATCTATCTAAGGAAACAGGACAGGTGATAAGAATAGTGTGTTACCACACAGAATATTTCCAAGTTCATCATTTAATTTTCAATTTCTTTAGTATAATGAATCTGAAATATTACTATGAAGAAAAAAAGTTTCTAAGATGAAAATTAAATTCTTTAATATATTAATTAGAGTAAAATTATGTAAATATAATGTACAATTGAGAAATTAATGTTATATAACATACTTTTAAAATTAAAAACAAAATATGTAATTGGAGAAATATACAGTGTCTTACCGTTACAATCAATAAAATACTATTTCAGTAAAAGCAAGTTGTATAAAATTAAAATAAGCACACTATGACCTAGTTATATTTGCAGCATGAGTGAAAATAACATTGTTCGCATACTGATTTAGTATAAAAATTATGAGTTTGCTACACAGGCATAAATTCTCAAGAATTTTTTTTCCTTTTCTTCTCAAATGAGAAATACAATTTTTTTCTTAAAAAAAATGGCTTTTAAATCATTAAACTAACTCTAAGCTAGCACAAAGATAATATTAAATATTTGTGTTTCAACTGGAAATAAAATTGGAAAAGGTTCTAACATTTATATTTTCAGTCATTAGATTAAAAATAAATGTATAATCAAGTAATGCCTTTGTAAATACGTAATGTTTTGTTATGTATTTTGATATTACGCCTGCAAGAAACTCTAAAACCGTGACTTATAACATTACCAATTGTGTGTGTGTGTGTGTGTGTGTGTGTGTGTGTGTATAATTCAATAGATAAAAACAAAATAAAACAAAATGATGGAGCTCTAGACAGCTCAACAGTGTTACAGAGTAGATACAAATTTTAGGGGAGACACTGAGTCAAAATACGGTGTATTCAAAATATGGTGTATTAGTCATGCTTAAACTTCATATGAAATTACAAAATAAAATGGGCTTTTGGTAAACATTTTCTGAAGTGAAACAAAAGTCTGTTAAGGGCATTTCCTTGATAATATTAATATGAGTGTTTCTGAAAATAATCAATAAAATTTTTAATAGAAGTTTTAGAAATATTGTTATTTTGCTTCTAAATTTAAGTCATCATAAATAATTTGGAGGTGCAGCTTTAAATAATGCCCTACTCAAAAACCTGGAGTGGTTCAGACATGAAATTAAGATGTTATATAAAATTAGAAATCAATTAGGAGAATTTCATTACTTCAGAACTGGGCATGGGGTCCACATTTAAGCTAAAAGATCAACTTGGTAGATCGTTAAGTATATGTGGAAGTAGAGTCTCATTAAAACAAGTGACTGTATATTGTTTAGAAAAAATAAAAAACTTACCCCTGGCATTTGTTTATATGGAAAAAAAGATAATATGGTGCATTTCAGAATCAGTTAAATGAAGAGTGAGTTTCCATTGAGTTGTGGAACACGAGAATGTGTTACTTGGCCAAAGGGAGCTTAAGTTACAAAATTCATGGGATGGGAAAGGGAAGTGCTTTAGAAGTGATCGAAGATTCTCATCTGTAGAGAGAGATCATATAAGTTACCCAGTCTCCTCCCCGATCCCTGCCATCCACCCTCCACCTTGAAAACACGCTCCACTATGATAGTACAAAAAAAGATTTAAAAAATTTAAATATGTTGACAAATGTTGGAAGTCTTGATATAGAGCAGTTAAAAGTCATACTCCATCTTAGCATGTGGAGAGGAACAATGGCTAACTTCTAATTCAGGCTGTGCTATTTAATGATTGTGATTTGGGGCAGGTTATGTGACCTCTTGTATCTCTTTTCCCATTGGAAAATAAGAACAATAATAAGTACCTCACAATCTATTGTGGATGAAAAGCCAAAATAAGCCCTAATTCAAAGGCAGCTTCTCTTCCTTTTACTATGTGCTCGGTTGTTCCAAACCACAGAATATTTGTGTTTCTCTAATAATTCTTCTTAATTGCTTTTTTATTTTCCTCCACAGATAGAAGGCTTAATTCAGACATCTCTCCCAAGCCCACTATTTTTCTTCCTTCAATTGCTGAAATAAACCTACATAAGGCTGGAACGTATCTTTGTCTTCTTGAGAAATTTTTCCCTGATGTTATTAAGGTATCTTGGAAGGAAAAGGACAGCAATACAATTCTGGAATCCCAGCAGGGAGATACCATCAAGATTAATGACACATACATGAAGTTCAGCTGGCTGACCGTGACTGCAAAGTCAATGAATAAAGACCACAAGTGTATCGTCAAACATGAGAATAATAAAAGAGGAGTTGATCAAGAGATTCTTTTTCCTTCAATAATGAATAAAGAACACAAATATAAGGCCAAATATGAGAATAATAAAAGAGGAGTTGATCAAGAGATTCTTTCTTCTTCAATAAAGGAAGGTATGTGCATATAAATATAAATATAAATGTAAATATAACCTCTCAGAACCTCTTTTTTCAAAGAGAATGCCCCACATTTTTGTCAAGTATTAATAATATATATGTATTTTAATAATATATATATTTCTTAAATGTTGCTACATTTAATAGTGGCATAAATGTCCTGCTATTTCCTCATAGAATTAAAATAGTATAGGCTTTGGAACATAAAAAAGAAAAAGAAATAGAAAAATCTGCTTAACTTTATTCAGCATCAGTTTTAGCCAAAATATTAAGGTCACAATGATGCTTTTAAGGATTGTTGTATGGGTTAAATAAAACAATATACTTGAAAGCACCTAGCAGTTTAGCACATGGTAAACACTCAAAAAGAGATCCCACTTTGATTATTTTATTTGATCAGGAAATAAGAACAACTACACATCTTTCAGGAATCTTCTACTCAGCAGGCAAAGTCACTGTCTCTTCAGTCTTCCTATACTGAAAGAATAGCCCATAAACAAATGTCCATCTGAGGGAGCCAGATCGAGGCTCAACAAAACAATAGAGTAATTTAACCACTGCAGTTTTATTATGGTCTTAGGTTTTTCAGCTTTGTATTTTATATAATACCATAAGGTAAATTTTCATAATTAAAGTTTGGGTGAGGCTAACATGTAGAAACATATTTCCATTTTACATGATGAATGCATTTCTTGCCATTGGTAAATGCCACTCAACAAACATGTACTGCAGTACTGCCATGTGCCAGGCCTGGAAGGGATGCATGGATAAATACCCCAGGATGAATTGCTGTCCAAGGAGGATGTACACAGTAAAGAGAATATACTCTTTTCTAATCATTCAGGGCCACTTGTGACTCAGGCATGAAGTACCAAAGGAGTACCTTTGATGCAGATGCTGCACATTATTTAGACAGTATGGGCAGGGGGCTGAATGTGCCTGGGCTCCGGCAGAGGTCTGGCAGCGGTCATTAGACTCAAAACTTAAAGTTCCGAATATTAACATAACAGACCAAAGACCCTGGGAATTTCTCCTGAGAAGGAATCCTTTTGTACTTTTCCCTGTGGTTAACAAGCGCCTTTTAAACTGTGGAGAAGAAGCACATAACAAGATGTGCTAAGGCCTTTGCTGTGTACCAGTCTAAATTTCTGAAATCTTTATCTTCTCAGACCTGAGTTTCTCCAGTGATCAAATTCAGTTTGAACACTTGCCTTGGCTTCCTCCTTGGGCTGTGATGAAGAGCAAATGAAATAATGTCAGTGAAATGCTTGCTTTCGAAAATATAACATGGATGTATTTATTCATATGTTTATTTATATCCATTCCTAAAATGAAAGTAAGATTACCAAAACAGCCCTAATTTTCTATTGCTATGGCTAAGAAACAGAGGGAAAGCAAATATGCAATATGCAAGTTTAATATAACCTATTAGGTTATATTAAAGAGTCCTATTAGGTTTTGATCTTTCTAGTAATCAGGGAAAAATAAGAAATGTAGTAAGTTTCATGGTGATGATTATCATAAAAGAGAAAAGTTCCAGTTTACAATGTGTTTTACTTGGCACTTAAATTCCGAAACAAGCGTCTTCCATGGGCTTCTCACGGCAACAAAGCCAATGAGGACTTTTCCGTTAATGCCATTCTACAGCAAATTTCTAACGCTGTTTCTTGGAATTTTTTTGTTTGTTGTTTTGTTTTTGATAAAAGCTAAAAATATTGCATGGAAGCATAAATAAATGAAGTGACTTTGAAGAGAGATAAAACTATTCTGGTTGAAGTTTTTGACCAACCTTGACTTAGAAAGAGAACTTAGGCACATGCACAGATTTTATTGTGAAAAGTGTTACTTTATTGTTTCTACCTCAATCAGTGCGTGGTCATAAGAGATTTTTGTTTATCCTTTAATGAATAAAGTCACTGTGAGGAAAAGAGACTTTTAAGACACATTAAAGTCAGTCCTTGAGGATATTTTAATATTTAAACATGATTATACTAACATTTTCAATCTTGGGATTTACCCCGAAGCCTATATACCTCAAATCTATTTTTTTTTAGAGCACACCAAAAAAAGATCTTGTTGAGTACATAAAATTGCATACCAGAACTATATCCATATGGACAAGAACACATCTAGTAGAAAAAGGATAAACCAAAGTAATCATTGTGACTCTGTTTTCCTCCATCTGACAATCAATGATCTTTTAAAGAAATTCTGTCTTTATATGTATATTTGCTTTTTTAAAAAAAACATTGTAGATAAATACAGCTTTCACTTCAGGTTTTATATATTCAGATAACTATAAATGTGACTTGGTCTATTTTTCTGTTCCTTGAAAGAATTGCAGAGCTCCCATAATAAAAAGTTCATTTGTAAAGCATAGTTAAGATATCTGCAAGAGAAGATGTTTTTAGTGTCCACAGTGGTGGAATTATATTGTCTCTCTATAGATTATTTGCTATTTGTATGGATTATTTTTACAGAGCACTTTCCATGTGCTCTCTCTCATTTAATCTCCTACAACAATCCTTTGAATGCTGGGTCTGCCAGTCATCAGTATGACTCTCAGAAAATTCTTAATGTGGTAATTTTCTAATCTGTAATATCAAGTCCTCTGAAATACAACTCACTCAGTGTTACTGGAGGATTAAATAAGATAATGCATGCGAAATATTTAACAGTGCCTGGCACAATAGTAATCACTCAATACATTAGATTTTATTAATATTGTTGTCATGTTCACAAATACTACAAGTCCAGAAAATTATGTGTGTGATCTAGGGGTCTTGGGGATATACATGATTTGGAAAAGTATGGCTGCTCTCCTTTGCTTAGATTGGGAATTTGCCTAAACCAGATTCCTTCAACCACATAAGATTCTGTTGTGGATTCTAGGATTAAATACACTTATTTTGGTAGCAACCTTTCGTGTCAACAGTGTGTGCGGAAGACTGTAGAGCAGCCCTTTTTCTGTTTAAGTTTTCTATTCAATGAGTATTTATCGATCAGCTACTTTTGCAGTAGGCACTGTGCTGGGAGATATGAATGCAGGGGGAAACAAGGTGGTTTTGGATAGTATCCTCCAGTTATGATTAAAAAGAAAAAGTGTATCCTTAATTAATATCAATATTTTCATGTGCAGAAACACAAAATGTGAATTAGATCTACTGAATTATACAGAATTTGAGCAACTATATCTGGAATTGTGAGGCTCATATTTTTAATGACTCTCTTCTCTCTGCCGAAAGATTCTTTTTATTTGTCTATCGTCATCTATCTATCATCTCTCTCTCTCTCTCATCTATTATCATCATTTATCTTCTGTTATCTATGTATCATCTATCTATCTATCCACACAAAGACACAGACACACATTATCAAATAATAGATACGAACAATTGATTAATAGTTGCTTTCATTTCTTGTAGAGGTCGCTGCTATTAATAATGCAAAAGAAGCTTGTCTGAAAGACGAAAGTGGTAAGATTTTTCAGGAGATAATTAATGTTACACAGGAAGCATCATGACAAGTTTTTGATCAACAAGTCAATTTGTTCATTAAGCTATTTTTTTTTCCTTTATATCATTCTATAGCATTTTTCCCTTCTGACTAACTTAACTTTTGAACTTCTCTGGCTTAAGGTAGAAAAATCAGAATGGCTGGATTTTGCAGACTACACTGAGTGATATTTTAAGCCAATCCATCATTTTTCAGTCATTATCTTAACACAGTAAATGCTGGATTTTGGTATAAGATGACTGTAAATTAGAGGGTACAGTGATATTTTTGGAGTTATTTTAATAATAGACTTCATTTATTTATATGGCTTTGTTTCTAATAACTAGGGAGAACATGATATCAAGTTGATTCTAGATTTTTTTAAGTCTGATTTTTGCTAGTAGTTAATAACATGAACTGACATTTACTGAGAGCTGCTTATAGAGAAGGCATTGTGCTGTTTTGAATGCATTTTCTTGTTTAATTCTCATAATAATTCTATAAAGTGGTAGAATATATTTTTTCCCATTTTACAGATGAGGGCAGTGAACTAAAATTAAGTCCCTTGCCCCATGTCACACATTTAGATCTGGGGTTTTGACTCAGCCCATCTGAATCAAGAGTTCATACACTTACTCAGTTATCTATTCTTCTTCTAAGATAGAGTCATAGAGCAAGAAAGCACAAAGCTAAGACCTGGAGACACAATGGATGTGTGGCTGAGAGGCAGGGAGTACATGGGCTTCTGAGCACTGCATACTGGACTTTAACCATAGTTATTTTAATTATTAGTTGTATGTATATGGGTACTTTCATTTTCTGAGCAACACTTTTTTCATCTGTCAACCAGGAATAATTACACCTAACTTGGTTATTGAAGGGATAAGGTCACATATGTTAAATGTCTAGCAGAGGATATCTCATTTAGTTTCTGGCCCTTTCTCCCTACACATATGCAAAGAAAGTAACTAGAAGCATTGGCTCTATTTTTGTTGTTCTCTCCTCCATTTCCAATATCAAGGGGCCTTTGGACTTTAGCTAACACCTTACCTGACCAGAGGCAAGGAGTTCTGAGCATATCACCTCTTGAGGTGTCTTTCCACACCAAGTGCTAATAATTCTGGAGTTCTGACTCTATGATAATAAAGCACGTAAAAGAGAAATTTCCACAAGAAAGGACTTGGCCTTATGGTTCACTGAGTAGCCAGTGTGACCTACCATCACTGTTGTTAATTATTTCTTGACATCATATATTTCTTGCAAAACTTCAAAGGATATTAAGTGTAATTCCCCTCTAGGATCACGGCCACAATGAGAGACATTCAGGAAAGACAGGTGAGTGAGCTATTACCTTCTAAAGTTTCAGAGAATTTGGATTAACTACTTTCTTCCAGTTTATATAATGCTCTCTAGTAAAATCTCCCACTCACCCTACCGTAAACACCACCACATTTTCATGGATTGTACCCTTTGTAGGAATCATACTGAATGCACATGTAATGGCCCAGATGTTTCTAAATCAGCAATTCAACTTTATATTTATGCTTGACCCTTTGATGTCTGGAGTATTTATTGCACTTGGAAATGCAGAATTAGAGTGGCTAAGAATGTGGTCTGTAAAATCATTGCTGGCATTGAAATCTGTTTTCTGGTACTAAAGAAATGTGTGACATCAAGCAAATTACTTCTCTATCTTCAGTTTATTTGTAAAATGGGGATGAATAATAATTTCATAAGTTATTATAAAAATTATATAAGATTAAAGCTTTGCACAAAGCTATCAGAATAAACATTTGGCATTTGGTTAGTGGTTAATAAATATTAGCTATTATTATTATTTAGAGACAGGATAGGGGTGAAAAAATGCTAAAAACTATCACAAATATGTTTTTGGATGTACTCGTTAAAAACGCAATCTTACTTTTTAATATTTTAGAGTGTTCCAAGTGAATTTAGCAGAGGTTGTTTGTTGACTTGAAAGCTGGATTCTGAGTTGTCTTGATGGTGATGATGATGATGGTGGTAGACATTTACTGTTGGGGTTTGGCGGTATGGAGGTGTCATTTCAATCTAGATCACAAGAAATAAATAATTGTGACCCTCTCCATTAATATTTTTTATCCTTAAAAATAGCAAGAGAAACTAACCAAATGACTTTTCTTAGATATGCTGCAGCTGCAGTTCACCAACACTTCTGCCTACTACACTTACCTCCTCCTCCTACTCAAGAGCATGATCTACTTTGCCATCATCGCCTTCTGCCTGTTTAGGAGAACAGCAGTCTGTGGCAACGGAAAGAGTTCATAACAGATGGTGGAACAAAGCGGTCAACTTTTCTTCATTTATTGTCCCTGAGATGTCTGCTGTGGATCTAGCTAGAATTTCTTTCTGGGTTTAGGTTATTTCAGTTCACATGTGCATTTTTTTTATTATGTCATTATTGCACAACAGTTTTTCAAACTGCTGAGCAACCAGAAAATTTCAATCTGTAACAGTAACAAATTCTGCCATTTCTCAGGGGCAGGGCCAAGGAGTAGCCTTTAGCACCATTCTCTTCATAATCTCTATTAGCTCCTCCAGCCAAGTAATCATGACTTCTGAGCACAGACAGCATGCAGCTTCTAGTCATGGTCCTTGGTACTCTTTAACCAGATAGCTGCCTTGAAGCTTTCCATTTTACACACCCTGAAGCCGCCATCTTTGCTACTTGAATTCTGTACTTTTTTTTTACATAATAGGAACAATAAATTTAAAAAATCAAAAGTCTACTCTGTCTATGTATTTTAATTTGATAAATCTAATTGAAAGTCCAAGGTAAGAAAAGGCATGACAACTAAGCTATCAAATTCAGGGGCGTTTGTAATAACAGTCAATTCTACATTTCTATTTCTTTCCCTGAGACAGTGGTCATGATGTTTTCTTTGGGTCAGTGGCTCCAAGAGGAACCAGAACCAAATGATAGTGCCCAGGTTACTTCTTTTTCAAAGGTCACCAGAGTAAGACTCATTTGGTTTGAGACATTCCGATGGTGACATTATAACATCTATCATGATTTGCACCGTGTGTGCTCAGATCTCTATTAGTGTCTCAGAAGCATCAAAGCTTACTGATCCTCATGATAACCCCATGTGGACTGCACTGACACTGGAGAGGCAGTTTGGTGGAGGGGTTAAACACTTTGACTCTAAACCCTAAGTGCCTGAATTTGGATCTAGTATTGGTATCTGTGTGACCTCAGGCAAGCTATGAGAACACTCTGTGCCGCAATCTTCTCATTTGCAAATAAAGTTACAGTGCTCAGTCTCCTGGAATTGTGTGGATTAGATGAGTTAATAACATTTGGCACATTTAAATCCTCAATAGCATTAGCAGCTGTTAGTAGCTCTTTAGAAATAGGAGATACTCCCCATCCCCACACACATACAACCCCTGACAAACATCTCTGATCTTATTTCCCTGCAGAGAGTTTAGATATAAACTATAGATATATATCTTAGGGTTCTTTGTATATATATATATCGATAGATATATAGATATATAGATATATCTCTATATATCTATATATCTATATATATACAAACATCTCTGATCTATAAATGGGAAAACTGAGGCAAAGAGGGGGTAAAGAATATACCCATATTTAGGCAGCTAATAACAAACAGCTAGGATTTGAACCCAAGCTGACAGGCTACTGGAGTTCTGCTCTTAACTTCTATATTAGTTGCTACTAGAGTAGAAACAGGTTACTTCTAGTTTCAGCTTAGACAGGCAAATTTCCTTCCTTAAACAGGCTGAGCTGGTAAAGAGAACTGCCTCTTTACATGTCCACCTTTCCTTTCCTTGCTCCTATGCTGTGCATTTAACCAGAGGATTATAGGCTAACTTGCAACATAATTTTTTGTGTTGAGAAGATTTTTATATGCTGACTGCCCACCTACCGATTGCTCTTCTGTAATTAAAGTCCATGACACATGGTTAGATGATATAAATACCAGAACAACAGGTTGTATCCACAGGTGTGCAATAGAAAAATTAGGCAAAGATTTATACAATTCTACATAAAAGCACCCATGTCTCAACAGTCTTTATGAAACTAGAGTACTCCATAATCTTCTCAACCACAAAAAAGGAAAATTTCAATGCAACAATTCTCAAAATTTTCTCCATTATGAATTCTCTCTACTGTTTTGGAATTCTTTTACTCATAAACTTCATTTTTTAAAGGCTTTCTGTCAATCAAGCAAGCTGCAATTTAAGTAATACTTGATTTTTACATTTATATTAATCAAGGTCATATATAACTGCCAATTAGATATTCTGATGCGTGATAACCAGAGATACTATACAAACATGATGCAATTCAGCCAAAAAGCTAGAAACTCATTTCGTTATCCATGAAAAAACATCTGGGTAATAGCACGGTTTTTGTCATGTTCTTTTAGGCTATTTTTTGTTTGCTTTCATTTTGTTTGAGTAACAGCAAGAACCTACCAGTTAGTGAGCATCAGGAATTCTGACAGGCAGTTTGCATACTCTAATGCTCTCACTGTACCACAGTACAGGAATCATGCTCATTTCACTGATGGGAAGACTAGATCCCATAGAGACTAAGAACATGCCCAGGTTAAACACAGAGTGCCAGATTCCAGGTCTGTCTGACTTAAAATCTGCTGCTTTATCTGTTATACCAGTGACTCTCCTCTTGGAGTCTTTAAAAATCACTGAGGCCTAGACTTCATCACTGGCCAGGCAGAAGACAAAAACCTCCTTCAGTAGTTGTAATGCGCAGCCAGGGTGGAGGCCAGCAAGTGACTGAAATAGCTCCTGAGCTCTAGCACTGCTGTCTTGGTTCTCAGGCAGTGAGGAGCTATCACAGATCCCACTCCACAAGTGTGAAACGTGCTACAACCTGGAAAGTATTTGACCCATCAGTTTCCTAAGGAAATGGAAGGTATATACTAAGATTTATGTGCAAGGATGTTCATTCACTGTAGTGCTATTTATAGCAGCTCCAAATTAACGCAAATGTCCAATAAGAAACTAAAAATATAAACTAAAGAATGTCATATGACAGATTACTATGCATCTTCAAAAAATGTATTTAAAGAAATGAAAATCAATCAAGAAGTGTTGAAAAAATAATATGCATAGAATTCCACTAAAATTGTTAGATAATACCTTCATGTGGTTCAAAAATCGAAACATTCTAAAAAATGCATTAAGAAGTCTTGCTTCAACCAGTCTCTACCTGCCCCACCTCTTACAAGTCACACTTTTATTTCTTATGCATCCTTCTAATTTTTAGTACGCAGATATGAATGCACTTATATAAATACACGTCTATATGTGAATATATATATTCTAATTTCCTTCCTTAGTACACAAAAGAATTATATAATATACATTATTTTGCATTTCTCTTATACATCCTGTAGCTCTCATATAGGAACACAAAGACGACTGCATATTTCACTGGTGAATGCATAATATTGTATAAAATCAATTCTCTGTCATAGACTTGGGAATTTGTAAAATTGGCTTGTTTCCAATCTTGTGGACTGAACCAGTGGGATGCAGCCAATTCTCATAGGAAGCCAAGGCTCACCCAGAAGTTGGTTCTCAGAGCACAGACTGAGAAGAACGAAGTATCTGATTTGAAGAAAGCCGTAAAGTCAGACTATGAAAGCCTGAAGTGTTGATCGCAACCATAGAGCTTTACTTCTTCCTAGGATGGCACAGATTGAGTCTGTGAGCCTGGGAACCCATTCTGAACAGCCCTCTTCCACTTGACCCCAATCACACATCTATTTGATGTTAGTGTCCTCTATTAAGCCTTGCTCAGGTTGGCTCCAAAGTCTTTTTATCTCTTTAGAGGGACTTACATGATTCAGTATGTGACATGCAATTACACAGTTGAATTTAGGGCCTTGCTAAATTCCCTTGTGAAGGAAAAGGTGCATCACTGTTGCCCACATCTATGAAACATCCATGCTACCAGGTTCACGGGCACAGGTTTTATGTCACCTTGTCTACACTGAGAAAATGAAACCAAAGGTACCATCCCAAGTAAATCAAATACCACGGAAAAGCACAGATATTTGGTGTAATGTTAGGGATTATATAAGTGCTACTAGAAGTCTTGGCTGCTCTTCCCTTCAGAACAGTGTCATGATGGACTAAAGAAGCATCTGAACAGTCTGGGCATAAGATTTCCAACTTCACATAGTAGCTCATTGGAGTAAACTCTCTATATAAAATGCAGGGAACCCATCCCCACAGCCTAAGAGTATGAACAACCGCCTACATGCATATGTAGATGAATGTTTTCTTTCCATTAGCTATGGCCTTTTAAAAGTGAGCAAAGTTGGTTGTGGTTTAACTGTTCTTAATTTATCTTATAACACCCTACTCACCACATGCACAGTCCCAACCAGGAGGGGCTGGTTTGACTTTGAGCATTTTCCACGAATCAACCACATTCGACAGAGCACGTAAACAAAAGAAGCCTGAGAAAATAAAACACCATCAGCCACACCAGCATCCTCCTGCCACCCATTCTGTCTCCTCCACTGCCACCTTTGTTCACCCTCTACTGCCCAGTTTAGGGCAGCCCAGGTTGAGTTGGGAAGGAAGTTGCTAAGAAGTTTGAAGCCACAGGAGATGCTCCTTAGTGGTGCCCCCCAGCAGTGAAATTGACCACACGAAGCATTCAGTGATTTGCGTGTTTCCTCTTTCCACTTATATGCTTTCCCAATGCAGAAATAGTTCCAACACTCTAAGTAGAGGACCAAGTATTTGGCCTAAAGAGGTCTGACCAAATTTATGAGAATCAAGGAGTAGATCTAATTAAATTTAATCTTTCTTGTACCTGGTTCATCTTATTTTGTTTCCAAATGGGAACCTCTACTCAGTTTCCAAAAGAGCGTGTTTTACAGAAACAAGCTGATTGTAAAGAAACCAATTTTACAATTTTACAAATTCCCAATTTTAAATGAGACGTTTTAATTCTAATATATAAAAGTTTTTACCGCTAAAGGACTCATT
Source organism: Pteropus alecto (assembly GCF_000325575.1). Lineage (NCBI taxonomy): Eukaryota > Metazoa > Chordata > Mammalia > Chiroptera > Pteropodidae > Pteropus > Pteropus alecto. The sequence continues at coordinate 796,139 of NW_006494608.1, read as the reverse complement.
AGAGAAAATAGAAACATGCAATCACTTATTTTTTTGCCATTTTGTTTTATGCCTATGCCTGTCGAAATACACAGACACATGTGTCAATGAGTATCATACTTGTTAGTATTATTAATGGGAAAAGTGGTCAAAAGACATGTCAGAGAAAGAAATATAAATAGACTTTAAATATGTGAAAAGAGGGTTATCTTCGCTTATAAAAGAAAAACAAATTAAAACCATGATGAGACTAGTTTTTACTTGTCAGGTTAGCAAAGTCCTGGCATTTGACAGCACACTCTTGGTATTCACCTTCACTGTTGTAGGTGTGCAAAATGGTGCTCTCTCTATCCCGGGCAAGTCAGAAATGTCTATCAAAATGACCAATACAGTGAAAATGACATAAAACACTATTATTTATTTCAGCATTTTTCTTACCCCTTTCTCCACAATAAGAAGCTCCTCCTAAGTGCTTAGACCCCAGTTAGACCCCAGCCTCCTAAGTGCATTTCTGTCATTTGGCCCACTCTTAGAACAAGTACAGATGGACCTGATTTGATCTGCACAAATGGCCAGTTCCCACACAAACAAGCACCATTATCTCTACACACAATTGAATTTTATTGAATGAAAGAAATGAATGAAAGAAAACTAATAGATATTCTGCTTTCCTATGAAGCATTAAGTGAATATTCACGTTTTTTTTAAAAAAATAACTCACAATATAATTTAGTTCACTCCAATTCAAATTAGTTAAACAAAAAGGGAAAATGATGGCAATGATTTCACAGTGTAGGTCAGAATAAGAGTACTCAGGCTATTTCAGAAAGTACTTCTAAGAGAAAAATACAATTTCATGATAAAAATAATACAAAATATCTTGTGAACTTCTGTATGTATTCACAATCCCTCTTTGTCCCCCTTTTGTAATTCCAACACTTTAGGCCAAATACATAATGCAAGCAAGAAAATTAATCATTTTTATTTGTTAGATTTTATTACTTTTTAAAATTGTACAAAAAGCGCATGTGCGTGAATTAAAAAACACAAGGGAAATGCAGGATGTTAAAAAAGAAATACAAAAGAAATCTGAGACATGAAACAATTCCATTCTGTGAATCCAAATAAGATATTTTGCTTACTAAAAAAGTGTTATTCCAATATATTAAGAAGTCTTTTGATTAGGAATACAGCACGGGACTTTTCTGCAACTATTTATTAACAGATCAGACTCAGTCTCAGAGAATGTAGGATGGGTCATCACATCTTACCAGTCAGAGGCAGGCTACTAAATATGTGTGGATATGGTACAATGTCTGTGAGGTATTACAATAAATAAATTCTTTATTAACTGTTCAATTAATCAGTAGTAGATATTACCATTTCAACTTTCATAGGGGGACCCCATCTCCAGTCCTTTTATTCTCTCTGGTGATTTTCAATGAGGGTTTTTCACACTTAGGAAAAGAGAGAACACAAAAATATTTGAGATGTTGTGGTAAAAGGCAAAACGCTACACGGTGCCTAATGTTTTTATAACAGTCTATGTACTGAAGATGGGCTGTGTTATAGACACTTAAAGGACAATGGGTGTAGTCACACAAGAATTTACTTTAAAACATTTTAGAAGAGGATTGACTCTTCACATGCCTACACAAGTGCCGTTGTGGGAAGCAGGCACTGAGGAGTGTTGCGTGCTGCTGACGCAGGCACGCATCTCCATTTGTCAGGACTCTGGCTGCCATTGCTGGCCATGTGGCCTCAATTCTGGCTCCCTGACTATGCCGAATCTCTCTACTACTTTTCTTTTTAAAAAAAATTATTATTTTTTGTGATATAACTGACATATATTATATTAGTTTCAAGTATACAACATAAAGATTCGATATTTGTATATATTAAGAAATGATCACCACTACAAGTCTAGTTAATATCCATCACCATACAGTTACATAATTTTTTTGCTTGTGAGAGAACTTTTAAAATCTACTCTCTTTTCTATGTTTAAATAATTAAGCAGAGTTGCTGCTACCACAATTTACTTTATGTTTATCTGCTTGCATTTCTGAGGCTGAAATGTTTTCCTTTGATGATTTCAAAGGATTTAACAACATGCCCCACCTGGAGACAGATCAAGGCTGCTGCTCGGGCTAGATCACATCTTTCACCCCGGAAGCTCCAAAGACTTGAGAGACATCTCAATGCAGGGCGAGAGTGAATACTGGAACAGAGGGGCAGGCTTGAGTCTTGGCTCTGCTACTTGCTAGCTGTGAGACCCTAAGTCTCACCTGCCTTAAGTGTAAATGGAGATAATAACAGTACCACATCTCATAGGACTGCTGCCTCACAGCACACCTAAGTTAGGGTTTGTAATTAAACAATGTCTGATACAGAGACATTCTGGCTAAGTAAACAAAAATGAATGCACCCTTATTTAGAAATTTGGGACTCTGGTATTTTTCATGCTTCACAAATTTACATCCATACAGAAAATGTAAAGAAATTATACAGTAATAAAATGTGACTGGTAAATTCATGTAAACAGGACAGATCTGGCTACATACTCACACTCATATTCTTTGAATTTTACTTTAAATTGACTCAAAGAAATGTTCCATATTCCACTAGTCTGTTGTTACAGTTTCATTTTTAAAGACTTACTTTAACAAAAGTAGTACTCATAGTTCTAAAAGTGGTTTTTCACTGTCCTGCTTTTCTTCAGCTTCTTCAGAGCCTATATGGTAAGAAAAGGAAAGAGAAAAAGTATTGCATTCCATTAAAGTAACAAATGATTTCTTTAAAATTTATACACACATGCACATTTTAAATGAGAGATGCATGCATACATTTCATCTTCAAGAGATTCAGGCTAACAAAACTGTAATTGTAAAACAAAGTTTTTATTTATTGTAACAGGAAAACCTTTAAAATAGGATCTCTCATATGTACTAATCCGTCTAAAAGGATTTCACTTATGTGTTATTTTTATTTATTTTCACTTATTTTTTACTTAAATTTATTGAGTTGACATTGGTTAACAAAATCATGTAGGTTTCAAGTGTATCCTTCAATAATACATCATATATATATTGCATTGTGTGTTCACCACCCAAAGTTAAATTTCCTTCTGTCACCATAGTTGCTGTCCCCTTTTACTCGTATCTACCTGCCCCACTCCCACCTTTCCTCTACTAACCACTAAACTATGATCCGTGTCTATGAGTCTCTGTTTGTTTGTCATGTTCATCTATGTACTATTAAAAGTATTCATACAAACCAAGAATTATTATCCAGGCTATCCCTCCTCTACCCTTTGTTGACAAGCTTGCATGTATTTTTCAAGTGCAAATAACTTTGAGCTTTGGTACAAATAATTGAATCTACATAGTTTTTAAAACTGCTGTACCCAGCAAGTGAGAGAGAAGTAAAGGCTTCCTAATGCCAAGGGTGATGACAGATGGTCACTCTCGAGTGCTGTTGCCAGTGATCACTGTTATAACCACTCTGGGTCAGTGTTTGGTGAGCCTCAAGTTATTCATGCATTTGATGCTTTCAAATAATTGATATCAAATAATTTTAGGATTATTTCTTTAGGATATATCCTTGTTTTCCCTCTAAAAAGCAAAAAACATCTAAATATCTGAGAGTGGAAGAAAAGTTAAAAATTATTACATTTCCATGAAATATCCTGCATCCACTTAAAATTGTTTATATAATTATAACAACATGGAAAATGAATATGCAATCAAGTAAAAACAAATATGTAATTTAAACAACTATAATACTATAAGATCATATTTGATGAAAACAAACAAAAAAAAACTAAATATACATGTGCAAATCAGAAAAACTAGAAGAAAACAACCAGGTATATGTAAACAGCTTACATACATGTCTGGATTTCCAAAATTTCTACTATATGTTTAAATTAACTTTAAATTTTTAAAACAAGTTACAAATAATACAGGCAGTAAGGTCATAATTATGTATATTACAAACATGAAACTAGAAGGGAACAAATTAAACTATCAATACTGATGTTGCTGAATAGTTTAAAGAACAAGTAATCTTTTATTTTTGTTCTTTCCACATTTTTATAAAAAGTATGCCTTACTCTCACAATCAAGGGCAAGAAATAAAAAAGAATGGTAAGAGACCACTGCAGCAGGTAAGGGAGAGAACCTATTCACATGTTAAAGCTAAAGCAGTTAAAGCTGCTGACTCTTATCAGGCAAGGCACTTCAAAAGAGGGATTTTTTTGTCTGCCTGGATTATAGCCGAAAACAAATCTGGTACAGGAGAATGAAAGGCTAAGAACCTTAAAAGATTGTGTCCCACATCTTAACCTCATAAATGTCATATAGTTACATTTGTGGTAAAATAAATAGATAAAGGCTTCACTTTCTAGCCTGTTAAACTGCTGTAAATCACAGACACTGGGGCGGTTGAACTGCTTTCTCACTTTGAAAGGAATCTGAGGGTGATGGTTATACCAAGACTTCCTGTTTCTGGGCTCACTTTCCACCTGTAGGGCTAATGGCATTTGAGCCACAATGAGCTATCATGGCTGGGAATTATTTGGTAGTTTTAAATAAAGGAAAACTTTTAATTAAAATAATAATATGTATGCTTTACATAATTTAAAAGTGAATGCTAGGAAGCCCTTCTGGCTATGGTCAAGTGAAGAGATCTAGAAATCTTCTTGAAAAGCAACTGTAAAACTGGACTAGATGAATAAAACTAACCATTTCAGCACTCAGGAAATGACCAAAGGCATATAATAATGTAAGAAGATGCTTGAAAAACTGCAGAATTCAGGGAATAAAAATGTTGTTGTTCCCTGAGCCTGGAGCTGCTCCAATTCCTTCACCTCCCAACACACAGACTGATGGCCATGAAGGTTCTTCCAGGTTAGGGCAGGCCACAAGGACTGGCAGCAAAATTACACAGCTGAAGGGAGCTCACTTAATTTAGGGTGGGGAGTGATTAGATGGGGAACTGACAAACTCAGTAGTGTGTGAGCAGGAAGGGCCAGAGGCTATGCTGGTTTGAGGTTGTGGTCATGACTGCAGCAAGAATATGCTTGGTTGAAGCTGTGTGTATGCTTGGCAGAGACCCAAAAGAGCGCAAACTAGTCAAATACTCCTGGTCTATCCTGAGGCTGAAAGCTTATGCAGAGGAGATGTGAAAAGACTCAGCAGAAAGTACAAGCTGGGGAAGACTCCAAAAGACCTAAAATTTGAATGTGCTACTGTATACATACATATATTCATTAGGCAGAACACGGAAATCTTAATCAAGGTGCTTGAGTATGATCTCTGTCCAATCATTAGTTACTGCTAAGCTATGTAGATATAGAGATGACCCCCATGAAGCTAGGCTTAAAAATAAAAGAAATAAAAAGAAAAAAAAACTGGGAAGAGACAGCAGCAGCCACACACCACAGGGGACATAATTTCACAGATTTAGCTCAGGCACTTTTTTAAGCAAACAAACAGTAATAACATCAACCTCTTTTTGGGGGGAGGGAATCAGAATCTAGAGTTGCTACAATATATTTTCAAGAAAATATTTTTCAATAAAAAATTACAAGACAGGCAAAGAATCAGAAAAGTGTGACTATTTTCAGGAGAAAAAAACAATACAAAAGCCACAACTCAATACAAATTGTCTTTGAATGTGTCCAGCTATTTTATTCATCAGACCATGACTTCAAAGCAGCCATTTTAAGTGTATTTATATTTAAAAATACAAATTTATAAATATACATTCAAAGAACTATAGAAAACCATGTTTAAAGAATTAAAGGACAGTATGACAACAATAAATCAACAAATAGAGATTCTTATTAAGGAGACAAATTATAAAATGATCAGATTAAAACAATGAAATCTAAAGTAGAAAAGTATAACTGAAGTGAAATATTCATTAGAGGGGGTTAAAAGAATGTTTAAGTTGGTAGAAGAAAAACTGTAAACTTGAAGATAGAGCAATAGAAGTTATCCAATCTGAATAACAGAGAGAAAAAGACTGAAGAAAAAACTGAACAGAGGTCAGAGACCTATGAGATAACAGATACTAACATACATGTAATGGGTCTTCCTGAAAAAGAAGAGGAAAAAAAAAATCAGGAAAAAGTTTGAAGAAACTATGGCCACAACTCCTCAAATTTGTTGAGAAATATTAATCTACACATCTAATAAGCTAAACAAATAGTAATTAGGATAGATACAGAGATCTACAGGTAGGCACCTCACAAGAAACCTGCTGAAAACTAAGAAATACATGAAAACGCAAAACATCAAAATTTATAAGATGTTGCTAAAGCAATGCTAAGGGGGAAATTTATGGCTTTAAATGCTTGCAACAGAAAGGAAGAAATCAATCCTGAAAAGGAAGAGCAAGATAAAACTCAACCTAAGCAGAATAAATGAAATAATAAAAATTGGACTAGAAATAATTAAACAAAAGAGAAAAATCAAGGAAAATAAAAGTCAATTCTTTGAAAATATCAACAAAATTGACAAACCTCAAGCCAGAATTACCGAGACGATCTGAGATAAATATCTACACAAATTACCAAACTCAAGAAAAAAAATTACTATCATTCCTACAGAAATTAAAAAGGATTAAAGGGAATATTATAAATAATTTATGGCAACAAACTAGATAGTTTAGAAGAAATAAATGAATTCTTAGGCACAAATTACCTAAATGAACTAAAAAATAAATAAATAAATAAATAAATAAATAAATAAATAAATTTGAATAGACCTAGATATAATAAGAAATTAAATTAGCCATTAAAAATCTTCCAAAGTAAAATTCCTGATCCAGATAGTTTCATTAGAGACTCTATCAAACATTTAAAGAAGGAATACTAATCTTTCACAAGAAAGATTCACTCAGAAAAGAGGAATTGGATATACTTCCTATTGAATTTTATGAGGCCAGCATTACCCTGATATTAAAGCCAAAAATATAATTAGAAAACTATAGACCAACAAGTATGAAAATAATGGGCATAGGTACAAAAATCCTCAAGAAAATGTTAGCAAATCAAATCCAGAAACATGCATAATGGATTATACAATGTGACCAAGTTAGATTTATCCCAGATGTAAACAGTTGATTTAACAATCAAAAAATCAATTAATGTAATACACCATATTAATTGACTACAGGAGAAAAACCACATGATCATCTCAGCAGATGCATGAATAAGCATTTGAAAAATCCAGTACCCACTCATGATAAAAACTTTCAACACACTAGGGCTTAAATGGAACATCCTCAACCTAATAAAGGGCATCTGTGAAAACCCACAGCTCTCATCATACTTAATGAAAAACTGAATGCTTTTCTCTAAAGATTAAGAACAAGAAAAGAATGTCTGCTCTTGCCACTTCTAATCAAAATTGTACTAGAGGTTCTATAAAGTGCAAAAAGAAAAAAGAGTTAAAGATAGCCAACATATGGAAAAGAAAAAGGTAAAACAGTCTTTATCCACAGATGACATGATCCTGTATGTAGAAAATTCCATGGAATCCATACACACGCACAAAACTAAAACTAAAAATAAAAAACAGTTTTAGCAAGGGCAAAAGATACAAGTTCAGTATATAAAAATGCCAACTGTATTTTATATACTATCAATGAGCAATCTAAAAATGAAAAAAAGCAAGCAACTGCATTCAAAATAGGACCAAAAAGAATAAAATATTTAGAAATTAATTTAATGAAAGGAGACTAAAACTTGTATGCTGAAAACTACAAAACAATGCAAAGAAAAATTGAAGATTATCTAAAATGCAGAGAGAGTCCATGTTCATGGATTAGAAGATTCACAACTGTCATGATGGCAGTCCCAAACTGATCTATAAATTCCATACAGCATGCTTTTGGGGCAAAAATTAACAAACATTCTAAAATTTCCATGAAAACACAGAAGACCTAGAATGGCCAAAATAATTTTGAAAAGAACAAAGTTGGAGGATTATTATGATCACCCTGCAAAAGCAGGGTATGTGTGGTGGGGCACCCAAAATTTGATTTGGATGTTCAGACTGATGATGCTACACACACATAGGGAGTATGAAAAACTTTACTACTTACAAAATTGAAGTATCTCGGGACAGTAGGGCAGGACTTTCAAGCAAGATCTAACAGTACCTGATTTCAAAGCTTATATAAAAATAAAATCACAGCAGTCAAGTCAGTGTGATACTGGTGCATAAAGAGCATACAGGTCAAAAGAAGAGAACTGAGTCCAGAAATAAACCCTTATACTTATGGTCAACTGGTTTTTGACAAATGTGCTGAGTCAATTCAATGGGGGAAAGAATAGTCTTTTCAACAAATGATGCTGTGCCAACTGGATATCCAAAAGCAACAGAATGTATTTAGTTCCTTACCTCCATACACAAAAATTAATTTGAAATGGACCATAAACTTAAACTGAAGGAGCTAAAACTACAAAATCTCCTAGAAAAAAATATTGGAGAAAATCTTCATGACATAGGGTTAAAGTAAAGAGTTCTTAGATATGACTCCAAACACATTATTCATAAAAGAATAAATTTTGATAAACTGGACTTCATCAAAATTAAAAATTCATGCTGTAAAAGATTCCATGAAGAAAATGAAAAGACTACAGACTGGAAGAAAATATTTGCAAATCATATATCTGATAAAGGACTTTTATCTAGAATGTACAAAGAACTCTCCCAACTCAATAAGAAGACAAACAACATAACTAAAAAAATGGTAGAAGACTTAAAATGACATTTCTCCAAAGAAGATAAATGAATAACTAATAAGCACATGAAAAGGTTCTCAACATTTATTAGTCCCTACAGGCATGCGAGTTAAAATCAGAAGGAGATACTATCTAATACCTGCTAGAATGGCTCTAATCAAAAAGACAGCCAATACCAAGTGTTGTCAGATATATGGAAAACAAACTCTTATACATCGCTGGAGAGAATATAAAATGGTACAACTTTGGAGAACAGTTTAGCAATTACTTAAAAAGTTAAACAGAACTTGTCATGATGATGATGATAATAATGACATCATATGACCCAGCAAATCCTCTCCTATAAATCTGTCTTAAAAAGATATATGTTCCCACAAAGACATATGTGAATGTTTATAGAAGGATGACTCATAATAGCAAAAGAACTGAAAACAATCCAAATGTCCAACTGATGAAAACAAAATGCTATAAATCCACATAATGAAATAGTGTTAGCCATATAAACGAATAAGCTACTCAAATGTGCTACAACATGATGACCTTCAAAAATATTATGCTAAATTAAAGAAGGCAGATACAAAAAATTACATATTACATGATTATATTTATGTTCATTGTCCAAAAAGGGCAAACTGTCAAGACAAAAAGCAGATCAGTGGTTTGCCTAGGACTGGGGATTAACTGCAAATAAAGGAACTGTTTTGGATGATAAAATTGCTCTAAGATTGTATTGTGATGTTGGTTGAAAAACTACAAATTTACTAAACATCATGCAATTGAACATTTACAATGGATGAACTTTATGGTATGCAAATTGTACCTCATTAAATATGTTTTATTTTAATGAATGGCACCTAATATCTTCAGCTATGACTTAATACTTTTCAAAATTTTAATGAAAAAGTGAGAAAATTGTGTTTCAACTCTACTGATATAAATAGGTGATTACATAATTCATTATTTAAACAAGAACACTTCTGAAAAATAAAAGGAGTTCTAATAATAATTATGTTAGGTCACAAGAGTAAACCAAGACTGTTGCATGCAAACCAAAATGTATGGTTACTTTTAGTAGGTGTCAAATGCAAATTTTAATGCTTCCATCTAGATTTGTTTAGCACAAATTGTAAAATGCAATTGAGCTATTCTTCATTTTAAGTTAGTCTTTCAATGAATTAGGAGGTGATGAATTACCTTTTCCCTAGCATCACAACTGGTTCATTTATGCTTGTCTAACCACACATAACGACTTGAACCCAATCATCTGAGAGAGGATGCTACTTCCATTTAATTCGCAGGTAAGCAGGACATGGCTAGACCAACAAGCAAACCTGCAAACAAACCACCTTTATATCCTTTAAAAGTACATCTACTAAAATGTGCTGCTTTTCCAAATCTCTGTAATATAAAAATTCAAGCCATTCCTTTACAGGGAAAAATGCTAACATTTCAATTTTGGTGCCTCCAATTTCTTTCTTTCTCTCTTTTCATTAATTCCTTCAACAGTTATAAATATACTATGTGCCAGGCACTGTAGTATGTGCTGGAGAAAGAAAGAAGAAACAAGGCAAGGCTCTTCTTATCTATGAGGGTCCAATCAATGTTGTATTAGGGCAACAGAAGCTTATAACATCTGCTACTGAAAGACTTTAATATTTAGCCACTGTCCTGATGAAAAAGCTTACTTTAGAATCTTCTTTCCTAGGCACATTAATTCCAATAACAGTTCTTTCCTACACTGAACACTCAGACAATGAAAATAATACAATACAATACACCATAATCTGCATTTGTCTTCAAGCATTTCCCCAGAGGAACACTGAAAAGTATTTGTTGTTCATGTTCAGAGCATCATAATCCAATGAAATGGAAAACTTCCAGCTACCACTAGATGGTAGTAGAAGCCACAGGAAGGAAGCCAACGGATTGCTTTGTTGAAGAATGCCTGAGTGGTAAGCCTCACGTTATTATCATTATACTGTTGTTCTGAATTTTTAATTAAGAAAATATATCAGTGCTGAGAAATTTTATTAGTCTTTGAAAACTAAAAGCAATATAAAAACATGAACTATAATGCTAGCTACCTTTTCTAAAAGAAATGAGTCCTATAACATAAAATCTCAATGAAATAATCCTTATGAGGTAAGAATACGCTTAATACTTACTCTAATAGTTTCTGCTGGCTGAGAAACAGCTTTTCTGCTAATTCATATCTTTAATTCATATGACTCTATGTTTTTGTTGTTTTATACTTTTAGATCCAACACCAATATTCCAGAATATCAAGTTACTTCCAAATGCCAAGTTATTTCAAGTTTCTCAATATGCTACATCTCAGTTTTGTGCCTTTGATCTTCACATGGTTCTTTCTGCCTGGAATCTGTTTTACTACATTGTGTGTGTATGCGTGTGTTTGTTTAAAATACTTACTAAGCATAATGCTGATAATAAAATAATGCAGTGTCTAACTCAAGTTTATATTCTCAATGACAGAAACAGGCCTAGTCACTGCAGAAGACGGTGCAGCCAATATGGGATGACAGAGTTGTGGGAGAGGTCCGAAAGAACAGGTAAAGGACACCCTACCATCCACTTCCAGGAGCCAGGGGTGGGGAGAAGCCTTATTAATATGGGAGCAGAGACTAGTATTACAGGGGGTTAGTATTAAGGATAGAAAAACAAGATGCACAATGGCTTGAGGGTTTTGATGCATAGAATTTTCAGAGAAGCTAAGAACATATCACAAGAGAAACAAGATAAGAGGTTAAACAAATGGGTAAGGGTAGTCACAGAGGTGCTTTCTGCCAGCCAAGGAGCCATGATTTTCCTAATCTTTTATGCCACTGAAGGCTTTTGGGCAGGGGAATAATGTGACCAATATTTTATTTTAATTAATAGTATAAGACTGTATATTTATTAGTTATGAGTATGGATGCTAGCATTAGAGTCAGGGTTCATATCCTTGTTCCACCTCTTATTCTCTGTGTGATGTGGGACAAGTTATTTCACTTCTCTGTGTCTCAATCTGCCTATCTCTAAAATAGGAATCATGAGACTTTTACATCGGAGAGTGGTTATGAGGAACCCTTAGAACAATGTAATTACTATTTTTAACATGGCACTCTGGTGACTGAATGAGAGAAGGCAACTGAGAAAGAGAGACAGGAGGCTGTTGCAGACACTGAAGCAAGAAATGCCAAATTAAAGTAGACGGTGATATTAAGAGGTACAATTTGAATAAGAAATAGAGAGGATCAAAATGGCCTGGTGAATGATGGCATATGAGCCATAAGAAAGAGGTGGAGTCCCCAGTGAGGCTCTGGTTTCTGACTTGGGCAACTGGGTAGACAGTGCTGTCATTCTCAGAAATGAGAGATCCTGAAGGAGAGTCAAGTTAGGGGATGACAGGTAATGAAGAAAGAATCAAGACCCTTGTCCTTGACTGCCTGTCTTCTATGATGCAGATCACAAACCACAGAGTCTATGGCCCTCTGCTACATTTATTTTTACATCTCTGTTTCTCACCGCTAATCTCACATTACTGTTATGTCTTAATTATTCTCATATCCAAAATGCCTCATATGTGAAATGTTTGCTAAGTGCTTTGAGAAGTAGAGGGAGGGAAAG
>NW_006494608.1:741980-783581 GCF_000325575.1 Pteropus alecto | reverse complement strand
AGCTCAGCTTCTGAATAATGAACAAAATACAAATGATAATCAAACTTTTTACCTGCTTCAGATTCAGGAGGAGAATAAAACTGACCATCAGAAAGACCACCAGGTATAAGTGCCGCCCTCTCTGAAACGTCCTGCACTATCCGGAGTCCTGGAAGAGAAGAAATCCAGATGCTGAGAATGATGCCACTATTCCGGTAGCTTCTTGGCAAGGTTACCCACAATAAAACGTGTTAATGTTACATTAAAAAATATTCTTAACAAAAGGAAGTACTTTGAAACTCTTTCAACCAAAAACTAAGTTTTATTAGTTAACTATATACCTGTACTGTAACGACACATTCCAACTAGTTTTAAAAAATTCCCTCATGTTACTCATGGGTTTCTTTGACTCAGTATTTAAAGCATCTTTCCCTTGAGAATACCTGCCTCCCTACAGAAACCAACAACATCAAAACCAAAGCACAAAGCAAAACAAAAAACCTGGTCAGCTTGTACAAATGGTCTACAGTCTGCATCTGGTTGGAGAAATACCAGATGTAAATGGAGAGACTTTTATAAATATACAAAGAGGAATTAAGATGGTGAAGAAATATTTATTCATTAAAATAGTCCTTAAAAAAGAAGGGTATTAAAAAACAAAGAAAAGAGAAGGAAGCATGATGTAGCAAGGTCAAGGACATTAATGCATGTCTAGAGAGGCCATCGACAATGAGTTCTTCTGACTGAACATGGATTAACAATAAGAAAAAGTTGGAGGAAGCACCAGGCCAAACAGCAGGTGCCAGGTAGTACATAAAATATGCTACAGACAGTGAAAATAAATGCTGTTTTAAAATTTTTCATTAATTCTATATTCTGCTTAATTAGTTACTTTGAATTTAGTTTAATCACATAAGCATTCAGGCCTCACATTAATAGCTGTTCTGCTTTCAATAAAGTTCAATTTGATCTTTACATATAATTTTTAAAAAATGACTTCCATTTATTTTGTCCTTTCTCCATAATATATTTTCATTAAAGAAAAGAAGGCAAAAGATAGAAGACACATCATGGTTTGATTAATGTGTTTAAATCTACTCTTGAGTAATTCTTTCTTATGTATTTCTTCTCTGTAAATGAGGTTTTCCAAAAGAAAACCATTTGCAAAGTTATTTTGCCTTCTGCTAGTTTAACTTTCTATAACAAGACTTTTTTTCCTATTAGGCAGGGCAAATTGAGCCAGATGATTGACAAAGAATAAAAACAGCATGTCTTGAAACTGACTGGGTCTGTGTTGAACTTTGATAATGTCACCTCCAAGAGAGCAAGTGGGGTGCATGGGCTTCCCCTAAGGTCATCATGCAGAGAAGAATTTTACCCCGATAATTAATCAGAAAACTCAATGAGTCATTTGGCCTTCTTAGTCAACATCCAAGGATACTTAGAGCTACACAGGGAAATTATAACAGCTTTGGAAGGACTCATGATTACATGATGCTAGTTATCACTCAGATCCTCAGAGGTGGATGTATGAAAGCCTGAGATGGCTGAGCATTTCCCTGGTTTACTATCTTCCTCCTCTTTAACTCCATCGTCATCACAAACCCACCAACAGTCTGCTGTACCCACTAAAGAATGGAGAAAACGTGATCCGCCTAACTGCTCCCACGTGCAGCTCCATTCAAATCACATTTACAGCTCTTCCAGCTTGGTGCCTAGCCAGTCTCAAGAGACTAACTTTGAGAGAAACTTACTGTTTTCTTCTTCTGCCTCTTGAGGTAATACTTTGAAATCCAGGAACCACGTCTCAATCCAGGCAAGGATGAATGAAATGATGGGCAGCATGTAGCCAAAAGCCCCTTGAGAGAAAAGCTGGAAGAACAGGTATGACCCAGAGAGGGAAATACAGTTACCATGGGCTCACATGAGGCTTTGTCATTACAGATGGTATTGTTCAGAAAAAGCAGTAGGCCATACCTTTGAGAGGATCACTTTCGCTAGTAAAAAGGCACTGGTCACTGCTGTTGTCAACTGAAAGACACAAAAATTCAGCACCATTCAAATTAGACATTTTACATTCCTCACACAAGACACCCATCTAACCAGAAGCACATAATGCCGAGAAAAGCTCAGCCTGACATCTTCCCCTAAACACAGACTGGGGAAAAGTAGGCTTCCGCATGGCACGCAATCCCTGACTGGCTGCTCACGGCTTCTTTTTCCCCACCTTTTGGCAGGCCGGTGTGCTGAGCAACTAAGTTTTGTCTACTAGATGGTACAACATCCAAAGACATTATCACTACTGAAGAAGGGACAGTGAAATATAGAGGCAAGGCTCCCCCTAGGGGTTGGGAAGCCCAGAGATAATCCCATAGGACCTGGCCCTGACTCTTGTCATTCAGTCCTTCAACTAAGACTTGTAGCCATATGAAACCTGACCAAAGAGAATGCCAACAGTAGCCTTAACTGACAGAATGGAGGTCAGGGGATATTAAGTGTCATGCTCAGTAAGTATTAATAAAGTTGCAGAGTCAGTACTTGTTAGCAAAATACTACCGACACGCATGGGCACGGACACATGCATGCGCGCGCGCGCGCGCACACACACACGCCAGCCAGCCAACCAGCCAGGCAGCCACTTGGGAGAGGCAGCATTTTATATTCTGATAATAATTAACTTTACAGGCTGACCCTAAGTGCTCTTTACGTATCAGCTGACTTCTCCTTCAAGTTGCTGGGCTCCTCTCTACATATGTTTTTAAAAATAAAAATCAGAAAGAATAAATGTGCTAAATTTGACCTGTCTCTTTGATAATTTGCAATTAGATACTGAAGATGCTTCCTTGAAACTCTCACTGAGTGTCAACCAGTTTTCTGAAACAAACATTGAGACAGATGGTCTGACATATACTAGTGTACATTATGGAGACTCTGGGACAGAATGTTCCAAATAGGAACTGTTGTAGAAAATTGGGAAGGGATAATCATCACAGCTATTTGGTATTGGCAAAAGTGTATTCAGGAAAGGGAGCCAAGTCTAGCTAAAACTGTCAGCCTATATCCATAAAACATGAGCTCGGGGCTTGACAGATGTTCTGATGTCAGCCTTGTGATTCTGCGCATGCTCAGAAGAGATGGCCCAGGTAGAGGCGGCCCCTGGTGGACTCTGTCTTAGGAGAGCAGCACTCCATTCCCAGCCAGACAAACCACTGCTGGCCCACACACAAACCAAAGTCTCACACTCCAAAAGCAGGACCGCAGGTTATCCCTGAGCAGTTCTCTCCAGCCCGAGGAAAGAGCTCAACAGTGTCCCCATATACCTGCCTTATTAGAGCTCTCAGGAAGGTGAGTGTTCAGACCTCAGTGGAAATGGCAAAAATAATTCAGGCAGAACTGCTTATAATTCTTCTTTCAACCAATAAATATTTATTGAGAATGAATAGCATGTGCCAAAGCTCTATGCCAGATGAAAGGAATCAAAGATGAGTAAAAAGGCTACTGCCTTTAAGAAGCCTAAAGGCAATAATAAAAAGGAACATGAGAACTTTTCCCTTTAAGATTAGAGGGAGGGGAATATAACAGGGAAGATGGCAATTATCAAAATAAGCAGAGCAAACTACGAAAAATCTCCAAGAAGTTTTAACCAACAGGAAATTTTCCAATATCTTTGTGACAGAAGTACTGATCTCATCTTTCATTGCAAAATGAGGTAGAGCGTGGGCTGGTACGTGGCCAATAATCCTGTTGGGCCCCTAGATTTCTCTTTTGGCTTAGTATCCATACAGACAAAGCTAGCTACTCATTACCATTGGAAAGAAGCACTGGCGTGTTAAATTTGCTGAAGTATGGAAGAAAAGGACTCAGGAAAAGCTAGTAGAATTCAACCTAGATGAAAACCACCTCTTCTCTTAGCTTACCCTCGTGGTGAGCTGGCCCTGGCACCAGCATTGGAGGAGACGAACCACTGATCCAGGTATACTCACCGCTATTGCCCACCAATGGCGCAGTCTGCACACAGCATATGCAAGTATTAACACTTTGAATCGAAAAACTGCCAAAAGCTATATTAAAAAGAAAAAAAGAACAAGATACATTTTAAAAAATATATACAAAAGTAAAGTAATTTGGTTTTATGAAGAACCCACCAGTCTTCACTATTCTGATTTAGCTGAAGGCTGCCACAGACGAGCACTGTTCTATTGACCAGCATTTGAGACCCTTGTTCTAGAATTTATGTAATACCACCCAAATAAGGATTCAAATTAACTTCCCATTCTCAACAAAAGAACATATAATTAAATATTAATTTTACTTTCCATTTGAGTACACAGATATTTCTGATATACTTTTAAGATTGGAGAAAATGTTCTCAAAGTTCACTTTTCTACTCCAGCTACAGACGCAGACTTTTGGAAGATACCAGGTTCTTAGAAAAGTCCACTGTAAATCTCCAGGTTACTGGGGTGCTGGGAGCATTCAGCCTATTCCAGTAGCTACCATCTAATTATTGAGGGTGGTTCTGGGACTCTTGTGAACTCTTTATGTGTACTATTATCCTATATAGTCCCCACCCCAACAATTCCATGAGTCAACTCCTATCATTAATCCTATTACACAGAAAAGATGGATAGAAAAATTTTCCAAACCACATGAGTCCTCAGTTGTAGAAGCCAGGATTAGAATCCAGGTAGCCTAACTCCACAGACCAGGCTCTTAATCACTATTCCACAGCTGTTTTAGTAACTCTTATACACTAAGGAATAAACACAATAACATTTTACCAAGTTTACTTGGAAAATATGCTTATGTTGAGTTGGGGAAGTCAGGTTAACTTGAAACTCAGGGTAGAAGTCTGCCAAAAGTTCCTCATTAATTAAAAATGCTGAAAAGCTGGAGGCTGACTTTTTTGCTGCCATTGACTGGATAACCTCACTTAAGATCCTTTTACATGAGTGAAGTTTGCAGGTTATATTTGTTTTTGCTTTGCTGCTTTCACTAAAAATGTGTTTTCCAACAATCTGCTAACCATTTAGTTTCTATATTCATTCCAACTCTGTGTTTGGGACTTGGCAAAAGTATATCTTTAACCCTCTATCTCAAAGTCTCCCAGATCCCAGGGTTCCCTGGGGGCCGTGTCAATTTCCTAGCCCATGCATGACAGTCTAACCCCCTAAGCATGGAGTACAGCTAGTCCATGGAGATCTGACTAGTGGTTTAATCTGGATTCCTGGCAATTCCTGGCTCAGGCTATTTTAAGGTAAATTCAGCAAGAGAAACAGGAGAAAAAAGAAAAATCAATTTTGTTATTTATGTCAATAGTTTCAGAAGAAATAAATATCAAGAGATTTAGGATTTAACATCCTCTGTCACCAATTTCAATGACCTGAAGTAGATCAAGACACTGAACCATGAAATGCAATGTCTTCATTTGGAAAAACAAGGGGATGAAATTATATTAGTGGTTTTACAAATAGTCTGTAGCAGCCAGACACTTTTCAACATACTGTACAAATAAAAATGGAATTACTCAGGTTGCTGCTTATTGAAAATCCCACTTCCTTCCCCATACGCACTTCTGCAGGCCCCTTCAAAAACAAAACAAAACAAAACAAAACAAGACTTTTTAGAGTAGTCTGGAAACTACTAGTAAACATAATCATTAAAATTCTCAACCAAAAATAATGATGATGATGACAGTGATTGCAGGTGGTTCTCTGCACTTCTAGATGTATCATTGGGCTAAATGTTTTCCATGTATTACAATTTCATTTAGTTTTCAGAACAATGATGATCTCATTTTACATATGAGGAAACTGAAATTAGACCTGAAAATCTAGTAATAGTGTTGTGAATCAAACCCAGGTTTTTCTGACTTTAAGGGTCCTACTTGTAACCATGTGCACAGAGTTTCTAAAGATAGTTTTCGAAGATAGTTAAAATGAACTTGAGGGAATTCACTGTGAATTTTAATGGCCTATGCTGTATCTAATGCAGTGTTACAATATGATTTACTAATACTATAAATATGGATATACCATGGAGATGTAGCAAACACAATTAAAGTCACAGTGTGTCCTAGGAAGACACTGCAAGCATTTATTTGAATAAAACAAATGCCTCATCTACATATAATTGCATCTATGTAATTCTACAACTGACTAATGTTGCCCAAGATTACCAACATATAACTGTCTTCAAATTATATTATAGAAAAATGAAACATAGAATTATTATTTAAAACACACTCAAATCTACCTCAAGGCAGAAAAGAAAGGTATTTTCATCATGTTATTATATAAATAGGTGAATTTTCCTTTTAGAAATTAATGTCAATGGCTTCTGTTTCAGCCATTCTACTCCAAGAAAATCAGAATGGCATTTTCTGTTACCCTCTCTTATCTCTCAATAATCTTTTTTTTTTTTTTTTTCATTGAGATGACCAGACAATTCCTCAGAAAGAGAAAGATAGAGACATAAAATGGGCCAGTAAAAAGAAATGACAGTGTTCAAGGGAGGGAACCAATAGCACTGTACAGAATTTGAGGTCTATTGAGAGGAAATTTGCCTTTTGGTTAAGGTTTCATTATATCTAAAGTGAAATAGAAACAAAAAATACTTACAAATATGTCAAAATAAGAAGAGTAGAAGTCATACTTCACCACCTCCTTCTCTAACGTGTTCTCAATGCCTCCATTCACCTAGAAAGAATAAGAAGTGAAAACAAGGTGTGAAAATAATACAAGATAACACATAAGTAAGGTTTTGCATACACTATTCTGCCTATCTTCTCAGAACTCAGAAATGCTAAAATATAGATGAATCCTCATATTTTTAATAGAAAAATAATGAATAGCATTTCCTACTTATTTCTGAATTCATTCATTCAACAAATATAAATTGAATTCATTAATTCAACAAAGTAGGAAATATAGCATTTCCTACTTCTGAATTCATTCATTCAACAAATATAAATGTATAATGAAAAACAATGCTTTTTGTAGTTCATATTTTGGCAAACTAAAATGTTAAACAAGAAAACATTTTTTTCTCTTCAAGATTTCTTAGAAGAGAAAAAAACCACTTAGCCCAAACTTAAAATCCTACACATACTTTTAAAGAAGACAATTCACATTTATCCGGGGCTTCCCTCACATTCTGAACACTCTCCAATGTTTTCGGTTTTGAAAGTAAATTTGACAGAACTTACTTTTAGACTGGATATGGGATGTGAAAAATACAAAACAAACTAACAAATCAAGCAAAGATGAGACTTCATTTTTGACTTGAGTATGTGTATTTACTGATCAAGAAGAAAGGGGAAAGAAGGAGTGTATGTGTGTATGTTGGGGAGGGAGCACGCTGACATCCAACTGGACATGATGTGGAATGTGAATCACTAACTTCTGGAAGATCTCAAAACTATGTTTTCCAATCTTCTCCAGAACCTATAAAATCTCACTCTTGCATTAAGTCTAACACTTCTATATAGCTTTTAAGAATTTTAATAGTCTAGAACAAGCTTACCTATGCGATTTCATTTCCTATATAAACCTTACTGTCTAGCCAGGCTACTATTTTCTCAGCTTCTGTCCCTGTCCTCTCCAAAGTGCACGTGTGTGCGCGCACGCAAACACACACACCCATGCATAAGCACAGACTCCTGCCTCAGTGCCTCTGCTCACCTTGATCTCCAAACCCTTTCCCTATCGTTCCCCAATCCAATTCCAGATCATCCTTCTAGCCCAAATTACACCTATCCTTCCATACCCAATTCACAGTCCATCTTTTCCACTTATTCCTTAGATAAATCTAATCCACTGACCTCCCCCTAATTTGAATTTGTTATTGTTGGTTATCACAGTTTAACTATAGAACATAGTGACAATGGGGCAATAAAATCAGAATCAAAAACGGAAAGAAAATAAGTACCTAAAACATAACAATAGTGAGAAAAGAACAACTCTAGGTTCACCAGTCCCTGCACTCCAGGCTGGGTTGGTCACAGTCAGCTCCCTGACGCAAGGAGGAAAAGTGGTTAAGTAGGAAGCCATATATGAAGGCAAAGTATTGTTATAATCGCATAGAACAGCTGGGTCCCCATATGCTTCTAAAGACTTATGCACCTTTTATGCTATTTCTTTCTTCTTTTAAAGACCAACAGTACAGGCAGTATAAGATATATACCTCCTCAGCTAAATTTTGTTATCTCACAGTTTTTCTGTGGAGCTTGCAACACCTGAATCAGAGGCATATACCCTGGCACTCAGTAAATGTATAGACGTATAAAAAAAAAAAATACAATGGATTTGAATGATTAGAGTTAGAGACGGACAACAAAAGAAAAGGGATGGTACAGAGTGTAGTGAAAAACTCAGGTCAAGATTGACAATTCAAAACAAATAAGACTAGAAATTGAATATTAAAAAAAAAAGACCTTGCTAAAGTCATGATGCACTGTTTCAAAGACTGTATACCCATGCGATCTTTTAATTTTATAACTGGGGAGACTAGCAGGCAGTGGAAAAGTAAGAATAAAAACACATTTCTTAATTGCTAGGCCTGGTGATTTTTCATTTATAACATGTTACACAGAGGTAAACAGAAAAGCCTTCTGATAAACAAGAACTTCACTTCCAGTTGAATTTTCTTAAAGCAATAAAAAGGAGAGAGTGAGAAGTGTGGTCTCGTGAACCCCAGCACAGTTCTGCCCCACAGCTTCCCTCACTTAAAATCATGTGATATTAGTGGTAAATCAATAATTTTTAATTGTGCTCCTTTTAAACTGCTGCTGTTAAAATATGCATTTCTTTTTTCTCTCATTACATAACTATTAGTTTTAAAAATGTGTTTCTTTAAATATATATTAATTTAAATATTTTCTTTAATGTACATAGACAGAACAAACAATAAAAAGAGACACTAAATTATTGTGTCATATCATTGGCTTGTTTAGATTTAAACAAAATAAAGCATACCTATGGTGCTTAATTAACAGAAGGGAAACCTGTAAACAGAAATTTAATAGTAGATTCATGTGGCATAGTACTGCAATTCTGGGTAAATCTTATTTTCTAATCTAAGTATCTGCTGTCATAATGAGTTTTGTTACTCTATTAGGATCCATAATGAAATTAAATGAGTTTATTGACCCTAATTACTAAGAGTCTAGAACTAAAATTGCTGTTATGATTCAGAATATTTGAGTTTAGATTAAGATGTTGAGTCTTCCTATAAAAAGGCAAAATTAAAAATTATTTTCAAACAGGAATCTCAGCATCTTTTCATATTTTTGTATTTTAATAAATTTCTTATAAAGCACCTAGCACTGTGCCTAGCAAAGAATAACGTCTTAATAATAAACAGCAGCTAATAACTATTACTACCTAGGCCTTAGCAAGTATTTCCTAAAACTAGATGAGCTGCTGAAAGCAAAAGGAGCAGACAACTTTGCCTGAGAGGAAAGCATCCTGGAAGAGTTTACCTATTTGTTGGTAAGGAATGTAAACAGAACCAAGGCTTTGGGAGAAAACATATATGGGATTAAATAAAATGTTATTAAATAAATTTCACCTGTTTACTTTTACTTTTATTAAATAAAGGTAGCAGCTAGAGAACTTAAAATTACATATGAGGTTTACATTATATTTTTATTGGATGGTACTGATCTAAACAATTTTTGGCATTATGATTGCATAAACCTAGCAAAATATAGACAAAGCTCCAAATGCTGCCAGGACCTTTTTTTTTTAGATAAAATACAAATAAATAATCTCTTCACTAAAATAATCAAAGAATAAATTAAAGTTTTATTCTTTGTAAAATTTTAAATATGGGAATTAGAAAAGTGGATGCAACACCTAAAATACATTCCAGAAGCATGCTACATTTTTAGGAACAAGGATCAGAAATCTTTTTCTGAAAAGGGCCAAGAATAAATATTTTTGCCTTTGTGGGACAGACTGACTGTTAGAATTACTCAACCCAACCACTCAGCATAAAAGCCAGCCGTAGGTAATATCTAAACAGATGGGCAGGGTTGTTGTCCAATAAAACTTTATTTATAAAAACAGGCCAGCTGAATTTGGCCCCCAGGTTGTAGTCTGTCAACTCCTCTCATAGAGTAAAACATCATTAATTCACATTTCAAAATCCCACACAAAGTGAGTTTTAAATTAACTAGGTTTATGTTAGTTTTTATAACACTAAAGGACAAGAAATGTACAAATCAGCTAGAAAAGACCAACGTTGCCTCATTTGAGGAAAAAAAAAAAGAAATGTACTAAATGAGTCAGAAATGATAATACAATTTATTTTTTGTCTCTAGAAAGAATTCTTATAAAGTCACGGGAAAAAAAAACACTTACATTTAACTCAATTATCCACAGTAATGTTATAAATAAGAGGTCAAAGGTGACAAACAAACAGAAAGTCCTTCTGACATCAGATATGCCTTTCTTTTCCCTTCCTTCATAGGACTCAATCCTGGCCATGAGTTGTGTAGGGTTGATGGAATGGATGTCGTGAAAAGCAGCATGAGAGCTCTGGCTCCCTGTGAAAGCGTTCTCCATGTCTTCCAGCAGGGGATTCATCCTGGAGCGGGGTTAAAGGAGCCTTTTTCCAACTTCACCATCCCTGGAGAGATCTTTGGGGAATAAAAGAGAGATACCATGTTAAATCAGAGCTCACCCAACACCACAGCAATATCCCCACTGCCAAGCAACTGCTTCTCTAAGTGAGCATCAGAGTATCTTCACTGAAGACATTTATGTCTTGATGAAGACATAAAGAGAAAGTGAAATGAGAAGCAATTCTTGATGTTATCAATCAATACTACAAAATAACTATTATGAAGAAAAATGGCAATAAAGAAAAAGGCAAATTTACAGTGGTAAAGGATAAAAAGAGGATGTTAACCACAGCAAAAAAGTGTGCCTGGTAACCTGGAGCAAGCCTCTTGGCAAAAAATCGAAGCCAGTTCTCTTGCTGTGCCAGGGAGAAAACTTCTACAATTCTGTGTCATTGCATGGACTAGGAAAACATTTACTGAATATCTTTCCAGAGAGTGTACAACCAGAATGTGTAAATTAGCTATAAAAAAATTGTTTCCCAAAACAGAAATGCTTTCCACTAAAGGTGTCTAATAAACCAAATTTAGCATTTCCCCATCACCTCTTAATTAATAAACATGTTTCTGGGCCTCTTCTTAGAAAAGAAGTACGCACAATGCAAAATTTCAGGAATACCTAAATGTCCCACTGAAAATTACGGAGTTACGGTCCTATGTGGGGTTGCAGGACCCCCTCCCTCCAAGGCCAGGGTGTGCTTCCATAGTGAAAAGATTTAGCACTCTAAGTGATCTGATCTCCTCATGGATAAGGCAAAGTCATCAAATAAAGAGCATGGTCATAGTATTTTTGTTTGCCAAATATTCTAGTTTCTCTCCCTATAGAAGCTCTTCCTGTGGGAGGATTATATTATATACTCCTGGCTCTACTGAACTCATGTTCCTTTTTTTGGCCAATGTAACGTGGGTGGAGTTTGTTTATCACTTACATCCACCTCTTAATAACAAGGTTCATCATGCTCTCTTTTCTTTCTGCCACAATGACTGGCCATGTCCAGATAAAGTAGAATATTTTCAAGGTGAGTAAAATAAAATTTCAAAACATTGCTGGAATTTCCCTAAGGTAATATGATTCCATTTGGTTCTATTCGCAGGCCAGAACTCTGTCTCTTCATACTTGACCCTCACTTCTCTACCTTCCCACACTCAGAAACAAAATTCCTTTCCACATTTTCCCATATTTTTCTAATTTTTTATTTTGCACAGATTACATTTGCAATAGGAGGGACTAAAATTCAAATTTAATTTTATTAGCATCCTGGACAGATGTCTCAGGATTTTATAAGCCTCTTTCCTCCCTCTGCAACCCATCTGGGCAATAGCAGATATCATCATCTCAGTCATTCAATTTGCCTCCTCAGTCAGCAAATCAGTAAAGTATCTTAAAAAGCTCAACAGGAGTCCACTTCAGTGCCTTGCAAAAGAAAATATAAAGTTCCAAAAATTGA
This sequence comes from Pteropus alecto, assembly GCF_000325575.1. Taxonomy (NCBI): domain Eukaryota; kingdom Metazoa; phylum Chordata; class Mammalia; order Chiroptera; family Pteropodidae; genus Pteropus; species Pteropus alecto. The sequence continues at coordinate 771,530 of NW_006494608.1, read as the reverse complement.
AGTTATTTCTACACAATTTCTTTCTCAATGAGACCACTACCATCCTAGTAAAAGAAATAGCAATGGCACATTCCCTAGAAAAGTTGCTCTTAAAACAAAGCTTGTAAAATACTAAGTTTATCTGCCAGATTTTTAAGAGTTAATTCTGAAACAATAAGTAAAAATGAATGTAAACCATGTTTTCTGTGATGAAATATATGTTTCAGAGTGCAAAAAGATAGCAGATATTCTCTAAAAGTGGATGAATATAGGCATATTTCTGCAACAACATATGTTACATAAAGAAACAGCAATTCAGATAATTTTTAAGCCAATCTAAAAATCTATCAGCAACTATATCTAAAACTTAATTTAAATTCTTAAATCCACTAAACAGAAAATCCAACAGTCACAATTCAAACTCAGTACTATTTTAGAAAGAAAATCATTTTCAAGGTAATTAGATCATTTTCTTAGTCTCACTCATTCCTCCTTTCCTGATTCCACTTCTCAAGAATAAGAAAGGACAAAACAAAACACCAACCTAGGAATCTGAGACCATTTCAAACTAAAAATTGACATCATACAGATGGTATACAACCACCTTGGAAATGAGAAGCATTATATTATTTTTCACATGTTTGCATGTAACTGGTAATTAGCTAGCATTTACAGATACTTGCATAACTTCAATAATAAAGTTACCCAAAGCTCAGATTTATCTTGAGCAGCTTGATTCTAATCAGACTGATCTCTCTGGGACAGAAGGAAATTCTAAGAGAGAAAGCTTCATTTTAATGTGTAAAGAGGATACTTCCTAAAGCCCCTTTCTACTCTACAGTTAGAGGTCTTCATCCTGACCTCCAAAAACATTCAGGATCTCAGATTTCTCTGATGAACTGAGGAGACCACAACTTCCTGTTTCAGAGGAGAGCTTGGATATTCTTCCAGATATAATTTCAGAAGTATTAAATATTCAGTTCTTGGTACTGAGATCCTCTCTAGTACTTAAGGAAAGATACGCCTCTCTAAAAAGAGCGTTAAGTATTGATTAGCTGTACACACAGGAACTAACTCTACAATTCAAGACTTATTTCAACCACAGGGAAAGCATGGGGGATGAGGAGTAGTGTCGAGAATCATAAAGAAAAAACACCCCTTTATCTTTTCTCAGATTTGTATGAGGAAAATCCCTTTTTGTTGTTTTGGATTTTGAAAACAAGAATCATGTGGTCACTATTTTATCCAGCTGGATAATTCTCCTCCACTGTAATATTAGCCAATTATTTCTATAATTATGCTGCATTAACAGCTACTCCAATATTCAATGGGTAAAACAATCTATATTCTCAAGCTCACAGGCCTGCAGGCTGCCTGAAGCTTGGCTGATCGAGTATGGACTCAGCTGGGCAACTCTGCTTCAGGTTGTAGGTAGTAGAACTTGGCTTCAAACTGTGTTGTGGGGGTCTAGCTCTTCTCCCTATGTCTGTTTTCTTCCTTGGATCAGGACTACCTGGGGCATGTTCTTTTCATGGCAACTGAAAAGAGCACATTAGAATAGCTAGATCATGTAAACACATCCAAAATCTCTGTATCCATTATGTCTACTCACATTCTATTGGCCTAAGTATGTTTCAAGGTCAAGCGCAAAGGCAAGAGAGCTGGGATGTACATTCCACCCAGAGGAAGAGTAGGTAAGTGAATATTTGCTGATTAATATTCCAATCTAGAACAACTATCAATCTTCTAGATCAGAGGTCAACAAACTCTAAGCTACAGGTCAAATATTGCCTGCTGCCTGTTTTTGAACATTGAGTTTTATTAGAATGCCACCACACCCACTCCCACTGTCTATGGATGATTTCATAGTAAGATGGCAGAGGTGAATTGCTGCAATGGAGACAATACTGGTTCATAAAGCCTAAAATATTTATTTTACTATCTGAATTTTTCTATAAAGAGGGACTACTGCTTTCAGCTCTCAAAGGGTGCTCGGGTTAGATTGAGAGCTATCAGATTGGCAAAAATAGACTAATTAACGAATATTAATTTTTCCAGTGCATGCTCTTAATCTGTCACTAGCAAAAACTTGTAATTCATTCTTAGTTTTCTGTGGTTGCTCTAGTGACACACCACAGCTTAGACATGGGTGGTCTTATGTTGGCTTACCTGAGGGCCACTTCAGCAGTATTTACAGAATGAATACACTGCTCTTCATCTTATTCACTTTCCTTAACTCCATACTACTAGAATTGAAGAAAATTTCTATACTGGAAGTTTCCTAAATGATGATATTCTTCTCATACAGAAAAACAAAACCAAAAACAAATCAAAAACCTTGAAATCTTTTCTGCTTCCCAACATAATTGCTTACGCCTTTGAGATTCTTCTCCTGCATTAGTTCCCATCCTAGGTGCAAAGCTGGGCCAGAACTTTACCTCCATCTACTTCAGCATAGAACTGACTGATACTATCTAGATGACAAACAGCAGTTGCTTTGAAGCAGTAACTACCACCACTGGTATTTTACAGAAGTCCCACAATTTCTTGTACCTTCCTAGGAGGAGTAGAGAGAGCCCATGGGTATCTACTAGTGGCAGCCAATCCAAGGCTCTCAACCCAATCACCCAGCCTTCTTCTCTGTACTACTTCTGACAACAGCCAGGACACTGTATATTCTCCTCCAAGAGGGAGTATCAGAATAACAGACACTAAAAATATTTAATTCAGAAAGATGTCTTCTGTTGTCATCTTATCCAAAGGCCTAGGGAGCAGATTTGGCTTACAGACATGTTTTGCTTGGTATTATACAGTGTTTCTAAAGATTATAAACTAATTGCTGACTTTTTTTTTATGCCTACAGCACCCAGTCTTCCTAGGTGGTCCCTCATCCAAGTACTAACCAGGCCTGACTCCGCTTAGCTTCCAAGATCAGATGGGATCAGGTGTGTTCAGGGTGGCATGGCCAAAGATGCTAATTGCTGACATTTTAAATAATGAATTTTCATATAAAAATCCAGATTTCCAGTTTCTCTTGAAAAGTTAAAAGATACAGAATCATCAGGCCTGCATCCCCATACCATGATAAAAAAGCCAAGAAGCAATTTACCTCTTCAAATGGGGCATGCACTGGCCTCCATTTTGACCTAGCCTAGAAGCATCTGAGTTTGCCTTTCTGCTCTGATCCCACTCCCTTGTTTTACAGGTGAAGAGATGTATTAACACCTTAAGATTGTGCCTTATCACATTGTTTCAAACCTTTCTTCATCTTTGTTATCAAAGTTATTCTTTCCTATCAAGTAAATGTTTGTTTACAGATTAAAGAAAAAGTGAAGCTGAAGCTTATGGCGATTATAGGGATGCACCCATCTAAGAGATATTTCAAGGTATATATTAGGATTAAAACTTGGGTCTTCCACTTCTTTCCTCTCAATCATTCCATATTCCTAGAAAGAAATCAATTATTTCAAAGTAATAAGTGAAAAAATTTCTAAAGCATTTAAATAAAACCATCCAACCAATTGTTTTGTATTACTTTAAAAATCTTTCCTGAGTCAAAGACTGAAATTTTGCCAGCAGGTCCCTATTAATTTGCCAACTGAAAATAAGTGAAATATTTTTAAAAAGAAAAAGAAAAAAAAATTATGTGCACATATGAAACTCTGCAAGGCTTTCTATAGATTTGCCCATATCATCAGGGCTAGAATGGGGGAAAAAAGAGGAGAATTTTGAAACAATTAAAATAATACTACTACTCTCTGAGAGTTAAACTATAAATTCAACACATAATGAATTAAGACAAGATGTGATGTGTCCTTAAAGAAGCAAACTGGCTCACAGGCCAAGATATGAGAACAAGCTGACAGGACATATGTTCAGATCTAAAGAAGGGAAGAGGGAATGTGCCCATAACCAAGGGGTGGGCCAGTCTGGAGAAGTAGTGTCACAGCAAATGGTAGTTGTGCCCAACCTGGCAATGTTTAAGTGGGGGCACCTGTTGGATTTTAAGTACCTCCATCCACTGGCCAGATTAATTCTATGATTAATACAATGGCAATTTATTAATTCCCTGTATGCCTCCCACAACCTTTTAAAATTCTACGGTTCTTATTAAAATTATATTCTATGTAGAGAAACAATAAACAGGTCAGCTTGAAATAAACATTTAGTCTACATGGCAGTGACAGTGGTCACTGCAGATTCTGAGACATGAGTCTACTCACATAAGGCAGAGCTTCTTTCCACTGCGCTCTGTAAACAGAAGCTGACAAATCAGGTTTCTCAGTCAACAAGAAAGAGGGCTACACTCAGATCCTAAGAAAGTAACAAATGTGATGCCATTGAGAAGTTTTTTGGGAGGTGGACGTCTAGATGTCTCCTAATGACCCAAAACAGCACTATCGGGTACTAACTTGCTCTTTGGGAACTTCTAGAGATACCATTTAGATATCATCTTACTGATGATTAGCCACCATAAAATATTAACATATATCCTGTAAACAATATGCAAGTGGTAACATTCCAAAAGAGAATTACAGACAGTTTTATCATCACTCCAGCATTCTTCCAATACCTCTTTATAAATTTACATGCAATTACCAATGATTTTCCTTAAGTAGAATTATTAAATAGGACCAGTTATCAGGCTCAAACCAAAGCTATACAACTGAACTTGACTGCAATGATAATACAACACATGCTTATTTTAAATCTAACTTGCAAGTATTTGGGGCTGATTACTAATTCATAACCAATAAAAAGCAGGAGAGGTACATAGTTCAGCTAAAGGTTTTTAAGAAGTACACACAATCTTCAAAATGTCAAGATGCATAAGTTACTCTAAAGATTCTAATACATATTCTCTTAACTCAGTAAGTATAGCTAATATTTGGATTCTAAAATGTCAGGTTTATGATTGACCACTCAGTATCAATGTATGCTTTACCAGAAAGAACAGAGACATAAAATGGATCTTTAAAAACTAAGAAAATGCAAAAGCTAAATAAATGATAGATTATAATCAAAATGAGAGGTTTGAATAATTTACATTTTTATTTGGTATTTTAAAAACAAATTTAAATATAATAATTATTTGAGTACTATAATTAAGTTTTTTTTAAGATTGATAATTATTTTCTTAACCCTACAATCAGACTATATGCTATTTTGAGGATGCAATACACCATGTTTACAAAACTGATCATAAAACTAGACTACTAAAAATATCGAATAACTCTTGCAATTAGAGACTGTATACAGAAGAAACTGCACAAAATAGAAATTTAAAACATAGTATTTTTAAAAATAACTACTGAGATAAATACATCTAAAAATCAACTATTTGAAAACAATGACAGTAAAAACAGTAGACAGTCATCCAAGTTGAGCTTATTATCAAATTTACTTTCTTAAAGTGCTTTAATTACTCTTTGAAATAGCTTTTTAAATAAGAGTAAAATTAAAGAATTAGGCACTTAAATAATAAAGTTATAAAAATTACAATTATCCCATGGGGGAAAATGTAAAAAAGAAAAAGAATGACTATATTTAATAAATAAATCCAAAAAGATGACAATTGTTCCAAGCTGGGGGATGGGTACAATGTGATTTATTATACTATATACTATTATACTCTCTACTTTTGTACATGGATGAACATTTCCACAAACAAATTTAAAAGATATAAATAAACCCAAGTATTAATTAGTCTTTTAAAAGGACAAATAGGCAAACCTAGATTGGGGAGGGACAGATTAAGAAAGGAATACAAGTACAACTACAGAAGAGGTTATTTTTCAAAGGGTAAGTGATACTTTATATTAACTACATTTGAAAATCATAAAGTCAATACTCTGGAAGATGCAGATCGCCTGAATATAAAGAACCATACCAAAAAGAAAAGGAAAAAGTTGACAAAGAATTATCTAGCAAAGGAACTAGAGTCAGACAGTTTGACAGGTATTTCAAAATTTGAAATAAAAGATAAACAAAATCCTATAAGCTGTTCCAGAACATTAAAAAGGAGAGCTATCCTATTATTAAACAAAGCTAATATAATCCTGACATTATCTGACCAAAAAATACACAGCACAAGAATGAACACAAGTATAAACTAATCTCATCTATTAACATATCACATCATATTTTATAACACTGTATTCCATATATAAACATAATGACAAAATCAAGTTTCCATACGCCAAGACTGAGTCAGGCAAAGTGCTGAGTACTTAACATACATTATATATTCAAGCCTCACAACAGCTCCGACAAGTAGGACCCACGTATTAGAATATAATCTTGAAACAACACATAAATAAGTCAAACTCATATAACTAAAAACTAAACCTATTAATAAGGAAGGCAGATATTTCTGTTTATCCATTAAAATGTTTCACTATATTTTGAAAGCATGTACTAACACAACTTATAAATCATTTGTGACAAAAAGCTTTGAAATTATGTATGTTCTGACTGGTTTTTAATTTGGAGAGACTGGCATAACTTCAAACTTTGTGGAACTCCTTATTTCCATAGACATCTACTGTCCTCCACTTTTCTTAAAATGTGGCTCTCTCAAGTTTCTTATTTTCCAGGTTTCGAGGGAAATACATGTGTGATACAAGAAAAACCATAGTGTAAACTGAAAGAAAACTGGCAACCGACAATCAACCTTGGGAGAAAGGAACTAGAAGCAACCAGGAGAGGAGTGTGCCTGATCTTCAGGGGCCGTATGTGTGGACAGAGATGCCATATTGTTGATTTATCAGTAGAAGCCAGAAATCTGAACTGTAATAAGAAATGTACCAAATATCAAGCATTAGTTCAATTAAAAAAAATAAAAGCACCAAAGATCAGGCGCTATAAACCACCATCTTGCCTTTACTTTCCTAAACTTTTCTACAACGAAAAACTTGTGTAAATGAAAAAGCATCTACAGATGATAAAGATGCCACTGAAATTCAGTTGCAAAATAATACAACTATTAGTCATTCTAGTACATGGAGAAAAAAATCTATACATCAAAATATACTGAAGATCTTATTTAAAACTTAATGAAAAAAAACCATTTTCATGGGTTATGTAGAAGAAACTGTAGATAAGTAACATAATTTGGGGATGAGGAAGTTCTTCCTAAGAAAGTCAAGGAGAAACAGGTTTGAATACATAAAAATCAAAAACTTTTCTATCAAAAAAACATCAAAAGTATAACTTAAAAGTGATGAAAGACATGATGAAATCCTTAAAACTCAATCTGAAAAATGAGCAAAGACAAGGCACCTAAGAAAAATAAATGTACTGATAAACTAAAAATTAATAATAATTCTCACCCGACACCTGTAAGTTTTTTAGAGAAGTAAACTAAATTTATGAGTTCATTTATTAAATAGTTTCCTTGACCTTCAGGTAGACCTCAAATTCCTTAATCTTGCTTAACCTAGCACATGGCCTACTTCTGTCTACTTCTCCATAATCACTTCGACATACTAAAAATTATAAGCAGTTTGCTAAAGAAATCACGTTCTCTGGAATCTCTGTATTTTTCTCTCTATTGGGAGTTCTACTCTCCCTATATCTATGGCTCTTACTCTTCTTATAAGTCTTAACTCAAAAGTCACTTTCTCAGGAAAGCTTTTGCTTCCTCCTCCTCTTCCACGCCTATGGGAGAACAGTACACACAGACCTCTATAATGACAGCTATTACACTGCATCCAGGTTATTTTTGCTCCACATTTTTTTCTAAAAAAAGTAACAGCTTACTTAGGATAGTGTGATTCATCCATTTACCAGTCCCTTCATTCTGGGCTTCATTCTGGGAGTGAGAAGAAAGTACAAACCAAAAAAAAACAAAAAACAAAAAACAAAAAAAAAACGGGGGGGGATGGGGAAGGGGAAAAAAGAAAACAAAGGCCATTTAAAATAGCATAAGAAACATAACACCCTAAGAAATTAACAAAAATATGCAAGGTCTCAACACTGAAAACTAAAATACTGCTTAGAGAAATAAAGAAAATGAATATAATGGCGAGATATATTATGGAAATAAAGAATCCATATTGCTAATATTTCAATTCTCCTCAAATTGATCTACAGTCAACTCAATCCCAATCAGAATCCTATCAAGGTTTTTGTTTTGTTTTGTTTTGTTTTTTGTAGAAAATGTCAAGGTAATTCTAAAATGTATGTAGAAATGCAAAAAAATAAAAATCCAAAGCAACTTGACAGAAAACAAAATTGGAAGACTCACACTGCCTAACTTAAAGACTTCTACAAAGCTTCAGTAATGAAAACAGGATGGTACCAACATAAGGATCAACAAATAGATCAATGGAACATAATGGAGAGCCTCGAAATAAACCAGAACTTATATGATCACTGGACTTTGGGCAAAGATGTCAAAGCAATCCAATGGTGAAAAAGAAAGTTTGTTTAAAACAAACAATGTTGAGTCAACCAGATATCAAAATTGAAAAAAAAAAAAAAGAACCAAAACCCAAATTTTACACCATGCAAAAAATAAGAATGTGCAGCAGAATATTTTTACTACCTTTTTATAGGCAAGGATTTCTTTTAAAAGAAACAAAAAAGAAGTGAGGCCATGATGTACACAATTAAACTTGTAAATAGTTCAGAAAAATGTAAGGATGTTTTGGGATGGAATTGCTTGCTCTATCCATCTATTCAAACATCTACCCAGTATGTATAAACATATATACAATACAAATATGTTTAAACATAATGTGTATATTATGTATTGATAGCTTAGAAAATAAAATGGAATAAACATTGCTAAGAGAGTCACTTAAAATACAGTCAGGAGGCTATTAAGGAAGTGGGGCCTAGCACACCTTGTGCTTCCTTAGTTCTCAGAGCTGCTGCTATTAAGTTGCTAAATCTGTTGCTAAACTCAGCTCAAGGACATCTTGGAGCCATAAGCATCCTGGAATAACTGTTACATGCACACATATAGACTACTTTCTTGTAGTTTTTGACTCCCTTGTTTGCATACTGAAACTAACCAATTCCTGTTAATCTACTCAGGAATCCTTCATTTGCATGGAAGAATTACATTTTGTGGTTTTTGCCTTTATAAATCCTGCCTTTCTCTGTTCTATCCAGAGAGCATTTTGGGTTGCTACGTGAATGTCTCAAATCCTTTTCCTCAAATAAATGCCTTCTGTTCTTTATTAGAGCCTGAACCTCTCCTGTGGTTAACAGTATACCTATGCATATGTAGTCTATAGAGATATCAAAGAGAGTAAGGCATTTTCATTGCAAAAATAATCATTAAATTAACTTTGCTTTGAGTATGAGCTACCTTTAAGAGCACAGAGTAAGGAACCAGAGTTATCCAAAAAACCTCTTAAATAATTCTATAAAATAGAGTGGACATGGAATTTGTATACACATTTTTGAATAATAACTATGTATACAACGGTTTGTGACACAGTGACAGATTAAAAGGAAAACCTATATAAGATTTCTGGGCATCCAAGTCATTCTGCCCTTCATATATCTATTAAATTATCTAGACAAAATGGAGATTTGAGTGTTGAAGTTAAAGACTGCTAAAGTGCTTGTGACTGCAGATAGGAGTCATTCTGTCTGAATCTTGAGCCAACATTAAATATCTAATAACGGTCTTTTTGTTGTTGTCGTCATAAGGTTTAAATGAAACAGTGGAGTGTACACTGTGCAACAGTTTGAGTCTGAAGTTTACTCACTTCTTGGTGAAAATGCACATGAAATCACTTTACTTCAAGCTTTTAAAAGCCAAATTTGTCCTTCATTTGTTCCATACATTTGTATTCAAATACTTCCCAGACACTTAGAGAAAGATTTTCTATAAAGCATCACCTATCAAGGCTCAAGCACATCATGTGTTATTTTATTCAAGCAGCTAACTTAGTACACTGGTACTCACATTTCAACAGCATTTCTTTTTGTTCTTTCTCTTACTTTAAGAATTCAGAAATCCAACTACACAGTGGTTTGTCTATCTATAATTTCATGGATTTATTCCAAATATCTATTTTTATAGATATCATATTACCTAGTGTTGTTTACATTTGTTTGGGATGGAATGAAAGCTTTTTTTCCATCCTGATAAATTTGGTCACTTTCCGCTGCTTGCATTCTTCTCTCTTTCTCCCACACATTCAAGAGGACTCTCTATTAAAGCTCTATATGATTTTTTGCAGTCTTGTCTTATTCACTAATTTTGGTTAACATTAGTAGATGAAAGTAACCATGTGCACATAAACAGAATTTAATCTTTTGACAATCTGCTTCAAGACTCAGATTTACTTAGAAATTATCAACGACTTACAAATTAAAACAGAAAACAAATATGCTATGGTGTTTTTAAGTCTCTCTTCTAATATACACTAATTTATCTCCTAAGCCCAAAACTGTTCTAATAGCATTTTCTTCCTAAGTAATCTATTTCTATAGCAATATTAGAAATATCAGAGGGTTCCAGTCAAGATGGTGGAGTATGTAAACACTGTGCTGCCTCCTCCCTCGACCATATTAAAATTACAACTAAATTACTGAACAATCAACCTGGATAACTATTTGCAGACAAGCTGAAGAGAACTCCTATAACTAAGGATATAAAGAAGAGGCCACGTTGAGATATGAAATGGGCTGGCCCTACACCTACATGTGGTGGTTGAATATTGGGAGGGATATCTTGGCTGTGGAGGTCCCCCAGAGGAGTGAGGGGTCCCAGCTCCACACTGGACTCCCCAGCCCAGGGTTCCAGTGCCAGAAAGAGGAGTTCCCACAAAATCTGGCTGTGAAAATCAACAGAGAGTCTTTGAGGTAAGATAGAAGGCTGCCGGAAACCATTGAGGTAAGATAGAAGGCTGCTGGAAACTCAGAATTCCTCTTAAAGGGTCCACACACAGACTCACTCACACACAGGCACTCATCTTCACAAAGGCACTCACCCTGGGCTCCGGTGAAGGGACTTCGGCTCATGTGGGACCCTGTTCCTCCCAACTCATGTACTGCCCGAGGCTCTTTCAGCTACTGAGTCTTATGAGCAACCAGAACGCAGCCTCAGGCCTGGGGAGGATCTGGGCCTTTTGCTGACCTGTCCCAGGCTGGTACTGGTGAGAGCTGGCCCACATGCCTCCAGGTCCAGAACAGGCAGCAACCAACCAATGATAGTTTTGAAGAGGTCCCAGAATCAAACACCCGGAGGCTGGTGTCAGATGATTAGGCCCACAAGCGGCATACTCAAAGGGTGGTCTCAACAGGCACACAAGCCCATGGGTGAATCCCACTCCATGGGGTCAGCCCCACAAGCAGCTTATAATCTGTGAGTGTGGCCAATTTTCACAACCAGTCAGCCTGAGAGTAAATCCCCCACACTAACATGCCAACAGCAACCAAGGCTCAACTACAACAAGAGGGTACACACAATCTACACAAGGGACACCCAGTAAAGGTGATCATGGAGACTGCGCCACAGGACAACTACTACATAAGGTTATCTGGACAAGACTGGGAGATGTAGCAGATCTACCTAATACAGAGAGAGGGAAAAAACATAGAAAGGCAGCCAAAATGAGAAAACTAAGAAATATGTCCCAAATGAAACAACAGGAGGAAATTCCAAAAAAAGAAATAAATGAAGTGTAGGCAAGCAATCTAACAGATACATAGTTCTAGTATAAAGATACTCAATGAACTTAGAAAAACAGAAATTCTCAGTGAGAACTTCAACAAAGAGATAGTAAGTATAAAAAAGGGCATAGAAACCATTAAAATAAAAACAGAAATAAAGAACATAATAACTGAAATGAAGAATTAGAGGGAATAAATAGCAGATTAAATTAAGTAGAGGATTGAATCAGTGATTTGGAAGACAAGGTAGCAGAAAACACCTAATCAGAATGGCAAAAAAAAAAAAAACACCCATAAAATGAGGATAGTTTCAGAGGCTTCTGGGACAACATCAAGCATAGCAACATTCCCATCACAGGAGTACCAGAGGGAAAAGAGAGAGAGCAAGGAATTGAAATGTCTTTGAAGAAATAATCACTGAAAACTTCCCTAACCTGGCAAAGGAAACAAATATACAAGCCAGGAAGCTCAGAGAGTCCCAAACAAAATGAACCCAAAGAGGCTCACACCAAGACACATCAAAATTAAAATGATGAAAGTTAAAGTCAAAAAGAGAATCTTAAAAGCAGTAAGAGAAAAGCAGTTAGTTACCTTCAAGGGAGCTCCCATAAGACTGTCAGCTGATTTCTCGATAGAAACATGGCAAACCAGAAGGGCTTGGCACAAAAATTTTAAAGTAATCAAAAGCAAGGACCTACAACCATGACTACTCTACCCATCAAGGCTATCAATTAAAATTGAAGGGAGATAAAAAGCTTCCCAGACAGGAAAAAGCTAGAGGAATTCATCACCACCAAGCCAATATTACAAGAAATGTTAAAGAGACTTCTTTAAGAAAAAGAAAGTAAATATGAATAACAAATAGCAATAACTATGTACCTATCAATAATCATTTTAAATGTAAATGGATTAAATGCTTAAGACATAGGGAGGCTGAATGGATAAGAAAACAAGACCCAAACATGCTATCTACAAGACATCCACTTCAAATTGAAAGACATACACAAAGTAAAAGGATGGAAAAAATATATTCCATGCAAATGGCAATGAAAAAAAAGCTGGGGTAGCCACACTCACATCAGACAAAATAGACTTTCAAACAAAGGATGATAACAGACAAAAAGGAACATTATATAATGATAAAGGGATCCAACAAGAAGATATAACCCTAGTAAACAGTTATATACCCAACATAGGAGCACCTAAGTATTGACTAACATAAAAGGAGAGATTAACAGTAACATGGTCATAGTAGAGGACTTTAACACCCCATTAACATCAATGGACAGAAAATCAACAAGGAAACCGCTGCCTTAAATGACAGATGGATTTAATTGATATTTTTAGAGCATTTCATCCCAAAGCAGCGGAACATACATTCTTCTCAAATGCACATAGAACACTACTTTCCAAGACAGAACACGAGTTAGGTCAAAAAACAAGTCTCAGTCAATTTAAGAAGACTGAAATCATATCAGGCATCATCTATGACCACAAAAGTATCAAACTAGAAGTCAATTAAAGAAGTACTAATTAGTAATTGATAGATGGTCACAGGGATGGGGAGCATGGCATAGGGAATGTAGTTAGCATTAATGAAATGGCTAGGTGGAGAGTCAGAGGAGAGAAAGAATACTTAGGGGGATCATTTTATAAATTATATAAATGTCTAGCCAATGTATTGTATACTCGAAACAAATAATAAAATTAAATTTAAAAAAAACCTGAAAAACAGACAAACACAGGGGGAGGCTAGATAACATGCTACTAAATAATGAATGAGTTAACAATGAGATCAAAGAAGAAATCAAAAGATACCTTCAGACAAATAAAAATGAAAACACAATGACCCAAAATCTATGAGACATAGCAAAAGCAGTCCTAAGAGAAAAATTCATAGCAATACAGGCCTACCTCTAGAAACAAGAAAAATTTCAAATAAACAGTGTAACCTTACACTTAAAGTAACCAGAAAAAGAACAGCAAATAAAGCCTAAAGTGAGTTAAAGGAAGAAAATAATAAAAATCAGAGCAGAAATAAATGAAATAGAGTTTAAGAAAACAATACGAAAGATCAATAAAACCAAGAACTGGTTCTCTGAAAAGGTAAACAAAACTGATAAACTTTTAACCAGATTCATTAAAAAAGGAGAGGAATCAAATAAATAAAATCAGTATGAAACAGGAGAAGTGACAACTGACTGACTCCACAGAAATACAAAGGATTATAAAAAAAATACTATCAACAATTATATGCCAATAAATTGGACAATCTGAAAGAAATGGATAAATTCCTAGAACCATACAACCTTCTTAGATTGAATCAAAAAGAAATAGAAAATCTGAACTGGCTGATTACTACTAACAAAATCAAATTGGTAATCAAAAAACTCCCAAAAAACAAAAGTTCTGGACTAGATGGCTTCACAGGTAAATTTTATCAATCATTCAAAGAAGACTTAACACTTATTCTTCTCAAACTACTCCAAAAAATTCAAGAGGAGGGAAGGCTCCCAAGCTCATTTTACAAGGCCATCATTAACCCTGATTCCAAAACCAAACAAAGACATTACAATAAAAAAAAAAAAAAAAAAAAAGAGAGAGAGAGAGAAAGAGAAAGAAAACTACAGGCTGATATCCCTGATGGACGCAGATACAAAAATCCTCAACAAAATATTAGCAAAATGAATTCAGCAATACATTAAAAAGATCATATATCATGATCAAGTGGCATTTATTCCCGGGATGCAAGTTTGGTTCAATTTCTGCAAATTAATTAATATGATACCCCTCATTAACAAAAATTAGAGATAAAAATTGTATGATCATATAAATAGATGCAGAAAAAGCATTTGACAAAATCCAGCATCCATTTATGATAAAAACTCAGTAAAGTGTGAACAGAGGTAACAGACTTCAACATAATAAAGGCCATATACGACAAATCCACAGCTAACATCATATTAAATGGGGAAAAGCTAAAAACGTTTTCCTTAAGATCAAGAACAAGACAAAGATGTCCACTTTTACCACTTTTATTCAACATTGTATTAAAAGTCCTAGCCACAGCAACCAGACAAGAAAAAGAAACAAAAGGCATCCAAAATGGAAAGGTAAAAGTAAAACTGTCATTTCTTGTATAGAGAACCTTAAAGAGTCCACCAAAAAAAAAAAAAAAAAAAAGTTAGAACTGATAAATGAATTCAGTAAAGTATCAGGATATAAAATTAATATCCAGAAATTGGTTGCATCTTTATAAACCAATAATGAATTATGAGAAAGAGAAATTAAGAAAACAATCCTATTTACAATTACATCAAAAACAATAAAATACCTAGGAATAAATTCAACCAAAGAGATAAAAGACCTGTATTTGGAAAATTATAAGTCACTGAAGAAAGAAACTGAAGAAGATACAAGTAAATGGAAGTATATACCATGCTAGTGGATAGGAAAAATTAACATTACTAAAATGGCCATAGTATCCAAAGTAATCTATAGATTCAGTGCAATTCCTATCAAAATACAATGGCATTTTTCATAGAACTAGAACAAATAATCCTAAAATTTATACAGAACCATAAAAGACCCCAAATAGCTACAGCTATCCGAGAAAGAAGAACAGAGGTAGAGGTGTCACATTACCTGATGTCAAACTACAGGGCTATAGGAAACCATCAAGAGAATGAAAAGACAACCTATTGAATGGAAAAAGATATTTGCCAATGATACATACGGAAAAGGGTTAACATCTTAAATTTATAAAGAACTCATACAACGCCAAAAACAAACAATGCAATTAAAAAATGGGCAGAGGATCCAAATAGGCATTTTTCCAGAGCAGATGGCCAAGACATATGAAAAGATGCTCAACATCATTAATCATCAGAGAAATGCAAATTAAAACCAAAATGACATGTTATCTCACATTTGTCAAAATGGCTATCATCAATAGATAAAAAAATAAGTGTTAATGAGTATGTGGAGAAAAGAGAACTCTCATGCACTGTCAGTTGGATTGCAAATTGGTGCAGCCACTATAGAAAAGAGTTCCTCAAAAATTTAAAAACAGAACTGCCTCATGACCCAGCAATTCCTCTCCGGGTATTTATCCAAAAAAACTACAAAACACTAATTTGAAAAGATATATGCACCCCTATGTTCACTGTAGTTCTATTTAAAATAGCCAAATGTTGAAGCCACCTAAGTGCCCGTCAACAGTGATTGGACAACGAAGATGTCATACATATATACGATGGAATATTACTTGGCCATAAAAAAATAAAATCTTACTATTTGCAACATGGATGGACCTAGAGGGTATTATGCTGAGTGAAATAAGACAGAAAAATAAATACCATATGACCTCACTTATATATGGGATCTAAGGGCAAAGCCCTGAGGAAGGTTGGAACTGGCTATGTAGGAGTTCAGCCAGCCCATCAGCTTTCAGTTCTTCTACAGCGAAGTGACAGAGTAGGAGGGTATCAGGAGATGATAAAAGAGAAGGTATCAAGGGGTAAAGGACATTATAGTCCATGATAGAGATTCTAAATGAGAGTCTTTTCAGTAGAAGTGAAACATGATCCAGCTAAAACTTTAAGAGGCTCTCCAGCTGAGAGAACTATCAAAATAGGGTGACCAATTAGGGGACAATGGTAATAATTCAGAAGAGATGACATATTGACTTAGTAAACTAAGGTAGTGGTAGCTGAGGTGGTTAAGAACTGATTGGTTCTAAATACTGAGCCAAAAGCATTTGGTAATGAAATGGGTATAGAGTATGGAATAAAGGAAGAACTGAAGAACTGCCAAATCTATATAGCTTGAGGAAATGGAAGGACAGAGTTGCTATTTACTGAAATGGAGAAGATAGAGGGTCAACCTTGAAGAATATAAGTTCAGTTTGGACACATGAAATATGAAATGCTTATTAATATTTAAGTGGAGATAAAAAAGTTTTTTTTTTTTTATGTAAGTCAGGAATTCAGGGAAGAGGTCTGAGCTAGAAATAGAAATTTGAGAGTCAAGAACATACAGATGGAAGTTAAACCTTTGAGATATAACAGAAATTTGAATGTTCTTCCTTCTCTCCATTAAAGATAAAAAAATAAAAAGCCAAGGAAATGCACTTATTTATAGAACAAAAAAATAACAATTATGAAGTAGACCCTCTTTAAGTCCATTAAGAGTTCCCATTTTATTAAATAAGCATCAAACACCTACAAAATGTAATACCCTAAGCAGACATTCAAAAGGATTCAAAAGGTAATGCAAGAGTTCTCCTGCTCTTAGCAGAACTTCCACTTAGTTGAGGAGAGAGATATATAAGTATTACATGAGAGTGACTGAAGAGAGGAAAGAAATTAAGTGTATACTCTTAACAATAATGATGTTACTTGGTCCAGGGGAAGATGACCCAGCTGGATAGAGGAAGGACATTTAACAATGTATATTTGTTCCCCCATAGATTCTAGGTTGGCAAAATGTCAGCATGCCTCGGAGTGGCCGAAGTTATATTCGGTGGTATATACTGTTAGCTCACCAACCCTGAAGGGGTTGATAACTTGGTAGCCAGTACTGTCACCATGTGATGTTATGTCACCAGTACTGTCTGAGTCAGATGGCTGGCAAGTTATAGCTACATTCAAAATAATCCTCTGAAGATGGGCACTGGAGAACAAGAATATTATCTGTTTCTCATCTTTTTTAGAAACTGCTATCTGTGGCCCAAAATAACTTGGGAACACAGGATCACTATAGCTACCTTCTTCCACAGTCTATTGTTTCTCTTCAACTTCTGATTCTCTTCCTAGCAGACCTCTTCTGGTGATTAAACTGATATTGTATTTTTTTTTTTCCTTTCTCAGCTTCAGCTCTAACTTCTACATTCAAATTTCTCCACAGTTCACCTAGAAACTTTGTCTTAATTTTCCAGGTCACAGAAGCTATATATAACTCTATTTTTCCTTCATGTGTCAAAGTCATTTCCACTAGTGTAAAAGATAACTGATTTATTTGGTTGCTGACTGCCCATCATTTTCCAGAACTTTTTTCTGTTCCCACAGAACAAAATGTATTTTCAGGTTTCCTAAAAAATCACAATAGATCAGTTATAAAATACCTGATGGTTTATGGAGTTACCACTATTCTTCCTAGTTTTGACCTCATTAGCACTGTGAACCATCAGCAGATGGTAATTCAAAGGAATCATGTTGCCCCTTAGTGCACATATTCTCTTGAATACTTAAAGCTTCCTCTTAGAAATCTCTTGCCACTTTTAGCAATGATGGAGTCAATAATCATATTATTATCTAGACAGATAATCCCTCAATTCAGAAACCTGAAATATTTTATAACGCATACGAAGACATCTCTGTATCATGTAACACCACTTCTTCAGTATTCACTACAAGCAATTTTCAAACACATGCTCTCAATTCTCGAGACTGACAGTCCTATTGATCTAGAACTGAAAATCATGAATATCTCAAGCTATTTTCTTCATCTTTTTAAAGACTAGAATTAAGAATGTGTTCATTTTACAAAATTCTAGCCTTCCCCCGCCCTGAGACCTATCTTCACTATATGAGAAAACAGAAGCTAAATTCTAAGTAGCCAGCCTATGAGTAGACAGCAAAGCTGGGTTTCTTTTTCATTCAACAACACAAGACTTCTTCTCTGAACGGGGAGAGATAAGGGTTCCTCCAAGTGTCACTCTAGTTGACAGAGCCATCTTCTACTCACTACTCTTGTAGTGGCTATAGTTGGTAGAAGTGGCACACTAATAGCAATGCTAGGTTAGATGTAACATCAACTGCCTCTGGAGTTTTCCAAGGCTAACTTTCGATTTCACAAACTAGAGCAAGTCAATAAAAGGGAATGTCATTCTCACCTTTGCCCAAGAGTATCTACCAACAGGCAGAAGTTACGTATGTTATCTCCTATACTCTGATATACAAGGATGGCATACAGTTCCTAAAAAAAATTACTAATCTCTACCATGCATGAAGGTTTGAGGTCCAAAACTTGGTGAATGAGTCAATCTCAAAATCTTGATGCCTACATTTAAAAAACGTCAGTATCCTTTCCTGTTTTCATCAGACTTCTTAGGCAGTCACACATGAAACCAGACCCTCAACTAATCAGATAACTTTATCAATTTAGCTTGTGCTTCAGAAAAAAGAATCACATAAACAAGGATTACTAATTAAGACTCAATGTAACTACAGGTTAATATACCCAGAAAACAGATTATGAATTATAGCTTAATTATGAGAATGGGCTCAGAGCACACATTACAGCAGCAAAGGATATTACAAAAGTAGTAGAATTTTTTAAAACTCACAAGGTTCTCAATAGAGGTTTGAAACTAGCTCCATTCTCAAAAAATTTGCTCTCAAATTATTTAACAAGAGATAAGCAATTACAAAATTAAAAAGGAAATGATAAGAATGACTTAAAATACAGATATTGACATATATGTACTACCTGTAAATACGTCAAAAATGTTTAAGGTAAGAAAAATTAAGCAATAATAACCAGTAAGATCTTACTTAGAGTTTTTATCATTAACACAGTGTATTAAATTTGATTCTGATGCTGGTTCCATTTTCAAGACACTCCAAAATGGTGACTATGTCATTCCTCCTAATATCTCTCATTGGTCTTTCCCAATCACCATTCATTCACATTATTGCAATAATTCAGTCTCATTCATCTCCAAAACATCTAAAATGAAAACTGGAATGAATCACTTCGTCCCTCTACTCAAAACTCCATTTCTTGCATATCCAGTGCTGTAGCTGTACTAACCTATCTCTTGTTCCCCTGTACAGAAGGAGGTTTCACCATTGTCCTAATAATGCCTCTGCCTGGGGTGCCTTTTCTTCCAACCAGCAAACAATTAACAGCAATAGCAAGCCTATTCATTGTTCAAGGAAGCTTAACTATCATTTCCAAATGAAATCTTCTCTGATATTGGTATAATACATGAGCCATATATCTTCCTTTAAAAGTACCTCTTATCTTTCATATATATTTCACATATTACATGTCTTTTTCTCATTGGTATACCACAAGTTCCTAGAAGACACTTCTATATCTGTAGTACCTAGGGAAATGTCTGGCCATGTGTTTGTTAGGCATTCACTTGATACAATTCATGAATTACAAATAACATCATATAAACTTATGTAGTCTAAGTACTTGCTAACTAAAGTCAGACAAGTTTACACATATGCTTGGAGTTTCAATATACTATGTTAACTAAACCAAGAATATTTAATCTCCAATTACCATAATTGCTAATGGAATTAATAAAAATGACCCAATTCCCCCAAATTAATTAATATTTTTTTCCAATATATTTTGAATGCACTTAGTGGAGTCACTCTAACAACACATTATATAAATTGGTACAAATATATGGAAAAAAAGAAAGAAACCTTTATATGAGTGGGAACCTATTCAACCCAAATGAATTAACAGATGTGTATTACATATAGATCACAAGTAAAACTCTATGCTAGCAGCTGAGGGGAAAAGTAAGATGGAAAATATACCGTCTTTATCCTCAAGTAGAATATAGTTTTATAAAGGAAGTAAAATGGTTATACAAATAATTAGAAATCAAAGCCCGACATAATTATAATACACACAAGGTTAAACTTTAAGTTCTTGTGACCAGAAAAGGCTTCATGAAAAAGCTGGCCTAACAGAAACTATATGACTTTGAAAGAAATGAAAAGGTAACATACTTCAGAGAAAGAGGTGGACCAGAGCCAACTAAAAACAGGAGGAGAATCTAGTGAGGAGAGCCTAGGATGCTGCTAAACATCCCACAATGCAAAGGACAGCCCTCACAACAAAGAAGTATCCGGCCCAAAATGGCAATAGTGCTGAGGACGAACATATTCTGAGAAGTGAGTCACCAACAGTCTGGAAGAGGCCACACATGAGGGAGTGTCATGAAGTGCACTTAGACAGAAGTGTGTGGACAGAGTACAAGGGCCATGGAAAGTCAGGATAAGAGTGTGAGCTCACTTTTCACACGAAGAGCAGGAGCATGCATGATGGCGCATGATAGCTCAACTAAAGAGGCTGGAATGCTGAGGACAAGGAAAATACTCCGAAGGCCAGCAGCAGTCCATCTGCTACTAAAACATAGGCAGAAAGCCTGGACATTCAAAGAGAGTTAAACCCACACTCAACTGGTTACTGGCTGTCAACAAAGTAAGATATGATTATGGTCTGCTTCTCCAGGATACAGACACTGAATTCCAGAATTTATGTTTTCTTAATGTTCCATAAAATATGTACTAAACATCTGGACAAGTAGAGGTGATGGCAAAAATAGTTACGAATGATACGGCCGAAGGACATAAAAGTACAGAACTTTCAAATTGAGTCTACACTGAGCAGAAGAGCATTGAAAGTTCAAAGTATGGATGGCCATCTTTAATTCAGACTTTCTTGGCTTAAAAGAAAGCAAGACAACCACTTCTAGCCTATAAGCTCCACCCCACCCATCCTCATTACCAAAGCCTTCTAAGAAGGGAAACTTCTGCCCTCCACACAGAATCTACCTCATTTCCTCCATCAAATGAATATATACATCTACATGTCACATTACTGCAAAGTCTACACACATAAAAAAACTGCAAACTGAGGGCCCAGGACCAAATGTTCTCTATACAGAGGTGGTAGTATTTTATCAGTCTATTGGCTTAAATTATGTTTTTTTAAACATCGAATTATTAACCAATATTAAAAGTTGAAAGTTTTCCACATAAATAAAATCCAGATTTCTAGCTTCTCTTGAAAAATAGGCAATTCTGGCAATACTCCCCAGTTCATCAGTTTGTCACCCAACCACCTCACTTACAGCACTGCTTTGTCCCTGTTGGTAATTGTTCTGTTTCTTGGTTTACACGGGTTGTTGGATCACTAATAGTTGGTGCCCAGTCTGAGTTGGTTGTGTTAGGCCAGGATTCACAGACAGCACTGCCTGGTTTCAAATCTAGTATTACTGCTGAGTATCTGTGTATAACCTTAGACAAGTTACTTAAGTTCTCTATGCCTCAGCTTCTTCTAAAAAATGAAGGTAATAATATAACTTATCGAGAAAGTTGTTGTGAGGAATAAATTAGTTTAAATAAGGCAGTGGTTCTCAAGGTGTCAGGGGCAGAGGAGACATTTTTGGTTGTCACACTTGGGGAGGTGCCACTGGTATCTAGAGGGTAGAGCCCAGACATGCTGCTAAACATCCTACAATGCGAAGGACAGCTCCACAACAAAGAAGTACCCAGTCCAAAATGTCGATAGTGCTGAGGATGAGCAACCTGGACATAAAGCATTTAGAACAGCACCTGGCACAGAGGAAGCTCTTTGTAAATGTTCATTATTATCAATAATGCCCCAAACAAGGCCTGGCTGGTATTTCCACCTCAGCTGGAGAAACATCTAATAGCTCAAGAGCTCCCTGTGTTATCTTTGATGAATTTAACTACCACAGTAATAGGAAAATGTACTTAAAACTTCCTAGTTCTACATCATTAATTCGACAAGCAAGTGGTTAATTCAAAAAAAAAAAAATTGAGGATATATTTTACTGGGAAAAAAAAAGCAAACAAGAATATACTTTCATGAGCAATAATGCACGATATTTGAAAAGTATACTGTTCTGGAAAATATGAAACATGGAAATCTGTGATTACCACAACTTAAAAGGTAAAATTCCTCCAAACTCCAAGTTTAATATAATGAGGATGCCCACAGGTCTCAAGAGATATTTTTTGGAAAACCATGACAAGAAGGAAAGTAGAAGAATTTTAAACTAAATTGCTTACCAAACCTGATACTACCCTGATGCCTGCCCAGGAAAATCTAGCAGGCTTAAACAGCTCAGTCAGAGATCCTTGGTGAGAGGTCCTGCTTTGAACTTAAGTCACCACAAGAGAGATGTATCTTCCAAATCCAGGTCCACTCACAAGAAAAACAAGCGAAATAATCCAGAAATGCCTGAGCTGTGCTAATATACTTGTCAGAGGCTGTCAGGAATTCTGATGTCAGACATCAGACCCAATGACAACCTGTACAAGCTTTTGCTATTGTGAATCAGGAGTACTGACCAGGCTTCTTAGCCCAGCATTGCAGAGGCTCCTGGCTAGTCTCTCTGGGCCTCAGTTTTCTCATCTTTAATAATAGAAAGTGAAATTGTTGTTACTTTTTTCTGACACCATAAACACAGAGAACATTCATTTTTATTTGCGATGATAGCCCTTCAACATTTACAATCCAAAGATTTGAGTTCCTCTCAAGGGATCCCTTGGGTAACTGTAGAAGTCAGACTCTTAAATGAAACAGGAAAAAGTTCTGTTGGATTAAAGCCAAGAAAAGCATACCAATGCTTCTCTCAAAGATGAGTAATAAAAGTGTAAATAAAACTAAAGGGCTCTACAAGCTACAAAAATGTTGCATGTATAACAAGAATTGTCTCTCTTAAGCTCAAGCTGACACTGATTTGAACACCTATGTGTAAAATAGTACATTACCAAAGATATCAAAATTGGTAAACTGCATCACAGAGAAAGACTCCCAAAGTGCTTTGAAAGGAAGGCTTCCATTAAAGAGACAAAGGAAATCTCCCTCAAGAAATCAGCAAAGATATACGCAGAGGGACAGGTAGAACTTTAGCTGGATTTGTCTATCCAGAAGGCATTCTAGACTGTAGGAAGACCACAACAATGGCACAGCAATGGAAGTTGGAAAGCCCAGGAGTCCAGTTTGAGGCTCTGTGCTAATGGCAGAAGGAGGGCACTATAATTTGAGGACAAATTATGACAGCTTGGATCTTCAGAACCTGGATTCTATAGCATGAACAATCTTAAAGGACAGAGATACTAAGTCGAAATATCCAGTAGATGGCTGAAACAGCAAAAGATCTCTTTTGCCTAAATTTAAACATCTTTCAACATTTAAGAAAGAAGGTGTTAATTCCCATAACATTATTCTAATTTGACTAATGAAAAAGACAATCCCCATTAAGTTATAGGAGAGTCAAAAACACCAGAGAGTAAATTAAGCTATTTGTTAGTTTATTATTATTCATCTATCATATCCCAACCATAATAAATAAAATATAACTTATAAACTGATTTTTACTTATTTTTTTAAATGATAATATATTGCTAAGAAAATGATATTATGTCCCCCTGAGCTGACTCAAGGGCTTCCTCAATCATAGGAAGAAACTCCGCTTGCTGACAGAAACTATGAGAAAACTCTAGGTAATATTCCCACACTTGTAAGTATAAGCTTAAAGCTGGGAAAACAGTAACGACTTTTAAATGTCCTTTCAAAGATTCCTGAAACTAAAACTTAAATTTTAATGTCATTTTGAAATCACTTTCTACTAATGGAAACCAAAGATTCATCTAGAAAGTTTATAACTACTTATGGTTGATAAAAGAGAATAAGAAAACAAAGGATTAATTTAGCCTCCAAAGCAGCACTGTGTCATCTTTTTAAAATTACTTGGTATGAGTTTATGGACAGTAAATTCATGATGTCGAATACTATATTTATATATACTCAGAAACCACATGATGAAACTTTCATGAAGTACACCAGAAAAAAACATAAAGCTGAAAATCAGCAAGGGGAGAATTTGGTGTCAGTCATGTCTTGAAAATCACTAAACATTTATTAGCCTCCGCAGCCCCAGCTTTAAACCAGGAGGACTGAATCATGATCTCTACCATGCCATTTCATAAAATATTATTTGAAATAATAGAGGTTTGTAGCTGCTTTTACATACTCAGGGAAGTAGTGAAGTAGCATGGATTAGACATTGGGGCAGGCTAATTAGAGTTCAAATCTAGGCTCCTTCAGTACTAGCTGGGTGGCCTTCAGTGTAAGCTTCCTTTTCCATCAAGAAGAGATATTTACCTTTGCAATATGTTAGAAGGATTAGAAGGTATGTAATGCACCTGGCACATTGTAGGCACTAAGTAAGAAAAGTTGAAATGAAAAACAGTAATCCACTTGACAATGCAGTTTCCTAGAACTCAGTTTGGAGAAGAGCAGGGATTGACTGCCAGTCCTTTCCAATGGGCAAGCACATAAAGATAATACTGCAGAGGGCTTATGGTTGGAAGTAGGGAGAATAAAAGCAAGAAGTTGAAGACAAGCTTAGAGTCCTACACATAATAACAACGAACAGGAAGGAAACATCATGGGACACAATGCTTGAGGGAAGACACCTTTTTCACTAAGAAAGAGGACCACTGGTGAAAAAAATATAGTGAATTACTGCAACGATTTCATAATCAAAATAAAGCAGAGAGCTGGTTAGCGTTTATGAGGGTCACTAAAGAAAACAAAGAGTGCTTTGGTAATGTACAAATCCTATTTCCTTTACCTGTCTGCAATTCTTACAGGGCATTCAGATGATCCTGCTCCTGTCCACCTCTTGAGTGTCATCTCTTATCACTGCTCCCCCATCTCCCTCTCCCCTAGGTTCACTTCACTCCAGCCACATCGCTTCTCTTCTACCCTTGGGGCATGCCAAGCTCATTTTTCCTTTAGCTCTGTTGCACTGTTATATCTACCTGGAAATTTCTGGCAGATCTTGCCATTCCAAACATCCAGGTCTCACCCAAACTGTCACTTCTTCAAGGAAGTCTTCCCTGATCACCATACTAAATTCTCCCCTACACTCAGTTATACTCTATCTAGCCCTTTACTCTGTAATATTTTTTCTACTATTTATCATTATCTAAAATTGTCATTTTTGTTTAAATGTTTATCATATCTCCACCAAAATGTAAGGTGTCTGAGGGCAGAAACCTTACCTAAATTTTTCAGCACTCAGTCCCCAACACCTAAAACAAAGTGTGGCATAAATCAGACACTCATCAGATATACTTGTCCAAATAATAAATTCAAATGGTAACGATTACCATCCTTCTGTGAACATAAATGAGAAAAAGTACCTGGAAATGCTTTAATTTCTTTAATGCAGTTTTATGCAATCATGCAGTCTTAAAAAGGCCGATGTTTGGAACAGCAAGATTTAAAGAGAATGAATTATTCCAGATAATATAAAATATATATGTATACACTTATTATACATTACACATATTTTATGAGCATGTATTATGTCCCGCCTTATTAGAATCCATAAATAAAACAAGAGTACCATAAGTTGTTTTGTTTTGTGAGATACTGCTCCTAGAAGGAGAGGATGTATGAGCAGATTGTATATAGATGAGAATTGTCTTTCAGAACCCTTCTCAACAAGAATTCTGAGATAAACAAAATGAATTTCAGTATATTTGAGAAGTTAAATCTGATACTTTGTTACTTTGCTAAACTTATCCAAACTATTAATGAGTCAAGTGATGAATTCAGTGATTCCATCTGTGAAACAGAAGACAAATGACATGGTGAACAACTGGCATATTAATGGAATGGTAAGAGAAATTCCACAATGTTAACCCATGTTGGAACTAAAAAGAAAAAAAAAAAAATTCCTTTCTAATCTTAAACCAAAAGTAAGCATGCTACTGAGATTTCAAAATACTTCCAGGAGTGGGCAAATCAGTGAACTGAAACCATAGTCAGAACATTTGACTTGTGCTTTAATATTTTAATTGTTTTGTTTTGAAACAGCTTTTTTTGATGAATAAGAGGTCGCTTATACTTGGTCTGTATAACCCATGAATCACCTAGTGCCTATTCTCGGTCACTCTGGAGGACCCACGGCACCAGCATGAGGCTGGACTCCACCGAGGACTCCTCGGGGTCCGTAAAGTGAAGGAAGAGAGACCTCATCCCTGGGATTCAGCATCCCCTGAATCCCAGCTCAAGCCGTGGATCAAAAGGTGCTAATCATTTTGCAACTTCACTTTTGTACCTTTGATAAATACAGCTTGCCTAGCCCCGCCTCCTCCTCTCCGTAGGACGTCGCAGAACGCAGCAAACAGAATCAGATGCTAGAGTTCTGGCCTCCGTTAGCGGGTGTAGAGCCCTGAAAGTCCCGTGCAAGTCATTTGACCCAGGTGACTCAGTTTTCAAATCTGTCAAACAGGGTGATGAGAAATCCAACCTACCTCATCGGGTAGTTCCGAGCCAGCCACCCTAATCTGGCTTCAGAACAACGGCTCCGCGGTCGCGCCCACGGGGCCCTACCGAGCGGAGGGGAGGGCTCAGCAGGGCGGGACCTGGGATCAAGCCTGGTAGGCGACGCGGGCCGTTCCCGAACCTCCTCGAGTACCCGGCCCGTGACGTCAGCACGCTGACGTAGACGCGCAGAAGCCGCTTCTCGCCCTAGGGACCAAAGACCTGGATGGGGCCTCAGAGCCCCTGTAGTAGAGCCAGTGATTGGTGAATGAATCTGTCAATCATCTAGTGCCCAGTACGCGACGCGGGGAGGCGGGGAGGCGGGAGAGGACGGGTTGGCCTGCCCTAAGGAGAGGGCGGAAATCTGGAACTCCGTCTAAGAGCGCGCAGCTGGGGTTGGGCTTAACTGTGTCTGTACTACACCATTTTATTAAGAGGCCTCTTCCTCTTAGCGGATGATTCTGCGTCTTACGCCTTTCTCCAGGATTCTGGTGGGGATTTAGGCTCCCGCTTGTGGACAGCAATCATTTCAGGACTGGATTTCAGAGCCCCTGGGTACCTCGCACTGAACACCTCCCAGGAATGAAAAAGTAGGAAATTCCATTTCTCTGTTCAAAGGTCATCTCCGTTTTGAATTCTCCGCAAGTTCCCCAGACCTATTTAGGATACCCTTTCTCTGCGCTGCTATTAAATAACTGTTACCTCGATCTTCATAGTAATCACATTTAATTGCATTTGTGTATGTTTCTCCACGAGATTAGACATCTTTTAATTATGCTAATTCAAATTATCTTCGTAGTTTAATTAAAAATTTTCCCAATTGATACTACAGTTATATTCTTCAAATACCTAAAGAAATAGATGGTCATACAGTGAAAAGTCTCCGCTTCCAGTTCCTCAGGCACTCAGTTTGCCTGTTGGAGGCAGCTACTGTTGTTGACTTCTTGGCTATTGTAGAGACATTCTAAGTGATATTATTAATTTTAAATTACACATAACCATAAATTCACATATTACAAATTAGGTTAAAATCTTGCCCAGGCACTAATTGCAAATTCAGTCCATATATGATGACTTTTGTTTCCTGTTCATTTACATATGTATAGAAGTAACTTTTTTTTCCAATCAACATTATATAGTTGTGACCTTTCTGTATCCGTATGCAAATTAACCTCATTCTTTTAAAATACTGCACGGTAGCCTTCAGAACCAATAGATATAATTTATGATTCACTTACCCTCAGACATGTAGTTTCTTTTTCTTTCTTTCGAGAGTTGCTACCTTCAATATAAGTGTATGTTGTACACTTATATTGTACCTAAATGCAAATGTACCTAAATGCAAATGTTCTCCAAGGTAGAGATAGAGATACTAACAAGGTAGAGATACTAACAAGTGAATGTGCTGGATAGAGTATGCACATTCTAAATAGTAGTAGATTTCCTTCCTTTGCTCCTCTAAGTAGCTATTACAACTTACATTTCTACCCCAAATATATGAGCTACTCTTCTCCTGCACCCTAGCGAAAACTGATACAATTTAAAAATTTTTCCAAATTGATAGATGTGAAAATATTTAAAGGGATAGGGTATGTACAAAAGAAGTGTATGTTTTGGATAACAGTCAATAAACCTGTGTAACTACCTCTTAGATCAAGATTTTAAATGTTTTAAATGTTTACCAGCAATATAGAAACTCTCTTCATGCTTGGTCTTAGTCAGTCGTTGCTCCCCTACACAAAAATAGCCACTATTCTAAATTTTACCACCAAATTTTTTTTTGCCTGTGTTTGAACCCTTATAAATGGCCACACGTAGTAGGTACTCTTGTGTGGCTCTTTTTGCTCAATAATATATCTGTAAGATTGAGCATAGTAGTAGTTTATTTATGTTCATGTTTGTATATAATCTAAAATTTCTTTAGTCTAATACTGCTGAACATCAGGTTGGTTAGAGTTTGGGGTGACTACAAATAATACCGCTATGAGTATTTTTGTACCTGCCTATTGGTGTACGTAGTTACACATTTGATTTTGGTATATAACTAAGAGTGTTATTACTTGCCACAAGATATGTATGTATTCAGTGTTAGTAAATACTGCCAAATAGTTATTTGGTTTACCAATTTATCACCCACTAGCAGTGAATGAAAATTCCAGTTGCTCCACATCTTTGCCAATACTTGATATTCTAAGTTTTGTCTTATGTTTATCTTTATTATTTGTTTTTTGTTTTCAACTTTGAGACAAACTAAATATACAAAAAGTTGTGTATGTTTGAATATATACATATACCTGTGACACTATCACCACAAATAAGGTAATGAACATATCCATTATCACCAAAAGATTTCTTGTGTCCTTAAGCTTTTTTTTTTTTTTTTGTGGTTAGAACACATAGCATGAGATTTACCTTCTTAAAAAGTTTTTAAGTACACAACACCCTATTAACTACGAGCTCTATGTTGTGCAGCAGACCTCTAGAACTTGTATGTAACTGTAACTTTGTCACCATTGAAAAACTCATCATTTTCCCCTCCCCCATTCTCTGGCAACCAGCATTCTATTCTCTGTATCTATGAGTTTACTATTTTAGATACCTCATATAACTGGAATTATACAGTATTTGTTCTGCGACTTAGTTCTAGGCATAATGTTTTCTATAGTCTCACAGTGACTCCTGCTCTTCCTCCCTCATAATCCCATGGGTGCCTCAAGTTAGATTGGCTTCCTGTGTCTTCCCTTCAGATGGTCAGAGCCATGAGAGAGTCACAGGGAGGGTAACAGGCACCATTAAGACTGTGAGTCA
>NW_006494608.1:739703-741956 GCF_000325575.1 Pteropus alecto | reverse complement strand
ATCTCCATGTGCAGCCTGACCTAGCCCTCATTTGAACTTCCCTGGGCCCAGCACCTGAGCTCCTAAATTTCTCCGCCCCCTCAAGATTTAGGCTCTGGGGCCCAGGTGGTAGACGAGATGCTTTAGCCCTAGTTTTGTATGATAGAAATCCCAGGGGATTATCTAGACAAGATAGATTCTGTAAAGAAAAAGTAGTGATTGAACAAAGTGATGTCAGAGTAAAAAAAATGTCTCTGGTTGTGCAACTGATCTCTCACATGTCTTATAAGCAATTAGAACTAGATAATGTCATTTGTCACCCAATTAAATTAAAAAGGCCAGAAATGCATAGATTAGCACTTTAATTTTTGCTTCAGTCAAAGCAATTATTACTTCGATAAAAAGACATTTAAAATGAAAAGTGAATTTTGATAAAAATGTAGCTGTCTCGATAATACTCACTTCTTTTTAAATGCTTAAAAAAATGCATGTTTCAGATCCATCCATGATGTCACAAATGGTAGGATTTCCTTCTTTTATAAGGCTGAATAACATTCTATTGTATACATCTACCACATTTTTTTTATCTGTCTGTTGATGCTAATTTAGGTTGGTTCCAAATTGTCTAGTGTGAATCATGCTATGTTGCAATAAATACGGCAGTGCAGACCTCATTTTAATATTTTTGGATATATACCTGAGAGTGGAATTAATGGATCATATTAAAATTACTGATAGAATAAATAGAAAATATGAACAGACTAATAAATAAGGACATTGAAACAGTAATGAAAAACCTCTGAATAAAGAAAAGACCAGGGCCCAATGGCTTCACTGGTCAATTCTACCAAACATTTAAAGAATTAACACCAGTCTTTCTAAAACTTTCAAAAAACTGAAGAGAAGGCAACACTTCCAAACTCATTTTAAAGGCCTCTATTACCTTGACACAAAAATCAGAAAAAGATACTCCAAGAAAAGAAAATTACAAGTCCATGTCTCTGATTAACGTAGATGGAAAACACTTAACAATAGTTATAGAAACCATAATTCAATAGCACATTAAAGGAATTATAAACCATAATAAATGGAATTTATCCCTGGGGTACCAGGATGGTTCAATGTACACAAATCAATAAATGTGATACAGCACATTAATAGAATGAAAGATAAAAATTACATCATCATCTCAACAGATGCACAAAAAGCACTTGACAATTTTCAACATTGCTTCATGATAAAAATTCAACAAATTAGGTATAGACAGAATGTACCTCAACATTCTGATGAAGATCATAAATGACAAGCCCACAGCTAACATCATACTCAGTGGTGAAAAGCTTGCAGTTTTTCCTCTAGAGTCAGAAACGAGAAGGGTGCCCACTCTTACTACTTGTAGTTGACATAGTATTGGAAGTCCTAACCAGAGCAATTAAGCAAGAAAAATAAATAAAAGGCATTCAGATTGGAAAGGAAGAAGTAAAAGTGTCTGTTTGCAGATGACATGATCTTATATATAGAAAAACCTGAAAATTACACACACACACACACACACACACATACACACACGTGCATACACACGTATACACCTGTTAGGATGAGTAAACAAAAAAGTTGCAGGATACAAAGTCAACATAAAAAAAATCAGTTGCATTTCTATATACTAACAATCAGCTACCCCAAAATGAAATTAGGAAAACAGTCTAATTTACAATAGCACCAAAAACAATGAAATATTTAGGAATAAACTTAACTAAGGAGGTGAAAGATTTATACACTGAAAACTACATTATAGTGTGTTGTGGCGCGAATGATTCTGAGACCCACGGAGCCAATTGAGATTAATTATGAGCCTTTATTAGCTGGCCGGCGACTGACTCTTTACCACGCAGGGTTAGAGGAATTCAGCCCCGAGATTACAGAGGAGGCAGCTTATAAAGCCTCCTACTACATCCTTGAATAAGCAGATTACAAGAAGCAGAAGTTAGTCGTTAACGTTTTGTACAAAGATAAATGTATCCGGGGAACTCTCAGATCAAACAGGGCCTAGTAGACAGTTTTATTATTTTCACCTTGGAATGTTGCACTTCTCCTGGGGCTGGCGCCTGGAGATATCACCTCCCTGTGACTGAGTTACTGCTTGCACCTGGAGATACTGCCTCCCTGAAACTGGAGAATTTCCACTTTTACACAAGCAAGTGACATCTGTTGTCTATGAATAAAAGTAGAAGTCTGAACACTTTTTTTTTTGATTTGTAATTTTAAAAAAATTTT
>NW_006494608.1:735610-738865 GCF_000325575.1 Pteropus alecto | reverse complement strand
CCAGTGGGGCTCAAGGGTGGCTGGCTGTGTCTTCTTTACCCAAATCCAGTCACCAGGGGGGTGGCTATGAGGTTTAAGTGACTGTCTAGGGCTCTCCTGGGTGGCGGAGATTAAGTGTTGAATCTCTTCCCTTGCCGAGTGTAGTGCCTGTAAGGACTTAAGTAGTGAGAAATGGTGAGTGAATTTTAGTCGCCTCTTCTACCCCTATCTTGGCAGAAGAGGCGGCGGGCTCCCAAACATGATTTCATATGGGGTGAGGCCTTGGAGGTAAGGGGTGCATCTCACCCTCAGAAGGGCAAAGGGGAAGAGACTCACCCAATTTTCGCCAGTTTCAAGTTTAAATTTGGTTAAAGTTTCCTTTAAAGTCCTGTTCATTCTTTCTACCTGGCCTGAACTCTGAGGTATATATATATACAGTGTAGTTTCTAATTAATGCCTAATATTCTGGCTAAGGTTTGACTTGTTTTGGCGATGAACGCCGGGCCATTGTCGGACCCCAATATTAGTGGCAAGCCAAATCAGGGCACTATTTCTGATACTAATTTCCTAGCTACTACCTAGGCAGTTTCTCTCCTAGTTGCAAAGGCTTCAGCCCATCCTGAGTAGGTGTCGATGAACACGAGTAGATACTTAAATCCAAAAGTTCCAGGGCTTACTTCTGTAAAGTCTAATTCCTAATGTTCTCCCGGGGCTTGGCCCCTGAGTCTTGATCCAATTTGCACTTTAACAGGAGGCCCAGGGTTAACTTCGGCACAAATATAACATCTTGTTGTTACCTCTTTGGCAGTTTTGTATAGTCCGGGGATATAATAGTCTCTTTTCAAAGGTTCAGTCAACTTTGTTCCTCTTAGGTGGGTGCTCTGATGGACTAGTGAGATTAGTTTCCGACCTAAGGCACCGGGTACTAGGGTGCATCCATCTGGGAGGCGAATCTACCCAGTGGGTCTTTTTACCCACTTTAGCTTACTGCATAATTCAAGTTCTGGGGGGCAGAACTGGAAGAATGTCAATGGGCCTCACTGGTTTTCGGGCGGCTTCCTTTGCAATTCGGTCGGCAAAGGCATTTCCCCGGGCTATCTCAGACTCAGCTCTCTGGTGACCTGAACAGTGTATGATAGCCACTTTCTTAGGCAGCCGGATGGCTTCCAGGAAAGCTAGGATCTCTTCTCTGTTCCTGATTTCCTTCCCCCCCTGAGGTGAGTAATCCTCTCTCTTTATAGAGTGCCCCATGAATATGTGCAGTAGCAAAGGCATACCTGCTGTCTGTATAGATGTTAACTGTCTTCTCCTTACCCCATTGGAGCACTTGGGTCACAGCGAGTTCGGCTTGCTGGACTGATGTTCCATGGCTCAGGGCATGAGGCCAGATGACAGTCCCTCTGGCAACTACTGCCACCCCAGCATACCTGACTCCTTCTGCGATTGCTTCCATCGGTGTACAGTGTGGCATCCGGCTGTGGCCACAGGATGTCAGTCAGGTCTGGCCTGAGGCAGGCGATGTTATCCAAAAGCTCAAGACAGTCATGTAATGGCTGCTGAGGGTCATAACGGCTTGTCTAAAGTAGGCAGAGCCAAAGCAGGGGCTGTGGTCAAGGCTGTTTTTAGGGCCTCAAAGGACTCTTTTTCTTCTTTTCCCCAGTGCAAGTCCTCAGACCTTTCCCCAGTGCTGGCATACAGGGGCTTGGCTAACTACAAACCCTGGGATCTAGAGCCTGCAGTAGCCTACGGCTCCGAGAAACTCTCGGACCTGCCACTTAGGGGTGGGTTGGGGTATTTTTAAAATGGCCTCAATTCTGCTTGATGACAGAGTCCGGTGGCCTCCTTGCAGCTTATATCCTAAATATGTTGCCTGGGAAGTGCAGAGTTGAGCTTTCTTAGCGGACACCCGGTATCCCTTAGCCTCTAATTCTTGTAATAAATCTTCAGTGGCCCACTTACATTCTACATCTGTTGTAGCGGCTGAGAGTAAGTCATCTACATATTGTAAAAGAACAGTCTCTGGATGTCTCTGACGAAAGTCAACGAGGTCCCGGCTCAGAGCCTCCTCAAACAATGTGGGTGAGTTCTTAAATCCCTGTGGCAGTCTAGTCCAAGTCAATTGTCCCGAATACAGTTTATCAGGGTCTTCCCCTTCAAATGCAAATAGTGGTTGACTCGCCTTTGCTAGGGGGAGAGTGAAGAAAGCGTCCTTTAGTCCTTTAAATCAAGGACGGTGTACACCTGGTGGCTAGGTGGCAGTTGGCTGAGGAGGGTGTACGGGTTGGGAACGATGAGGGGTTGGGAACGATGAGATGTATGGTTTCAACCCGCTTATTTACCTCTCTGAGGTCCTGTACTGGCCTGTAGTTTTGGGTACCCAGTTTCTGAACTGGAAGCAGCAGGGTATTCCAAGGCGAATGACAGGGGACTAAGATCCCTTCCTTTAAGAGCCTCCGAATATGCACTGTGTTACCGGACTTAGCACAACAGTAGGAGGCTGATGGGCTGCTAATCCGGGTAGGTTAGTCTCAGCCCACACCCGAGGGATCTTGCACCGCAGTTCACTTCTTTTAACAGTGATGCATTAGGGGAAGGATCGAAAACAGGCTCCTCTAATAAAAGGTATTCTTCAGAGAGGGGGGCAAGTGAGCATTATTTCAGATGGAGTGGCCCCCAGAGTTAGTTCAGCGTGTCCTTCCTTAAAAGAGATGGTGGCCCGTAATTTTTGTAGTAAGTCTCTTTCCAGCAAGGGGTACGGGCATTCAGGCATAACCAGGAACGAATGAGTGATGGTCCCTTTTCCTAGGTCGGT
Source organism: Pteropus alecto (assembly GCF_000325575.1). NCBI lineage: Eukaryota > Metazoa > Chordata > Mammalia > Chiroptera > Pteropodidae > Pteropus > Pteropus alecto. The sequence continues at coordinate 736,074 of NW_006494608.1, read as the reverse complement.
AGGGGGCCTTTTGTATTCTGCAAGACTGAGTACGTAGCCCCTGTGTCCACTAAAAAGTTTACAGATTGGCCCCCAACTTGCAATGTTACCCTGGGCTCCTGGGGGCTCATAATGTAGGAGCTTTGACCTCCTCATTCTGGGCCCTGGCCCTTTTCGGGACATAGGTTCTTCTAATGTCCTTTCTTCTTACAGTATGCGCATTGGTCCTTTTCTAAATTATTCCGACCCCGGTCCACCTTTCCCTTGGGGCGTTGGCTTGGCCTTTGGCCGGGTCCCGGATGGTCCCGTCCCGGTCCCGTGACTTATCCTGTCCAACAAACATAACCTTCTGGACCTCATCCCTGTTGTTGAACACCTTCTGGGCAATCTCGAGAAGCTTAGATAAGTTCTCTCCTTCAAATCCTTCTAGTTTCTGTAATTTCTTTCTGATATCTGGGGCCGACTGACTAACAAAGGTTAGATTA
>NW_006494608.1:725094-735221 GCF_000325575.1 Pteropus alecto | reverse complement strand
GCTATCTGTTGGAGAGTCGCCAGGACAGCTGCAGGTTGTGACGAATCGGGGATGGGGTCCGGATCCTGTGGAGGGTAGTAGACAGCCCCTGTCCGAGTGTGTGGTGGGTTCCGAAGAGGGGCTGCCTCCCGAGACTCAGGGGGCTTAAAGTGGTTACCGGGAGAACAATAGGGAGGGGGATTGAGGATCTCCGGATCTTCTGGAGAGTCCTGTAAAACAGGTTCAAGGGATTTCTGAGGTGCGGGAGTGCTCCTTGGCCCTGCCAGAAGAATCATGTGAGAGGCAGGCGCCGGCAGAGAGTCTGACTTACTCCGACAATCTTTTAGATATTTAGGAGCATCAGACACAACATTTATCCAAACATTTATGTATGGAGCCTGATCAGGGTGGCCAGGATTCCCATAAACAACACTCCCGACTCTGAAGGCAGTCTGCAAATCAAAGGAACCCTCAGATGGCTATCTGACTCTGAAGGCTGGCCAGTCTACCTGGCAAAGCCTCTGGAGATCGAATGGAGTGACTGACGACCCATAACTTCGGGCTGTCTCCTGAAATCCTTAAAATTGTCTAAAAGACACCGCAAGGGAGTGGGCTTAGAAGAAGCTTGTCCCATGGCAGTGGGGATGGATGTGAATAAGAATAAATAACAATAAACGTCCTGAGAAAGATAAGAATGTTAGACAAGGTCCGCTTGTGACGAGGTGGCCACTTGGGTGGTGCTGTAGCAGCAAGAAATTCTGTAAAAAGAAGAGTTAATAAACTGAAAATCACGAAAATCACAAGAGATATTCAGAGACCAGAGCGATCAGACAATCAGACAAACTTGACGGAGGACCAAGGCAATAAGAGGATAACAGTACATTCAACCGGTCTGGACTAACATACCCAATACAGACAGACAAAACAGACTACAGGCAACACAAAAACGCTAGCGTATCAGAAACCGAAACTGAAACAGGTACAGGGTCAGGATCTGACGTCTCACAAACTCACCTGTGAGACAGGAACAGAAACAGGTCTAAGATTACTCTTAGACAAACTCACCGGTGAGACAGGAACAGAAGGCTCGCGTCCAATTTTCAGGAATATTTGTCCACCGGTCTCTCCGATCTAGGGCTGCCCGGTGTCCGGGGCTGAGGATCGTCTCTCAGCGGCCGCCCCCTGGACGCGGTCGTGCCCCACCCGGAGCAACCAGGGCTGTGGGTCTTAGGGAAAACTTCCCTTCTCCCTCTGGGGAGGATCCCGGAACAGCCCCCAAATGTTGTGGCGCGAATGATTCTGAGACCCACGGAGTCAATTGAGATTAATTATGAGCCTTTATTAGCCGGCCGGTGACTGACTCTCCGCCGGTGACTGACTCTCTACCACGCAGGGTTAGAGGAGATCAGCCCCGAGCTTATAGAGGAGGCAGCTTATAAAGCCTCTTACTACATCCTTGAATAAGCAGATTACAAGAAGCAGAAGTTAGTCGTTAACGTTTTGTACAAAGATAAATGTATCCGGGGAACTCTAATATCAAACAGGGCCTAGTAGACAGTTTTATTATTTTCACCTTGGAATGTTGCACTTCTCCTGGGGCTGGCGCCTGGAGATATCACCTCCCTGTGACTGAGTTACTGCTTGCACCTGGAGATACTGCCTCCCTGAAACTGGAGAATTTCCACTTTTACAAGTGAAAAAAATAAAACAGATAAATTGAAAAACATCTTGGGTTCATGGATTGGAATACTTAATATTGTTAAAATGTCCATACTACCCAAATCAATCTACATATTCAATGTTATTTCCATCAAAATAGAAATGGCATTATTTCACAGAAATAGGAAAACGATTCTCAGTTTCATATGGGACAGCAAGAGATCCAGAATCACCCAAGAAAAGTTGAGAAGAACAAAGATGGATGCATCGCACGTTATTTCAAAATCTATTACAAAGCTACCATAGTTAAAGCATTATGATACTGCCATAAAGACAGAAATATAGACCAATAGAACAAAATAGAGAGCTCAGAAATAAAGCCATATATATATACAGGAAACTGATCTTCAACAACAATGCCAAAAATACACAATGGGGAAAAGATAGTTTCTTCAACAAATGATGTTGAGAAAACTAGATATCCATGTGTAAAAAGGTGTCATGGAAATGATACCAAAATTAAAAATAGGTAGGAATACATCAAACTAAAAATCTTTACAGTAAAGGAAAAAAAATCAACAGAGTAAAATAGCAACCTAAAAATGGGAGAAAATATTTGCAAACCCCATATCTAATAAGACATTAATTTTCAAAAAATATAAGAAACTCCTACAACTTTTTATCAAAAACTAAACTAAACAAAAAACCAAAAGAAACAAAAACAAAAAACCCCCCCCAAACAACCCAAATAAAAAATAGGCAAAGAACTTGAACAGATGTTTCTCCAAAGAAGACATACAAATAGACAACAAGGTACATGAAAAAGTGCTTAACATCATAATCATCAGAGAAATACAAATCAAAACCACCATGAGAAAGCACCTCACACAAAGTTGAGAAGGTTATTAACAAAAAAATAACAAGTGTTAGCAGGGATGTGGAGAAATTAGAACCCTTATATTGTTGGTGGGAATGTAAAATGGTATAGTGACTATGCAAAGCAGTGTGGAGATTTTTTGTGATGTTATGCATTTTGATGTGTATATAGGGGTATAACATTGTGGATTTAATTTGCATTTTCTAGATGACAGAAAGAGTTTAGTACCTTTTCATATGTATGTATGTCATTTGGATATTCTCTCATGAAATGACCATTCAAGTCTTTTGCCCATTTTAAAATTAGGTTATCTGTCTTTTTCTTCTTGATATCTTGGAAGTTTTTCTATATTCTAGATTTCTTTGTCAAATATATGTAGTGTGGATATTTTCTTATGCTATGTCTTTTTCATTGCAAATGAATTTTGACTTTTTAGTCTACTATAAATTAATACTTTTTGTAGTTTCTGGACAATGCAAAGATTTTAGAACACTTTCATGTACCTAATTCCTGAATTTTGTGCAGTTGTCACATATTTTAATTCTATTTAATTATTTTAAAATATGACAAAATATTTTATGTTATATAGACAATATTCGTTTGGGTGTATTTATGTATTTATGTTTTGCTTTGCTTTTCATTACTTTTTGCATTACCAGGATGACATTTGAAATTATTTCATTGTTTATTAAGTTTTAGAGCATATCTATTGGTGACAAAAATCTCTACCAGACTATCTAGGCTGAGATAATCTGAGCTATCTTTCCTGCCTGCTTTGTATACTCTCAGATGCAACTGTTTTCTTTTCAGATTTAATCCAGCATTTTGGTTATTCATGGTGAGAATTTGGGTCTAATACCAGACCTTCAAGTATAGCTTAAAAGGATTGAGCATATTGTGAATATTATTTTAGTATACCTTATCCTAGAATAGTACACCACAAAAAAAATATTTGGAATGATATTGGTGAAAAAGGCAATATAGGCAGTTCCAGTGGCCTATCCCTCCACAGAGACACTGAAAAATTAAGCAGAAACTGTCAGAATCAACTTTGTGAGAAGTCTGGAAAAACAGACGAAGATTTACCACAACCGAGCAAGTGTTGAATCAATATAAAGGCAACTTTATAACTGCAGAAGAGTTTGCAAGTATTTTTACTTGCCTTTGATCAGCCCCTTCTCAGACTTTGCAGTGATCTATACATGGCAGCCTATGTTCCCAGTACAGGAACCTGGTCCCTGAATTAGGAAGGAACAGAGCAGAAATAAAAAGGTATCCAAATTGGAAAGGAAGAAGTAAAATTACAAATATTCACAGATAATATAACTCTCTCTATATATATAATCCCAAATAATCTATATATTAAAAAAAACTCTACTAGAGCTAATAAATGAATTTAGCAAAGTTGTAAGTGCAAGATCATCACAAAAAATATCAATTGTATTTCTATACACCAGCAATGAACAATATGAAAATGGAATTAAGAAAATAATTCCATTTACACTGGCATAAATGAACCATCTAGGAATAAATTTAACCAATGATGTGAAAGACTTGTATACTGAAAACTATAAGACATTACTGAAAGAGATTTAAGAAAATCTAAATAAATGGAATGACATCCCATGCTCATAGATTGAAAAACTTAATATTATTTCGATGACAATGCTTCACAAAGCCTTCTATTGATTCAGTGCAATCTCTACCAAAAATTCAATAGCCTTTTTTTTCAGCAAGGGAAAAGCTGATTCTCAAATTCATGTGGGATTTCAAGATGCCCCAGATAGCCAAAAAAAAAAAAAAAATCTTGAAAAAGAAAAAATTGCAGAATTCATACTTCTTGATTTTAAAACTTACAACAAAGCTACAGTAATTAAGACAGTGTGGTACTGAAATAAACACACATATAGATCAGCGGAATAGAATTGAGAATCTAGAAATAAACCCAAACGTCTATGGCCAACTGATTTTCAACAAAGATTCCAAAACCATTAAGTAGAGTAAAAAATAGTCTCTTCAACAAATTATGCTGGGACAACTGGACATATATATGTGCAAAAGAATAAAATTAGACCCCTACTTCACTCCATATATAAACATTATCTTAAAGGGGGCTAATAACCTAAATATAAGAGCTAAAACCATAAAACTCTTAGAAGAAAATATAAGGGTAAATCTTTATGTCCTTAGATTTGACAATGGATTCTGACATATGACAACTAAAGGACAAGCAACAACAAAAATAGATACATTAGACCATCAAAATTAAAAATTTTTACACATCAAAGAACAGTATCAAGGAAGTGAAAAAACAACCTACAGAATGGGAGGAAATATTGCAAACCATGTATCTGATAAGTGTCTAGTATCCAGATTACTAAGAACCCCCACAACTCAGCAACAAAAACAATCAAATCAGAAAATGAGTAAAGGACTTGAATAGACATTTATTCAAAGAAGATACACAAATACATAATAAGACATGAAAAGATGGTCAACATCATTAATTATTAGGGAAATTAAATTCAAAACCACAATGAAGTACCAATTCACACTCACTAAAATGACATAACAAAACAAAACAATCTTCAAAAAATTGGAAAATAAAGTATTAGCAAGGATGTGGAGAAATTGGAACCCTTGTCCATTATTGATGAAAATGCAAAATATGTAAAATGGTGCCGCTGCTGTGGAAGACATTTTGGCAATTCCTCAAAAAGGTATAAATGATATGACCCAGAATTTCAATTTATAGATGTATACACACAAAAAATAGGTAGTCAAACAAATATATGTACATGCACGTTCATAGCAGCACCATGAACATAGCTGAAAGATGGAAACAGCCAAAATGACCATCAATGAATGAATAGATAAGTATAATGCGATACATACATACAATGGAATATAATTCAGCCATAACAAGGAATAAAGTACTGAAAGATTATACTAAGTGAAAGAGTCAGGCATAAAAGGTCACATATTGTATGATACCATTTATATGAAGTATCCAGAATAGATAAATCCATAGAGACAATGCACATTGATGCTAATTAGGAGGAGGAGGAGAATAAGGATGGGATGAGAGCAAGCACTTAAGGGATGAGGTTTTCCTTTGGGGTGTTAAAAATGTTTTATAACTTTATAGAGGTGGTGGGTGCACACATTTGGAATGCACTAAACACCACTGAGTTGTTCACTTTAAAAAGGTCAATTTCATGTTATGTGACTTTCACTTCAATTTAAAAAATAAGAACTCAATTAACCACCCATACCCAAAAGAAAAATGTTCAAATGAGATTTCTTCTTCTTGGACTTGAGGTAGTGGAGAGACCTATAGCTACTGTAAACATGAAAGAATTATCTAAATTATGTGAAACATTGCTTACGCTATGTAAATGTAAAATAAGAAATTAATATGGAAAATCCTGTCACTGTGTGCCCATCTCCTCCTCCCACTTTCAATTAGGACTAGCTACACCTTTTTTCTGCCTCAGATTAGGTGCTTAGAAATATTCGTTGAATGATGATGCATTTTACAATACTCATGCAAAAACAATGTTCCCATCTAATCCATCTTCTATACTGCCACTAGTTAGTCCATATGAGATGTGATGAAAGCCTAAAGACTTGAAATAGATATGTTTATAATGGAAATCTGTAATATACATTAGCGTGGGTTGGAAAGGAGTGACAAATATGTAAGCTTTTAAGAGATAGAATTGACAGGACTTGACATTTAACTTTATTTGGGAAAATAAAGGAGTAAGGAAAGAAAGGGTGATTGATTAGAGAGTTTGGCCATTAACTTAAATCCGGAATTCAGGAGGAAAGCTCGATTGGACAGGGACTGTAATATAGACTTACTTTTGAACATTTTGTGTTTGAAATCTTGTGGTTTATTTGGAAGTGCGTGTTTAGTAGGCATCTAGATTATAAACCTGGAGAGTTTAGGGGAGACACTTTAGGACAATATCACTCAGGGAGAGTGTACAGATGGAGAACCCAGGGTAGAATCCTGAGGCATATAATCATTTAAGAAGTAGATGGAAGCAGAAGAAACCAAAAGGAAACATAGACACCATTAACTCAGAGATCAGAGAAGAGTCATGAAATGACTAGAGAAAGTAGTGTTTCGAAAATGAAGAAGTGATAAATATTTGTCAGAGTGAGCAAGAATTAAGAAAACGCAGAATATAAATCCTGAGAGTGAGGCAAATATGATAATATTTGCTTAAAGAAATTAATTGTAACTTAATCTTTAGGGATGTAAGTGATATAAAGCAGGAAAAAGCAAGTGAAAGATGGAGAAGAACATGTATTATAGGAAAAGAAATGGAAGCAGCAAAGTATGAGTAGCCTTTCCAACCCACACTAATGTATATTACTCATTGCCTTGGTTGGATGGTACATGAAACTATAGATCCCCGGATTATCTAAATTGGGAAATCACTTTAGATTCTGAGAGGCCCTATAGCTGATCATACGGTGAAAGGAGGGATTGATATATTTTGTTTAATATTTTTCATATATTCCATTTATTATTAGTTTGCAACTAAAATAGTCTTAGGAGTTTGTCTAGAAAGGACAACCCTTTAGTAATTTGATAATTAGACAAATCTCTAATGCACATAGTGCACATTATAATTTAGTTCCCATTGAATAATCCTACAATATAAATAAAAGTGAAAACCCCAGGATTGGTGGTTTCAATTAAAGAAAAGAAAAGGAAAAAACATATGAATCCTGGAGAAGAATGTGATAGTGGATAGCTGTTGGCAGTATTCATAATGTCCAAAGAGATGTTATGATGGCCAACATCAGGTCCACATGGCAAGGCGGGTACAGTGGCTCACAAAGTCCAACATGGGTTCTTTCTCAGGCAAATTGAGACATTAGGATCTGCTCCAAGATAGACTTTCAAAGTGAATTCACTGTTAAACAGAATGTAAATTCCTACAGAATTTATTGAATAGGCAACTTTAGCTTCAGCAATTTAACTGTTAGAAGTCAAAAAGACAAAGTAGAACATGCTTTATGAGCCCAGAGCTCATGTTAGACTTTCATAGAACTTTGCCAGCCCACACCATCAGTGAATTTGGTCATTCTCATCCTGTTCTCTCCTAATTTGAGGGATTTGGTTGCATATTGGTGAAACTGTTTAGCTCACTGCGGTCTCTCACATAACACAGGACCACAGTCCCAATGAGCAGCCTCTTTTGCTCCCGAATGAGTCAAGACAACCAGGAAGGAGGCTCTCTTCCACCACTGTGACTCATGGCACATGAGACTGAGCTGGTGCCCCGGGGTAAGGAGCCACTGCACTGCCTTTACGTGTGGACCTGATGTTGGCCAAGGCCAGTCAAACCACCAAGCCCACATGTAAAAATTCGGCCTCTATCTTGCAAAGTTGCTAAGAAGTCATACAGAGGTCATGGGTCTGTTCTTCCCAGCTATGTTTGTGAAGTTATCACACAATGCTTATATTGGCAGGAAGCAGCTCTGTAAGATTCTAGTGGTAACGTGAGGAAGGGCCAAAATAGTGGCAGAATATCCAGGAAAGCAATGTTTACCATTATCATTAATTATTTTCAAAGAAAGTTTTTGAGTTTGCTTTTGTGACTTATTGGGGGTTTTCTTAATCTTCTTATAAGCATCTGCAATCTGATATTCTTTCTGTGTTGAAAAAGGAATTCAAGTAAGAACATTGTTAGTAATTATTAACTTTGGAAGCACCATGTTGAAGTAAAATTTCTCCATAAAATCATGCTATTTTTAAAATGAGAAAAATATTATAAGCCAGCACTATAATGCTCAGTATTTGTTCTTGGTGAACTCATTTACTATTAGCAGGAACTGGTAGAGTTAGTGAGTTTTTTTTTTTTTTTTAATTAGTCTCTTAAAAAATTTATAGGGAATAGAGATTGTACCTACCTTACTCCTCACTCTCCCTCCTCCACCCTACCTTTTTCCTCTTTTGCTGCAGAAAAAAGAAATTTAGAAAACAGTCTTTATACCTGGTTCTTTTAACATGCTGGATTCCAACTGCGAAGTAAGTTGGTCTTTCTCAAGAGGTTTATTAATATCTGGTTATAACAAAGTAGTCAGTATTTAGACGGAACCATTTAGTTCATTACCTATATGAACTAAACCTGAATAATATGTTAATTCCAACTTTGACTTTAAAAATTCCATGTCATATATGTGTGTGTGTGTATATATACTCCTTTCAAATAATGCAAATAGAGTGAAGAATAAATATCTTCTTTCACATACCCCCACCACTAATCCATTCCCAAAGATGACTGATAACCATTTAGTGTAGAGCCTTCCCAAGTTTTTTGCTATATTAACATTATGTAATTAGCATTTGAAACCAGTTCACTGGATAGGTAAAACATATTGGATATAATTAGAAAGCATCTTTATTTTTGTTTCCATTGTCTCTTTAAATAAGCTCAGTAGGAAATTTCTCTCTGACAGTGGATTAAAATTGGTTGCTTATTCGCTCTTCCACTTATTCCCAATTAACTGTAAGTCGTAAACTGTAATCCTATATTAGAAATTAGAATGCCAACTGCTATATATTGATTGGCTCTTCAAATCTCCTCATAAAGGCAAGCTGTGCCTCTTTACCCTGGTTGGGCTCACTTCAAGTGGACAACTTGCTGCCAGAGAAAGGGATGCCCCTTTTCTCCCCTCTTTCTGACTTGCCTCCTCCCCCACTTACTACCAGTGATATTGCCTCTGCTTGAGTTGGAGCTAACCAGGTACGGGGTGGGGAAGAAAGACAAATGGGAATGGGAGTCAGGTAAGAATTTTAATGTAATTTTTTAAGATGACTCCATGGTCTCTGGGCTGGGGGGTTTTGTATTACTTTAATTGTGGTTAAAAAAACATGTAACATAAAATTTACCATCTTAACCATTTTTAAATGTACCATGCAGTACTGTTAACTATATTCACATCATTGTGCAATTGATCTCTAGAACTTTTTCATCTTGCAAATTGGGAACTATACTCATTGAATAAGAGCTCCCCATTTCCTCCTCCCCCAAACCCCTGGCAACTACCGTTCTAGTTTCTGTTTGTATGAATTTGACTACTTTTAATATCTCAATAAGTGGGATCATACACTATTTTTTTTTTGACTGACTTATTTCACTTAGAATAACCCTTAAAGTTCATCCATGGTGTAGCGTATGATATGGTTTCCTCCTTTTTTAAGGCTTAATAATATTGCATTGTATATATATGCCACATTTCTTAATCTATTCATCTTTCAAGGACATTGGGTTGCTTCCATCTCTTGGCTATTGTGAATAATGCTACAATGAACATGGTTGTGCAAATGTCTTCCATCCTGCTTTCAATTCTTTTGGATTAATACCCAGAAGTGAAATTGTTGGATCCCATGGTAATTTTATTTTTAATTTTTTAAGAGACCTCCATACTTTTTTCCATAGTGCTACACTATTTTTTATTCCCACTAACAGTGCATAGGATTCCAACATCACCAACACGTATTTTCTGTTTTTGTTTGTGTGTGTGTTTGCTATCTCATTTAATTTCTCTAATAATCAGTGCTGGTAAACATATTTTCATATGCTTG
>NW_006494608.1:704744-725055 GCF_000325575.1 Pteropus alecto | reverse complement strand
AAATGCCTATTTAAGTCTTTTGCACATTTTATTGTTATTGAGCTGTAGGAATTCTTTATATATTTTCGACATTAACCCCTTATCACGCATATGATTTGCAAATATTTTCTCCCATTCTGTAGATTGCCTTTTCACTTTGTTGATTGTCTTCTTTAAGGTGACAAATTTTTAAGTTCGGTGTAGTCTCATTTGTCTATTTTTGCTTTTGTTACTGTGCCAGAGGGGAAGGGAATTTGGAGAGTAAGTGCAACAGATTCTTACGAGCTTCCATGAGGCTCTTCTTGGCTTTGCCCTCACCTGAGTACTGCAACCTTTCAGCTGGTTTCTGGAGTTCTTACTAAGGCAATTCAGTCTGTATGTTGTTGTTGATGCTGATGTTGTTGATGTCTCTGCAGGAACAAGAGCTTGGGGCTTCCTGTTCTACCATTATGCTGATGTCACTCCTGGGCCTGAGTATTTTTTACATGTTCTTCATTCACTGCCTTTCCGAACATCTCCAAATGCAATTCCCATAAGCCTAGTAAATGCATTCTCATCTTTGGGTTGCTATATTCCTCAGTCTCTGATATTTTAGTGGTGTACTTCATTCTGACTTTCATCTGGGGTCCCATCTCAAAGTAAACTTCATGTATAGAATTTTTAAAGGATCCAGGTGAGCTGAGTTCTCTTCTGTTCTGTGATCCCACCTGGTCTAGAAGAAACACTCTTGCATCCTTTGTCCTACAGGCAGTGGAAGTGTAGCTGGTTCTCAAAGCGTTTTTTTTCCGTACTCTGCCACCCCAGGTAATAGCCACAGCGTGTCACTGTTGGAGTGCTGAGGACTTTGTCAGACATTAATTTTCTGTGGCATCCTTCCCCACAAATTCAGAGAACTTATATCAAGCCCTCGGTATGGTCTTTCTGTGCTCTCTTTCAAGTAAGACTAGCATCCTCTCACACACCGCAAACTCCTCTTCTTATGGGTGTATGTTGGGGCGGTGTGTGTGTGCGCGCGCGTTTGTGTGTGAAACGTGCATAGTTCTAAAAAAACCTTCCTTATGAAATCCTCTCTCAGCTTCAGCAAGTACTAGTTATCCTATTTCAAATTTTGTATACATTTAGTAATCTTTGGATTATACATCTATCTAACATTTCATTTACACATATAGAATTGTATTTATAGGCACATATAAATATTCAGTTATGTATATGTGTGAGTGTTTTTATGTATGTGTGTTTTACAAAAATTGGTTCATATTAGATGTAGTAGGCAGAATAATGGCCCAACAAATATGTCCACATCCTAAAGCTCATAGCATGTGAATATGTGAACTTGCCTTGCAAAAAGGACTTTGCAGATGTGATTAAATTAAGAATAACAAGATGGAAAGATTATCTTGGATTATCTGAGTGCATCCAGTATAATCACAAGAGTCTTTATAAATGCAAAAAGAAGGCAGGAGAGTCTGAAAAGGAGATGTGATAATAGAAGCAGAGGTTGTAATGATCTGCTTGTTGCCTGGGAGCCATGGGTCAAGGAATGTGGGGCAGTCTCTAGAATATGGACAAGATAAGGATATAGATTGAGCCATGAGCTTCCAAATGGAACATGGCCCTGTCAGTATCTTGATTTCAGCCCAGTGGAAATCCATTTTGAACTTCTGACCTCCAAAAGTGCAATGTAAGAAACTTGGATTCTTTAAAGCATTAAGTTTTTGGTAATTTGTTACAGCAGAAATAGGAAACTAATAAGCATGTGAATAAATAGTACATAGAAATCATAGGTCAATAACTTGTGGAAGAGCCAGGTATTAGTCCCCAAATATTCCAAGTGTATCCTTACATTTCCCAGGCTCCCTTGCAGTTAAGTTGGGACTAATCATGGCCAATAAAGACGGTTAGTTAAAAGCTGATGTACTTTCATGATCTCTCTGTTCCCCTTTCTTGGCAACTTCAAAGGCCATATCTTCAAAAATATCTCTACAAGATGTAGGAGCCATAATGTATCAATAGATAACAAAAATGATCAATATCAGTTTCATAACGATATATTTTCTTCTGAAATACTAGGTGTGCTTTTTATGTTAGGTATTTATTCAGCTGGGATTTATTTTTTATATTGTGTTGGATAGTAATTTAAGATTTTTATTCTGTATTCATAAACAGTTGTCCCAACCCGCTTTTGAATGGTCTGTCCATTCTCACACATTTGTCACATATGGTTTCCATATATGTGTAGAGCTATTTTTGAGCCTACTCTCACTTTATTCTATTTGCTCGATTTATCTATTCCTGAGCTCATTAGACACTTTTAAGTACTATTGCTTGATCCTATGTCTCCTTTCTTGTTCTTCAGATTTGTCTTTGAGAGTATCGTCCTTTGTCAACTTTCATGGAAAAACCTGGTGGGACTTTGATTATGTTTATATTTGATTTGTAAATTTATTTGAAGAAAATTTACATCTTTGATAGAGAGTTTTCCAATTTGGGAGGTTGTTATTTTTTCCCCTCTTAATTCAGGTCTGCTTTTCCATCCTTCAGTAATGTTTTGTGCTTTACTTTGTAAAAGATTGTTAGATTTCTTCCCAGACAGCCATATTGTAATTGGAACTTTTTCTCTTCTATTCTAATAGTAACAGTCTAATTTAACTGGAGATATATGAGGATACTGTAGATTTTTTTTCTTAGTATCCAGTAACATCACTAACCACATTTATTTATCCCAAGGGTTTATCTGTAGATATTTGTGAGTTTTCTATGTAGACAATAATAGAATCTGAAAATACAAACAGTTTTGGCTCTTCTTTCTCAATCTTTGTATCACTTATTTATTTTTCTTATGTTATTGTTTTACCTAGAATATCAATGTTGAAAGGAGCAACTGTGAATTTCCTCTTGTTTTATTTTCTATTTCATGGTTTCTGCTCTCATCTTTATTATTTTCTTTATCCAGTTTTCTTCAATTGATTCTTATTCCTTTTCTCATGTGTTGATTTGAATGTTAAGCTAATTGAGTTTAAGTAATTTTATTTTCTCATATAAACATTTAATTCTGTAAATTTACCTTAAACCCCACTTTAACTCCATCTTATTTGGTATATATGTAGTAGTTTTTTAGATCTTCATGTAATATTATTTTATTATGATCTTCTTTATATTTTAAAGGTTTTACACAGAGGGTTAATTTTTTTCCCCTTTAAACCATCTTAAATTTTTTACTTCTGATTTTATTGTATTATAGTCGGAGTATATAACTTACAAGCTATTTAATCTTTGACCAAATACTAGCAAAGAATTGCATTGCATCTTTTCTAAATATTCTATGTGCACATTAAAAGAATATCTTTTATGTAATTCTTTGGAGTAATGTTTATATACACACTGGTATACATACAACCAATCAAGTAGTTTAGTTTTCTTATTTAGATACTATATTTTTTCCAAATTTCTGGTCCCCTAGATCTGATATTTTCTGTTAGATAATTGTAAACATTTCTCACTATAATTGTGGATGTGTACTCTTCCCCTATAGCTCTGCCAATTTTTTCTTATGTATTTTTATTGTGATAAGATATACATAACATAAATTCACTAATTTCATAGTTTCCAAGTATACAATTTAATGGCATTAATTACATTCACAATGTTGTATGACCATCACCATTGTTTCCAAAACATTTTTTATTAATACAAAAAGACATTCTTTAACCATTAAGCTGTAAGTAACTCTCCTTCCCTCCATGGGCCCCAATAACCACTAATCTATCTATCTCTATTAATTTGCTTATTCTAGATACCTAGATAAGTGGAATCTTATCTAGATACCTAGATAAGTGCAATCATATAATACTTGCTCTTTGTGTCTGGTTTATTGTACTTAGCATATTTTCAAGATTCATCTATTTCCTAGCATATATTAGAACTTTATTCCTTGTTATGTCTAAATATTACACAATTTTGCATACACACACACACACACACACACACACACACATATATATATGTCACTTTGTTTATGCACTTATTTGTTGATAGATACTTGAGTTGTTTCCATTTTTCGGCTATTATAAATTATGCTGCTATAAATGTTGGTGTACAAGTGTCTGTCTGAATTCCTGCCTTCAGTTCCTTTGGGAATATACCTAAAAGTGAAGTGGAATTGCTGGTAAGTCATATAATAAGTCTATGTTTAGCTTTTAAAAAAAATTGTGATATAATACACGTAACATAAATTTATGTTCTCCGAATTTAACTACTCTAGGTACCTCATATAAGTGGAATCATGTAGTGTTTGTTCTTCTGCGACAAGCTTATTTCACTGAACATAATATTCTTGAGGTTCATTCATATCATACCATGTTTTAATATTTCCTTCCTTTTTAAAGCTGAATAGTATTTGGTTGTATGTATGTTCCACATTTGTTTATCCATTCATTTTTCAATGGGTACTTGGGTTGTTTTCACCTTTTGAATATTGCAAATAATGCTGCTATGAACATGGGTATGCAATCTATGTTTAGCTTTTTGAGGAATTGACACATTATTTTTCACAGCAGCTGCTGTGAAATTTTTCATTTTTCATTTCCACCAACAACAAACACACAAGGAGACACATCCTCACCAACATTTGTTATTTTTCATTTTCTTTTAAATATAATAACCATCCTAATGGGTGTGGAGTGGTATCTCACTGCGGTTTAGATTTGCATTTCCCTAATGACTAGTTCCCTAATGGCTAGTGACATTTTTCCATGTGCTTTTTGTCTATTTGTATATCTTTTTTGGAGAAATGTTTGTTCAAGTCCTTTGTCCATTTTTAGATTGAGTTGTTTGTTTGTTGTTGTTGTTGTTGTAGAGTTTTAGGAGTTCTTTCTTGATATTAATCCCTTATTAGATATATAATATGAAAAAAAATTCTCCCATTCTGTGGGTTGTCTTTTCATTCTCTTGATAGTATTCTTTGATGCACAAAAGTTTTTAATTTGGATGAAGTTCTATTTATCTATTTTTTGTTGCCTGCTTTCTAAATCTTGAAGCCATTTTGTTGAATTTAGTTACAACAAGTTATAGATTCTTAATATATTATTTGTTTCATTATTCCATAATATACTCATTTACCTGTATTATACATTATAGACTTTTAAGTCTGGACATTCTCTGCCATTCCCTTCAATCTTTCCTTTTGAAACTACTATTATATATATTTCAGGACTCCTTAATGGCTTTTGTATATCTCTTTATTGCTCTTTCATAAGAAAATATTATTCATCTCTGTACTTCATTTTGAGTTCTCACTACATTCTTCCATTTTACTAATTTACACTGTCATCATCACTTTCATTGACTTTGTATTACATTTCTAAATCTTTGATTCTATTTCAAAATCACTTTTTTCATTTCATAAGTGACTTTTCATGTATGATTATTTTTTCTTTCTATAGATGTCATTATTTTCATGTATGTTCAAAGCCCACTGATTTAAAGCTTTTGTCAAAACATTCTGATTCATGATTTTGTTGACTGTATTTAGTTATTTCATATGTTTTGGAATTTAGTATGCAGGCTTGTTTAGAGTGGAATATTTCATTCTCTCTCATTCTCTATTATAATATTTAAATTAATTCAAATATGTATGGTAGGTACAAGTGTTAGTATATATCTATGTTTATGATATACTTGTACACTTAAAAAAAGATTTAGCCCACCACCATACACATATATAAATGGGCACCTATGCATGTACATACACACACGCGTACACACACGTATGATTGCACATGTTCCACATTAGCCCTGTCCTAAGGGCTGTATAGTTATATACAAGAATGAGAGATATCTCTGACTCAAGAGTTAGAAAATCAATTTTATGTTCTTATATCCTGCAAACCATGAGAGAGCAAAATTCAGGCTTTGTGGCAGCTGCAGACTGGAGTAAACAAGTCCCCAGATGTACTGAGTCATCTATTTATCGACTTCACCAAGAACATTCAATTTACAATTAAAAAAGATGCATTGTAATTTTTCACATTTACGCAACATTTCTCATTTCCCCTGCACACTCAGTACATCAATACCCATTCTCACATAGGAAGTGATGCATTGTTTCTTTTTATGAAATCACATTTATTCATAAAAATATTGGATACTGTGTTCTTGAAAAGAGAGGACAGACAGAGCTATTAATTGAATTACAAATAAATCTATCTTTCACTAACTAAAATTCCTTTCATATAAATGATCCTCTACATTTGTTGCTTTTTTTTTTTGGTATGCTTTCTTCCTGTTCCTCTAATGTTAAGGCTGTTAATAAAGATTAGCAAGGTAAAATAAAAATATACTGATACAGAGCTAGACACTATTTTAATATTTTGTAAGACTGGAGGCCAGAACAATCGCGGAAGTTGAAGAAAATATATTTTGACCAGCAGCTATCTAAGGCAGCGGTCCCTAACCTTTTTGGTACCAGGGACCGGTGTTCCCATGAAAATCTAATACCTGATGATCTGAGGTGGAGCGGAGGTGGTGATGCTAGTGCTGGGGAGCAGCTGCAAATACAGATGAAGCTTCACTTGCTGGCCTACCGCTCACTTCCTGCTGTGTGGCACGGTTCCTATCAGGCCATAGACTGGTACCACTCCATGGCCTGGGGGTTGGGGACCCCTCATCTAAGACATATAGCTATAAAGATGAGCTTGTGACCCAGATTTCCATTAGTTATGGGTGTACTAATGTATGTATGTGGGGTAGGCATATTGATTGCTGATACTCAGAAATTGTAATATCTGGAAAAAAACTGGCAATAAGACTGTATTAGTTTCTTAGAGTTCCCCTAACCAAGCAGCACAAATTTAGTGACTTAAAATAACAGAAATTTATTGTCTTAGAGTTCTGGAGGTTAAGAGTCTGAAATCAAAGTGTCAGCAGGGCTGTTGCAGAAACGTTGCAAAAATCAGACTGGTGAGAAACCAAGCAGCACTTGGAGACTTGAAGAACTCAGGTTTATTATGCCGGTGGTCCCAGGGGAGCTAGCATTCTGAAGATCTGGGTCTGGAGCTTAGTTGCAACATTGCTTATATAGAACTTATCTGGCAAGGGCTGATTGGTTAATTTGTCCTCAGATGTTTACAAAGTGCAGGAGTTGCTATGGGTTGCAGACAGTTAAAAAGATTTACAGAGTGCAGGAGTTACTAGGGGGTACAGGCAGTTACATTTGTTGCTTAGTGGGAACAAGCAAAAGGGAAAATGAGTATGGCCTATGCAGCAAGTATATCTACAGAAGCAAAACAAAGAGCTGATTATCCTTTTGAGTGAAAATTCCTCTTCATTCCCCCCTTTTGATGCCCATTTAAATTCTTATAGGGCATCAGCCTCTTGATTTTCTTGGCCTAGGGGCTGGTATAAGGATGGTCCTGATGTTACAACCATTTGTAACTTAATGGATTCTAGGCCTGAGGAGACAAATTTGACAAGGCAGTTCAAGATAAAGGGGGCGGGGATGGGGCGTGGAAAAGAGAGAAATGAGCATGAGGAGAGGACCTACAAGTGGGAGAAGCCAGGATCCCTAACTCCATATTCTGGACCAGGACCCCCATGAATCATCTAATTGTTGATGGATTATGGTGGACCCCTTTTAAGATAGGATGATCTCAGTGCCTTTGCAGGCAGACCCGGAAACCCCCCTAACTAATTTTCGTGCCAAACTCTTTTCTAAGAGCCATGAACCCCCTTATTATTAGTATGGATGTTGAGGGACAGGAGGTCTCTTCTTCCATTTCTGCTTCCTGCTTTTTTTCCCCCTGTCTACTGGAGTTTTGTGGATCTCTTTACCCTTCTGCCTTAATTAGAGTGGGGTCTTGGGTTTCCTGCTCAAGTGCAGCCTCAGTCTCTAGATAAGGAAGAGAAGATACGAATTGTTATTTAAATCATATATCTATTAATTTCTATTATTGATTTGCCTATTAAGCAAGTAAAGGGAAACGGGCTTGGTTAATATATTTCTTAAAGAGTAAAAAGACCTTTGGCCTAAAGTCTCCTCCCTTCTCAGACTCTAAAGACCCTGCCTGGCCTAGGGCCATTCCTGCATGAAGGTCTGATGATCCTTATCAAAAGCCGGGGGACCTGAGTTATCAATTTCGGAATCATTCTCTGGATTTGGAGGAGAGGGCCTTTTTCCCAAAGAAAGAGGGAAGAAAACTTAACTAGGTATACTAAAAAAATTAAGAACTTCTCAAGAGACGTCCCATATCATTCCCTGCAAGGGTGAGTTCCCTGCTGTGCCTAGTTGGAGACTTTTGAGGCATAAATACAGTCTTTCCAGGGAATAAGGTCCCCCAGTACTGTTAGCAAGAACATAAGAATAAATTGTTCTTTCATAAATAAGAAACCATCCAGCAGATAATTTAACATGTGCATTTGCATAACTTACGGAAGTGGTGGAGCTGCAGTTCAAGGTCATATTATCTGAGATGTTAAAACATTGGTTAGTACACTTAGTAAATGTTACTCATTTTTCTGCTGGTGTTATAGTAGAAATTTTCCTTATCCTTCCTGAGTTTCGGGTGGGGGCGGCAAGGAGGAAGGAATTCCCAGACCACTGGTCCTATCTATTTACAGATCGTTTGTCTTGTTGGTGTGGCAAGAGTTTCCAGAAGGCCATTTAGAGATCTATAGGATGTGGTTAATCTCTAACAGGCTGAGTCTGTCATTTCTGCAAGCCTGTCCCTTTGCATTTTTCAGATGCCTCTTCACTCTTATTCCCCCCTTTAAGACTAGACATTCTGTTTATATGCTGGAGTCTCATATTCTCCATCTAAACTATCCTGGGGGATCTCTTGATAGTGGTGGGTAAAGTATATGTGGGCTGCAGCTCACTGCTGTACTGTGGCTTCCACTATGCTTTTTAAGCTTTTTATTAGCAAGGGCAGCAGACATGGCCCTATCAGGCAGATTCCTAGGAGTAGTAAAACTGCTCCTATTAAGGCTTTAAATACACCAAAGGCTGAAAACGATCCCCCAAAAAGGCTATTGGGGTTCCATCCGTGCCATACTTGCACAGGCACATGTGCCAGTTTTGTCATCTTCTCGACAAGGTCCACAACTGACTGGCCCTGGTCATCTATCTGTAGGTAACAGTTGGTGAGATTGAATTTTCCACACACGCCTTCTTATGCTGCTAATGGGTAGTTCTAGTGCCAACCTGTTTTGGTAGATGGCATTTCTCATCTGAGTCTGTTGATGTGCAAGGAGGGTCAGGGCTCTCCCAGTCTCCTTGGTAGTGATTTCTAAGACTGCCTGCAGTCAGATAATCCGGTTTAACATATAAATGAGGGTACAATATCTCCAAGATCTTCTGCCCAAGTGGCAGGCCCATAGTATAGGATTATCAGCTCTGGGGGCCACTCATCATCCTTCCAGTCCCCTATTTGGAGTTCTCTTTTTACTCACTGTAAGTGTTGTGGGGTGGGTAACCAAGCAATTCCTCTGTTTTCAGAGGTAAGAGGAAGAAGGATGGTCTTATCATGCCAATTATATAGCTCCCTTCCCAATTTCTGGAGAGGCAGATGTAGGCCTTATTTCCACAAATCCAGTAAAACCCACATGGGGCTATCTAGTCTGGGACCCTGCCTGGGTCCTGCCAGACTCCAGTTAGCTCTAGCAATCTAGCCAATGGATTTCTCTCTGTCCGGTTTTCCTACCACATACTTAGTTTGGAGGTGGCATTATAATACCGTAGGCAAAGGCAAATTAAGTTTCTGACTGACTCCATGAGATTTCCTCCACCTCTAGCCAGGCAGTATTGTCCTATAATAGTATGCTTTAAAATCCATTGACTATCATCGGAGGTGCATGGGGCCATTATATTTGGCATTGTCTTGGCGGGAACTAGTTCTGTAGCTTCCCACGGCCACCTATCCCCCATTAGAGTTCTCCCACATACATAGCAGGAAGTGACATTCAAGGAGTGAGCTATTCCTTCAGCCATTTTGAGAAATAAGTTTTTAGTTGATTGTGGTGGTAGGGGTAGTGTTTCAGTTACTTACTCGTAGAAGGACTTATAAACCTGAAAGGCTCGAGCTGGATGGTCTAGTACTCTACCTCTCATACGAATTTGAACATATGGATTTAGTCCTGTTCCATCAATGCCAAGTGTTAGTACTTCCCCGGACATCCAGCGGGGTTGAGGGGGTTGGTTATGATTGGTTCTAATGGACTGCACTTATGTGTGGTGCAGTCAGCATTGGAGAGAGGCCCATGGGATGGGTCAGGACAGAGGAGGTAGCTCCAGTATTTAGTAAAAATTCAGTGTTTCCTTCCTGCCATGTCGAGGGTGACATGAGGCTCCACTGTTGTGATTGTGATGGATTTTTATAGGACTAGAGCTTGCAAGATGCCCCAGTCCTGATGATGCCAATCATGGCTAACTGAGATCGAGGCCCTCCAGGCCTGCAAGGTTTTTATTGCCTAGGGTCACCTCGAGATGATCCCTGTATTATGGCAGCTAAAATTTGCCTTTTTGTACTCTGCTTCCTTCACTGCCCTGTCCCAGTTATTGGACACCTTAAAGACCTCTGGCACCAAGGCAGCCTATGGGGTTTGGGTCTAGGCCCCAACTTTTGGAGCTTCTTTTGAATATTGGCACAGACCAAGTTATAAAATGTATAGAAAGGAATGTCTGGCCCTCAGACTTTGAGGCAATGTTAGTATATTCTCTAAAAGTCTCAGAAAACTGGTTAAGGCAATGTAAAACACTTTACTTTGATTAAGCACGGAATCCTTGTTTTCTACTTAGAAAAATTTTCCATAACCAATAGTCTAAGAAACATTAAAACACAATTCTAATTTTGCATTAACTTACTTTTGGCATTTAAATTTCCAATCTTGTTTAGCTTAATCACCTAAAATTTCCTCTCAGGATTTCTCTTCACAAACATACCACTTTCCTCATTTCTTCAGTTTGCCTCTTTTCCACTCATTCAGAAATAACCAACTTTAAGACAAACACCTTTCCTTCAATTCTCTTCAAAATAAGTCTCCATACTTTACACCTTCTGTTACCAAAAACATTTTCCTTTCCATCATAACTAGAATTCTTAACTGAACCACCATATACATATAATACAGACAAATATAGATCAGAGGTCATACACATACTCATATTTCCCTAACATCAGTATTTGTAACTTCCCTGAGGGTGTATATCTAGATTCCTCAGGGAGCGATGAAATAGGTGGGGTCCCGAGAGAACATGTTTCTCCCTAAGAATCTGATGGTGAAGGGGGAGAAAATTCCTGATTACCAAGATCTCTGGGAAGGCGCTCCTATCAGTGGGCCAGCTAATAAGTCTGGGTCTTGGTCAAGGAGCATAGAAGTGGAAATTTTACTGGCATAGCCCTGGCTAGCCCAGGCTTGCCATTATATCAAACCATGGGATTAACTTGTTGGTCAATGCATTAAAAGACTGGGGGGTCTACACCCAAGTTGTAATGTCGCTCCTAATTTAGTTAAAATATCCCATCCTAACAAGGGAGCTGGGCAGCTTGGAACTATTAAAAACTGCTGCTGAAAGATCAGATCTTCAAATTGACAGGTCAGTGGTAGAACAAAATGGTTGACCTTGCCTTCTCCTACACCTATGATGATCATAGTTCGTGAGGAGGGTTTTCCTGCAAATGCAAGGAGAACAGAATAGGTTGCCCTTGTATCTAGAAGAAATTGAATTTGCTTGCCCAGAGTTACGTCCAGAGTTACCTGGGGTTCCTTGGTAGTAATGACCACATTTCTGGGCTTGGGCGGCAAGGATGGCCCCAGGCCTCTTCAGTCACACAGTTCCCGGACCTGGGCTGCTAGAGTGTTGGCTGGCTGCCCTCCTCTCTGGGAGCATGGCCAGTCAACACTCCAATGCCAGGGATTGGTACCAGTTTCTTTGCATGTGTGGAAGGGGCTCAGGGGCTTTTCGGTACAGTCCTTTGCCCAGTGTCCTACTTTCTTGCATTTGAAGCAAGAACTCAATGTCTTCTTGTTCCCTGGTCTCTTAAGGGACGCTTTTTGGTACCAAGGGCCTAGCCAGTTGCGATAGCCATAATCCTGGCTTGTTGTTTTTCTTTATTCTGTTCTTTTTTATATCTCTTCAAGATCTCGAGTGTTATAGACCAAGAAGTCCATATATAGTAATTGATTTTGGTTAGTCTTTGGCCCCATTTGCAGCTTTTGAAGATTGTATTTGATATCAGGGGCTGACTAGCTAATAAAATGCTGGCCTAACAAAGCTAACTCTGCAGCGAAAGTGGAGTCTACATTAGTATACCTCCTAAAGGATTCTTCCAGCCAGCTAAAAAAACTGGCTAGGTTCTCATCTTTTTTCTTGAGTAATGGTTCTAAGTTTCTTATACTTCATGGCTTTTGTATTCCTTGTTCTTTCCTAGAGTCAGTCAGGCCACAAGTACCTTACTCTCTCCCTGACTGTTTGCGCAGAACCAGGCCCAAGGGGGCACTGTGGTAGGATTTGCAATCATGAGTCTATGTATGGAAACTGGTCTGGATGTCTAGAGGACTCTGTACACAGTTCTAACAGTGGGGAGGTCCAGGGTTCCTTCCAAAGGCCATCATACCCTGTACGTGGGCCACTCAAGCTCACAAAGAGTATGAAGTTTTCCTGGGGTCAACCTGACCCCATAATCCCCTGAGAAGGCTTAAAATTTTTCAACATACAATTTAAGACAGCTGGCTCAGAGGAACCTCCCCCTATAATTGCCTTAGGGAGCTTCCTAATGGAGGGGGAATATAGACCTTAAAATCTCAAGAAAATAATTTGACAGAAGGCCCCTATGTTAAAAGGGCTGTTTGTAGATAGGCAATTCTTAAGCCGAATCAGTGGTTAATTGTGCCCCACCCCCCCGCCACTGTGTATCCCACCTGTGTCAGTGACTCAAAGACAAAGACAAACAAGGGTCGGTGCCTCCTCTAGAGAGGAGACTACTCAGGTGCTCATCTGGCCGGTCCCAAAGGAGCTTAGGTGACGCCTAGTCATAGCGGACTCAGTTTTGTGACTTACGATCGGACTGTAGTCCAATGATGCCCTGGACCATATGCCATACACCACAGAACCGCATATGAGCCCACTCGGACTCCATAGTCTTTATTGGATTTTAAGGATGCCCAGCCATGGAGCCACAAATTCGTACTTGACCGATGAAGCTGACCAGACCGCTCATTTACTCACTTATTCACACACCAGGTTAAAACATTGCCTCCCCCCTTTTGGAAGCCTTGACCTATATCTTCCCTCCCCCGACACCCCTCTCCCCCAGAAGACCCTGGTGTCTTCTAACTGAAAACTAGAAGGTAATCAAGCTCCTCTTTGGTCAGAGATGGGACCTGGCTAGCAGGCTGAGGCCCCAGGGCCTTACCTTATTCTGTGGCCATTCCTGGTGAGTTGGTCCATTCCTCCTATGAATATGGTGGGGTGCTCAGCCTCCAGACAGAGCGTAGGTCAGAAAGAGAACCTGGAATACCGTCAGATGGCACACCTCCCTGTTCGTCTTGGAGCCCCTCTTCCCTGGCCTGGTCGAGCCACTGGTCCAGTGGCTGCAAGGGCTGGCATGGTTGAAATCTTGCTGGGGCCTCCAGAAATGTTGCAGAAATCTTGCTGGGGCCTCCAGAAATGTTGCAAAAAAGTTGCAAAAATCAGACTGGTGAGAAATCAAGCAGCACTCAAAGAGCTGGAGAACTTAGGTTTATTACGCCAACAGTCCCAGAGGAGCTAACACTCTGAAGATCTGGGCCTGGAACTTAGTTGCAACATTGCTTATATAGAACTTATCTGGCTTGGGCTGATTGGTTAATTTGTCCTCAGATGGTTACAAAGCACAGGAGTTGCTATGGGTTGCAGGCAGTTGCAAAGAGTTATAAAACGCAGGAATTGCTAGCGGGTATAGGCAGTTACATTTGTTGCTTAGGTGTATAGGCAGTTGCATTTGTTGCTTAGATGGAACAAGCAAAAGGAAAGATGAGTCTTTAGTTAATTTCGAGTATGGCCTATGCAGCAAGCATATCTACAGAAGGAGAACAAATAGCTAATTAGCCTTTTGAGTGAAAATTCCTCTTCAGGCCATGCTCCTTCTGAAAGCCTTAGGGAATATCTTTGCCTTTTCATAGCTTCTAGTGGTGGCCACAATCCTTGACATTCCTTGGCTTGTAGCACATCTCTTTTCTCTACCTCTGGCAACACATGGTGTTCTCCTTGTGTGTCTGTCTTCAATCATCTTCCTTTTCTCATAAGAGTGCTACTAATATTGGATTAAGGGTTCATCCTACTCCAGTATTACCTCATCTTAACTCATTACATTTGCAACAACGCTATTTCCAAATTAGGTCAAATTTGGCAGTGACACATTTGAGTTATTGCAGGTTATGACTTCAACATATGCTTATGGGGGACAAAATTCAACCCATAACAAAGACTAACCCAGTTTTAAAGGTATTGGAGTAGTAGTGTTCAGGTTACATAGAAATGTTCTAGAAAATAAAGAAAA
Organism: Pteropus alecto; assembly: GCF_000325575.1. Lineage (NCBI taxonomy): Eukaryota > Metazoa > Chordata > Mammalia > Chiroptera > Pteropodidae > Pteropus > Pteropus alecto. The sequence continues at coordinate 710,545 of NW_006494608.1, read as the reverse complement.
GACAGTAGTCCAGTTTTAAGAATTAGGACAAAAGGTCAGAACAAAAGTGAGATCAAGGATAACTTACAGCCAAATCAGAATATTAGCAAGAGAAGAGAGGAATTGTATCCAAGGTTTGGGTTCCTTCTAGAACTATAATATTGAGGTCAGGTGGAGAGTGAGGATTACGGAAATTGAAAGCCAGATAGGCACAGATAATCATTAACATCTTTATCTCATATTTAATGATGTAAATCATTTTGTACAGCCCTTTAAAATTTGCAGAAATATGATACAATCTCTTGTGCCAGGTCCTCTGCTCAGTAGCTAGACAGATACAATGATGGAGGATGCATTGTCCTTTAGGGCTTTCTAGCATTTTGGCAAGGCACACATATGGCATTTATACACAGATGTTACTGATATAGGCAATTAGACTGATAATTGAAGCATAAAACATTATTGAAAGGAAGGGAGAGAAAAATTGATTTTGACAGGGAGGATATATATTCTCTGTCCCTCAGCCCACCACCCCTTTCTCCATTCACTTTTGGTATATGTCTTCCTCTTTCCTTCTTCTGTGTTGATCTGTTCTTAGCAAGCTTATCTTCCAACATTACTGTCTAACACTGAAGCCAAAGGCTTCTGCTATAGACTGAATGTTTGTTCCCTACTTCCCCCAAATGCGTATCTTAAATTTTAACCCCTAATGTGATAGTATTAGGAGATGGGGTTTTTTGGATCTGATTTTGTCATGAGGGTAGAACCCTCATGAGTGGGATTAGTACCCTTATAAAAGAGACCCCATAGATTTCCTTATCCCCTCTGCCATGTGAAGTTACAGTGAGATGATGGCTGTCTATGAGAAGGTGACAGCATTTGTGACATGGATGGACCTGAAAACATTATGCATTTTTTAAGCATTTAAAAAGTAGAAGTAAATATCACTGATACTACTACATTTTTATCAAAATTTACTTCTCATTTTAAATGTCCTTTTGTCTAAGTAACAGTTGCTTTGACTGAATCTGCTGATGCCTGGATCTTGAACTCACAGTCTCCAGAACTGTGAGAGAGAAATTTCTGTTGTTTATAAGACACCATTCTATGGTATTTTGTTATAGCAAACCATACAGACTAAAACAGCTTCTTTCAGTGTTTATTTCTGCTTTGGCGTTTCCTGGATGGAAGGAAGGGAAGACAGAAGGAAGGTGAGAGGGAGGAAGAGAGGTCCTCAGTGTACCAGTGAGAGAGCAGAGAGGGAGAGAATTACTTGGAAAGCACATAGATTAACACTGAAATGTAATCCTACCATAGAAAGGCAAAATCACCTTCTCAACCTTTACTGTAATTAACTTTTCAGTCCTGCAGACAGCTAAACCACTGCTAACTCTGAGGAAACAATTATTGAATTTGAGCATGCTATGACTTAGGGAAAATGTAATTTTAGTGGTTGACTTGCACATATACACTTTCTCCCCATAAGCAAGACAGGCAGATCAGCTGAGGCACTCTTTACTATACTTGACTGATCATAAGAGCCATGTGGGGTGACAGTTATAGGTACATGTTTCTGCCCCAGCTCCAATGTATCAGCCTCTCCAGAGGAGGGGCTCTGAACATATATTGTTGATTTAGGAGAGCCTCAGGAACAGGCAAGTTGGGAAACATTGAGCTAATATGGGGAAATATTTCTGAAAAGGAAAATAATAAAGCACTCAATTTACAAATATAACATGCATTTGGAAATAACTGTCTCATTCACTAAATGCATTTTTAAAAGTAAGAAATGTCCAGCTGACATCTTAAATCTTTTCTGTTTGATTTTTCAGATTCACAACTCTGAAATTTCCCCTTTGTATTGTCTTCTGCAATATTATCATCATGATGAATTGCCCAGTCAACACCTTTCAATGAAATGAGAATTGTAATTGCTTATGAAACACTAATTTATTATTTATATAAAAAAAGTTTTATAGAAATTATAGGAAAAATAACCTGCCTCTTATATGGAGGGAGAATATAGTCTTTTTGGGAGCATTTACCATGACTATATCACTAGGCCATGTAGCTGTCTTCAGATAAGAACAAGAGTTTCCATGTTACTGATGGAGGCGCGAGGCTTTACCATGGTCATAGAATATATGGTGGGCTGGGATCCAAACCCAGGTAATTCATCAGGACATCTGAATCAGTAACTAATTGGAGATGAAAAGTGTGAGAATTGAATTGTTTTAAAAATAATTCTGCCATAACCTATGCACGAAAGAAAAAAAATTACAAATGCTTATTTTAACACAGGATCTACACTGCTTTTCTATCAATGGTTGTGTTGATTATAACATCAATGAAGTTACAGATGTTGGGTTGAATTCTAAAAGGGCATTGAGTAAGTTTAACTCTGGCAAAGAAATAATGAATCAACACAATTTCCCACAAAAACAAAGTAAACATCATTGTTTCTAGGTCTTTTGTATGCAAAAACAAACCATAGGAAAATCTCTTGGAAAAACAGACTTTTTTTTTTTTTTTAAAATCAGAATATAGAATAATGAAACTTAAATATTCTCTAGCTTCTCTCAGTAACTAGTTCACTGCTTTGAATTCTACAGATCCTCATATCAATTGTCTTCTTATTCTTTTAGATTTTTCTTTTTAACATTTTGAAATTTAATAGCCTATTATGTTGACTATAATTCCAGCTAATGTTAAATCAAACTACTCAGCTTTATAATATTCTAAGACCACCCTAAGCAAGATCTCTTCTAATTGAAAATAGTTACTGACTCGTTTATGGTATTTGCCCTTCAAAGGTAAAATATAAACATTTACCATAATCTGTGTCAGGAAGTGTTTTGTTGCACACGAATTATCAGGTATTTAAAGAGAAGATATCAAACTTAGTAGGACATCAGAGAACTTTCCAGAGAAGCATTACAATAAGAGAAAAGCATTACCATATGTCGTGGTATATCATATAGTGCTTTAGAATATACGCTTGGCTTTCCTAGAGATTGTGACTCATACTCAGCTTCTCAGATAAGTTTCTTATGTATAAGTAATACTAGTAACTTATTCAGGTAAATTATACAGGTAAGTAATCTAGTAATCTCTCACTCCAGTAATAAAACTATCTCCATGAGGATTATTAAAGGGGGATAATTCATCTAAAGCATATAGCGGTATTTCTGCTCCATTGTAAGTCACAAATAAAATTTAGTCATTATTAAAAGTTGTTATATCTGCCTCTACAGCATGTTTCCTTCAAAATGAGGAGTCCTGTTGAAAATAATAAATGTTAAACAGGTTGTGTGGCTGGTTTGTGTAGCAAGAAACTTGAAAGCAGCATGCGATTTTATAGAAAAGAAGAATCATAGACTACCACGGTAGGATCCTAGGAAGTTTAAATATTTATATCCAAGTCTATCACACATACGAAAAATTACAAAACTTACAAAAGTAGAGAGAATGGTACATGAAACCATCACCAGCTTCAACAATCATCAGCTCATAGCCAGTCTTTTCCAATGTAGTTCCCTAAGTCATTCTTCTCCCTCCACCACATTTTTTTTTCTTTACAGTGCCTAAGCCTTATGCCTACAGATGGCTTCTTGTTTATGGCTAATCTCTGAGTCACTCTCCTGAGTTTCAAGGGATTGTAGCTGCCAAGGGCTGACTCTGTCCTCATGGAGGCAACCAGGATACAGAAGAAATCCTTAAAATTCGGTCTCTGGAGAACTGACATGTACCAACATTTGCCATTATCTTGTGCAAACCTTTTAGATAGAGACTTATGAAGATGGTGGCCATTTTCATAGGCTATGGTCCTAAGAAGCTGCATTTGTGGTCTGGCAACACTGAGTTGGACTTTCTGCTTCCTGGAGGCTATCTGTCCAAGCTTTGGGTTGACCTTTTCCATGCACTGAAGTTAATGTGGCCTTGAAAAGACTGAAGAACTTTCACATCTGTATCCCTTCACTGAACATTCATTTTCTAAGTACCTCCCAAGAACTTGGCACCAAGAAATACTGATACTCTGATACATGCTCTTCTACTTTCTTGCCCTAGGAATTATTACTCCCCTCATGTGGGAAAGTAAGAGATTGTGTTAAAAGCAGACACTTTAGTGAATCTGTAATTTGGGTGGTACTTCTGGGATCATGGAGAGTGATGGATGAAGGAGTGCATGGAATATGAACTGTACATGCTTTTATGGGATACGGGAGCATGACAAATGGCGGAAGTCATTATGAGTTAAGGCTACACTAAACCAGCCTTGAAAATAGCTACTTGCCAAGGGAAGGCAATAAATCATACTATTTAGTATAGACAATACAGAGTGGGAGTTTTCTTCCTCAGGTATTCCGTATATCACTTGTGACTGGTTGTTCACTAAGCCTTCCTCTCCTCCCTGCACACACACTAGTTTGAAGCAAATTGCAGACTCATATCACCAAATGAAGTTTTTAATCAACTTTTAATAAGATAAAATGTCAACAACATAAATCTATTTTATACAGTATGAACCTGACATGAATATAATTTAAAGGGCAAAAATGTGAAAAGTCTGATAGTGTAGATGTTAATCTTCTAGAAGAAAAGAATAGAATGATAATGTTATCTCCAGTAAATCTCAAAATGATATCAAATATTTCTTATTAAGATCTCAAATATATGGTTAGAGAAATAATAAAAATTACTGAAAAGTTTTTAATATTAAAATATTTTGAATTACATGATAACATTATAATTAATTTAAAAAGTAACAAAATATTCTAAAATAAGTGTTTCTAAATCTGGATGTTTCTGGATCTGTTATGTGGTATGGAGTATCTGGCAAGGTACTGATTCATATTTCTCATAATGATGAATCTCCACTGAAATTAGACTCAACTGTTCATTTTTTAAATCTTAGATATTTGTGTTATAGTAAAAAGAATAATAGTTAAGTCAAAAAGGAAGAAAGTGCATTAGTACTGCATGACATTGAACTGAACTAGGCCTAGGTACAATACTCATAAATCCTATGATGCTGGGAGAATCACAAACTGACTCTAGAACACGATATACAACATTTTCTTCCTATGATAATGTGTATTTGTTATCTACTGCTGTGGAACAAATAACACCAAAACTTAGTGACTGAAAACAGTACACACTGATTATCTCACAGTCTCTTTTGATAAAGAATCTGGGCCCATCTTAGCAGGTCCTCTGTTTTAGGGTTTTTCACAAGGCTGAAATCAGATTGTTGGCTGTAGCCATTTCCAAGTTCATCTGGGACAGAACCCCTTTTGGACTTATTCAGTGGTTACTAGGGTAGAATCAGTTTTTCACTGGCCATTATGGTGAAGGCGTTTGTCCTCCCTGGCTAATGGCCAGAGGTTACCCCTACTTCCTTGCCATGCAGCCCTATCAGATATGTTCTTAAAGCCAGTAAGAAAGTGCTAGCAAGACAGAAAACGCAATTTTTATAACCTAATCAATGGAAATAGGGTACTCATTAGATAAAAGTCACTAGATCCAGCCCCTACTCAAAGGGAGAGCATTACACAAAGTGTGAATAACAGGAAGCAGGGATTATTGGACTTCATCTTGGAAATCATTCTATTGCATGAGATCTTATAGGCATCAACCTACAAGCGCTTTTCTCTTTGACTTAAGATTTCTTTATTATCTACCATATCCAATGAAAATCTTTGGTCTGAAATATATTGCATCAAGTAATTCACAAATGTTAGAAGAGAGGATATTTCCTCAATATAAGCAAACTTTGGTTCTTAGATGTCTATGAAAATGATAAAGTTATAAGCAGCACAGGA
>NW_006494608.1:642704-704651 GCF_000325575.1 Pteropus alecto | reverse complement strand
AATTCTAGAACATGATATTCATCTATTCAGCAATGATTTTTAAACAAATCACACAAGTCTGTACAACAAGATGTATTAATTGGTCAGCACAGCACATTTTTTTGTGTGTGTATTGAATGTGAGTGTCTTTAGTTCAGACATGCTCTCTCTTGTTTCTTACTGGCCTCTTCCACTGCTCTAGGCATCTTACAGCCCTGGGTGGTTTCTTGCTTTAATGCAAATAACTAGCCTGACGTTCCCTGCAGTATGAGGTAATGAATGCTAGGCAAAAGTTGTTCAGATATTCCATAATTTTGAGATAACTCTATTTCTCAGTTTCTTAATGATGAAGTCTTTTAAAACCTCGTTAATATTCTAAAAGAAGATCAGCGTACTAGAGGGATAGCATATAGTTTGTTATCCTTAGTATATAAGTGCTTAGGAAACCCGTATAGTAAATATGTAGGCCACATATTCTTAATTTTGTATTGTGTTTTGTAACTCTTCTTAGCACTAGGCTATATGAAAACAGACTGCAAATTGGATTTGGCCTATGTATTATAGTTTGTCAATTCTATTAAAGATTTGTTTTCTGCAAATTTTTGATGTTCAAAAGCTGACATGTCATTGTCATCAAATCTGAGACACAGGCACATTTGTTACAAAGAGTAATTCAAATTATTTATTGAATGAAGTTAATAATTTTCCTTTATGTAAACTAAAATATTAGTTGAATATAAAATATTTGGTAAATAATAGTCCACTTGTCATAGTAGATACTTTGTGAGCCATTGTGATTTGGAAAATTTTTCTGGGAAATTTGCATTACTTCTAAGTTCATCATTTTCATTTTTTTCTATTTTATGAACTTATTATGAAAAAATATTGGATCTCTTGAATTGATTGTCTTTTCTATCACATTTTTTTACTTTGGTTTTTGGTCATGCTTTTGGGGAGATTTTCTTAATTTTTATCTTTCAATCCTCATATTGACTTTTAAAAAGTCATATTCCTAAGAACCATTTTACCCTCCAATTGCTTATTTTCCATAGTGCTATGTTCTTGTTTTCTAGATGCAATATCTTCTCTGATTGTTCTGAAGATATTAAAGATGACAGTTTTGAAGACAACCTCATTAAACTACATTTTTTTTTTCTATTTTGGCATCCTTTCATATGGGAAGTTTTTTTCATATGTTTCATAAAATTATATTTCCATTAGTATTTCACAGTGAGACTCAGAGCCAGATTAGAAGCTGTGTGGTTTAGCTTGAGGACTGTTCATTCATTGGCTGTTTTTCTTATTTCAGCAAAATACCACAGGTGGAGTTATATCCGTAGGACCACTAATTTCTTTAGAGAAGAAACTGCCAATCTCTCACCTGGTGTGAGACATGGGAGGAGCTTAGCTACCAGCCTTCCATGCATAGGGTGAGGAAGGAGGATGGAGGAATTAATTGTATACAATGTTTGTACTATCAATAAAAATTCAGTTTTGCCCTGTCCTTCCTCATTACTTTCTACTGTATTTTGTATCTCCTACTCCTGAGCCACCCCCAGTTTTGGCAATGGAAACTGTCACTCTTCATGCACTGTTTGGCTTTGTGACCATGGCTTCCTCAGCCTTGATAAATCCTTGAAGGTTCTGTTTTCTAGAAATTGATTAAAATTCCTCCTTGATGTTGTCTTTCTTCCCATGTGATCTTTGTATTTGTCAGTTTCGATCTTTTCTTTTTAATATTATTTTTAGGAGATTTTTAGGTGTAAGATTAAATGAATAAGTATTTGACTCCATGTATGTAATACTTAATTTAGTTTTATCTTGCATTCATTAATTTTAATTTTATTGGAATATATTCTTTGGTAATTCTGTTAAATGCAGTTTGAAGTTAGTACATTTTATGATTTTTAACTACTTAGTTTGCCTTTATCCTTGAATAATAGTTTGTTTAGCTGGGAGAGTCAAAAGATATTTCTCTCAGAATGTAGAAGATACCGCTTTATTATTGTCTTGTATCTATCACAGTAGTGTTACTACTGTGATGTATAATTTCAATCTGACACCTGATAGTTTATAGACAATTTTTAGTTGTTAGTTGCCAGTCAACAGGATCCTGAGATGTTTTCCCCCAACTTTATATTAGGAAAGTTTTCAAACAAATAGGAAAGTTGAAAGAATGGGAATACCCATGGACCTGACACCTATATAAGCATTTGACCATATTTACTTGATATCCTCTCCTCTATATATGTGTACATTCTTTTGCTTAGCCATTTGGAAATAAGCTGCAGCCATTATGGGATTTGCCCCTAATATTTCAGCATACTTCTTTAAAGAATAAGAAAAGGAAAATTAATACTTATTTTTTTATAAGTAACATTTTGTATTTTCTTCTCTTCTATATTTTAGAATTTTTCCTCGATGCTTTGATATTTTACTTTTATGTACATTAAAGTTGGAGCTTTTTATATGACTTCTTTTTAATCTACTCCTCTTAGCACTTAACCAGGCTCTTTCCATCTTAGACCAAGGCTTTTTTAGGATATTTTCTTCTTTTATTTTCTTTTGTTTATTTTAGGTACCATCCCCTCCCTTTGTTATTTGTGCTGTCTTCCTCTGGAACTGCCTCTAGAAACTCTGGATATACACGCTACGTCTCTTATCTTTCCATGTTTTTTGTCACTTTGTTGCCTTGGAATTCATTTAGGAAGAATTCCTTAGCTTGATATTTCAGGTCACTAATTTATCTTTCAGCTTTGTTCATTTTACTGTTTAGCCAACCTCTAGAGTATTTTTTAAATTTAATGATCAATTTAAAATGGTTGAAGATCTCTATTTGAGTTTTTGATTAATACAAAATCTTCCTGAACCTCTCTCTGTGGGAGAGCTGTCTCCACTTACATTTTCTAAAGTTTCATTTAGTTTTTTCTATTAGCTCTACTACTTTATGATTTTTTTCCTCAAATGTATTGTGAGTTTTCATATGCTCATCTTTATTTGTGTTTCCTTGCCAGCCCTCTGTGGACATTGTATGTTTTTATTGCTATCTTCCTGTTTTGACTGTGAAAAAAGGATAGAATGTGCTAACAAATGGGGTGGCTGGTAGCTAGTTTTCTTTATGTGGGGTTTTACCCATTATTCTTGCATTTTGCCAATATGGCGCCAACCTGATCCTTAGCAGAAATCACCACCACTCTGTGTTACCAGGCACAGATACTACTGCTGCCTGCTAAAATGGTGTAGGTCATCTCCATGAATTACTGAGACTGGACCCCTAAGGAGTGTGTAGATCCTCCAGAGGAGATTATCCATCACTTCTGTCCTCCACTGGTTGTGCATTTCCCCGTGGATTGCTAATGTTCCTGAGCTTCTAGGCTAAAAATGCATGCATACAGAGTGGTCCTCTGTGTTGTATACTGCAGCAAGAAGAAGCCCTGGGCAGAGAGCATGGGCACTTGAGGTATTAGTTATGTTAGTAAGACAAAGTCCTCATGGAACCGTTTGCCACAGCAAGGGTTGATATTGGGTGAGGCTGAGGTCTAAGGCAGGCACTAGTGGCATTTGATACAAGAAATGAAATAGGAAATTTCAGGCAAATACGTTCCAGAGTCATGGTCCCTATGAAACACAAGAGAAGCTTAATAAAAGCAAAGACAGATCCTGTATACAGTTTTCTGATACCTGGCTTTACAAGGACAATGCCATATTCAAGTGAGCCACAAGTGACACCAGCTCCTCATAATACTTCAAACCTGATTCAAAGGAGTACATTTTTGACCAAGAAAAATATCAGCCAAAACCCTCTTCTCATTGCCGCTTTTTGGCATTGACTTCTAATTTCAGAGTGCATCCAACACTGTAATAATTCACAACATGGCAATGAGAAAGTGGGCCATCATTAGGAGATATGGAAGTAACTAATGGCACATGCTGTCTTCACCTACAGCAGTTTGTCCTTGGAAGTCTTCCATAGTTTTTTTTCAGCTTTTAACTTTTTGTGGTTTTTAGCATCTTCCCATAAATACTTAAGGATCTGCACATTACTCAACATCTCAGAACAGGGTTATAATGTTTCAATCATGTTAGATATATGCCAAAATTATGTGTACTGTATATGGCTACTAGGGGAAATTATTCTCTGACAGAAATGATAGGTGAACCTTTGCCGTTAACTTTATTTTATAGAAAAAGAATAACAGAAGGCTTGTATGGAATTGAATTTTGGAGGACAAAAGGGGGAAAGGTTTGTGGAGAATGAATATGAAGGGACCAACAACAGAGAGAGTGTTTAGGCATCTTTTGCATCTCCTTAAGGGGTTATGACAGCAGCCTGATGACTGGCAGTTACAGTGTAGATGGAGAAGAGGGTTCCAGGTACCAGAATATTTGACATATAATCAATGGCTAAGTTAAGGGTATGATATAAACACTGAGGGAGTAGGGAGCTAAAAAGATTTCAAGCTTTAGTTAAGATGGCTGTTGTATTGTCAGTAAATATTGGGTATGTAGAAGGGTCTGGGAGAATTAATGCAGGGTAGTGGAAGGAGATTAGTTTTAGAAATGTTGGATTTAGGTTTTTCTCAAAAATTAATAATCAGGTCCAGCCAGCTGGTGAAAATATTTATTCAAATCTCAAGAAGGGAAGGGAGTTGAGTTGAAAATATTGATTTGGATGTCAAAAACATACTGATGGTAGTTAAAAGTGACATAAGCTGAGTTAATTTTACATAACTTTTGTCTGTGTTGAAGGTAGAGAACTGAGAAAAGAATACAGAATTAAAGAACATGTGTAAGAGAGACTACTTGTAGAAATAGGAATAGAAATAAGAGAATAGTGTCCCCTGTCCACTTTTTTAAATTGGATTGTTTGTTTTTTTTATTGTTGAGTTGTAAGAGTTCTTTGTATATTTTAGATGTTAGCCCCTTTTTGGAGGTGTTTGTTTGCAAATATCTTTTCCCATTTAGTTGGTTGCTTCTTTGTCTTATTGATGGTTTCTTTTGCTGTTCAGAAGCTTTTCAGTTTGATATAATCCCATTCATTTATTTTTGCTTTTATTTCCTTTGCCTTTGAGGTCAAATTCCACCCCTATTATTTTATCATTTAGGGGAAATCTGGTTAAAAGAAACTATTAATGGGAGCCTGGAAAGAGCTGACTATGCAGAAGAATGGAAAAGCTAATCTATTAGACATTCCCTCAATCACCACTTAGACATAATGTGATTATGAGCAACCACTGGTGGGAATATTTGCAAGGTGGGAATATTGTACCACAAGAAATATCCTGTTATATACTGTTTCAGTATATTTTCACAAAATGCTATGTGATAGAATAATCTGATACTAGGTGTAACGTTTAAAGATACGTCAAGGAGAGAATGACTTAGCCTAGAGGTTTTGAAACACTATGGAAAATGGAAATGTTGGCCTATTCTCATTAACTATTGCGGATAACCACTATATTTCCCAATCTGAAAAGTATGCAAATTGTGGAATATTCACAAAAAAGTTTTTGGCAAATAGCATTAAGAAAGTAGATAAACGATTTTTCTTCCAGAGCAGGTCATTAGAGTTTACCTTGGTTTTCTATTGCACACGTAAATATTATCACCTACAATCCACACAGTAACTAGAGTACCCTGTACTCCATTTCTGTTTTGGCTACACGTCTGTTATCTTTGAAAGCTTCATGAACTTTTTTCAGTCTAAAAGTATACCACATTAGGATCCTGAAAGAGTAGAAATTAGCATTCTCTTCTTCTTCTATCACTTTAAAACATTATTTGGATTCTCTAGCCTCTTCGTTCAGGATTGGTACTCTGAGTTTAGGGAGGAAATAAGGCAAAAGCTTAACAACTGAAACAAATCACTTGGCACTCTAACTTTTTAATATATGTTGGACTGAGTGGGTAAAGTTCAGTAATTAGCATTATAAACACATCATTTTTTTTTTGCTTTGCTGGTTTAGAGTGTTTGCGTACTCTATGGGTTTTTTTTTGTTTTTGTTTTTTTTTAAGTCTACCCTTGTACTTAAATTTTCTGTCCCATCAGCAAAGTTTAGCTAAATTGAGCCTAAAATATGCCTTCTGATAAAATGAAGTATCCTCCAAATTACTGATACTAGTTCTGTCAATCAAGTGTGTATGCATTTAGGAAAAAAACAGTTTGGCCAGTCAACTGTAAATGTTTAATAATCCAGAAACAAAAGCACACAGCTTGCTTCGATTTTGTCCTCAACTTTCTAGTTCTAATACAGCCTCGGGCAACTATGTAGTAGAAATTCCAGCCAATTTAAAAAAAAATTACTTTTTAAAAAGTAGGAAAAATAAAGATTAGAAATAAAAAGGCAAATTTAAATTCTTTTTGGCACCTTAACCATTTCAGGATCACAGAAGTATAGGGATGCAAAGTTGGCTGTGTAGAACCCAAACCAACAGAATGGTAATAAGAACTAATTTGAAAAGCTGGTGACAGACTTTTAGAACCCTTGTTCACACATATTAGTTAAATCTACATACAGTAAATTATTTTATTTCCATTTTTCTAACCTCAAAACTTTAACCTTGCTGAATTTACTTTTCCAGTTGCCAAAGGATGTCTTCATTTACATATCTTGCTCTTTAAACTAATTGGGACTAAGTTAGAATATATCTCTGCCCACTCAATTTCCAAAGATAACTTGATAATATAGTTTCTGTTCCAAAGATGGGAGGCATATTGAATGAAAGTGACTGTAAAATGGATATTTCTCTAGTTCCCAGCTCAGATATTTTCTTTGAAGTACCCCATGGAAATTAATTCAGTGAGACAGAGCCATTGGGCATAGTGAGCACTAAAGCAGACATGTTATTTCTGAAGGAAAATCCTCTCCTCAGATTAATTCAGGAAGGGAGAGAGAGCTCCAACATTTCTCTTGTGGTCTGTTCCATTTCACTGCACTTTGTAATAAATGTTCTGGTCAAAAGACCAAGTTCTGATGAAGTGGCACACAACTGCATGTCATCCCACAGCCTTAGAAAGGAAGTCTCTTTGTTTTTATTTTAAGCATACAGTAACATGGGATCCTATCAGTCTCTGAGAATTGAAATATTACAACACACAACTGATGTTTGGATTGCCTGTAAACCACAAAAGAATAGCCACAATTCCAGCAACTTTCCTTCTTAGCTCCAGCCAAGTGTTCTAAAAGCTATAATCTAGAATTCTAATATATAACATCATTGATTTTGGGGGGAAAAAGTGGTTTCAGAAGACAATGACTGATTAGTTCTAATAAAGCATGGGGTAATTGAAAGTGCCTTAGACAGGAACTTTAGCTTTTTTCCCACCCCAGTAATTTGCTCTGCAATTGAAGTCAATTATTTGGAGCTCTTATTTAACAGATGAGAAAATTAATGTTGAATGCAATCAGCTTTCTTACCTGTAAGTGAAAAAGTCAGAAGCTTGAATTTTATGATCTATAGACCTTTCTACAATTCCAAAGTTTTTCGTTTTGCTTTGGAAGGATTCCATCACTGATGAAAAAATATTACATAATACCCTCCATTTCAAATGTAAAAACCTCTCAGGAAATCATTTTTTCTTAATTCATGAGGTAATCAATCAATATATTGTACTAAGTAAAAGAAAAAGGTCTCCTTGGCTAATTACCTCTAGAACTGATTAACAAGAAAAGATGTGTGATGATTCTACCTCCTGGAAGATCTTAAGGACTAGGGTCCCAGTGCTTCTCAATTACCATGGGATAAAGCAAACCTAATTACTAATTAGCTATGATAATAATGTAACAGGAATCAAAAATTAGGCAGTAGTTATCTATCACTTGTTGCTGTAGATGTTTATTAGAACACCCTTCCCTCTCTCCCAGAAGGCTGGAGCAGTTTGGTGGCTTTAAGAAAATTACAGCCAAACCTTGGTGATAGGCTGCTTATAGGTTGGTGGAAGGAGTTGGAAAGCAGTAGCAGATGATGCATAGTTTATTTCGGCTATGACTTTAAGTTATTTGTGAACTTCTCTCTGTTCTGATTAGTTGAAAGTCGACTATATCTCTATATTACTATATGTCCAGAACGAAAAGGACAATTTATCAAGGTCATTTCATGATCCTCAAATCCATCTTTAGCATTTTCTTCATGTTTACTCTTTATCTCCAATCTCTTCTTAAAGATACAGAAAATATTTCCATGAGAAAGAAAATTGGCGTACAGTAGAATTATAAGAGAAACACCTTTTACTGAATTGGAAACTTCATTAAATACCATCTGTTGTTCAGTTGCATGCATCCCTAGCATAGTAATAATATCAGTTATTTTTTAACGAGAAGGTTTTTGGGGATCATCCTGTTAACATTCAGGTGCTGAGTATGCTTCCCACGGTCAGTCCATATCCAAATCTCTGAAACCAAAATATAATCCATACAAGGTGGTTTAATCCATACAGAGTAATTCTCTGAGCAAGAGAAAGATTCGTAGGCATTAAGGTTACTAGCTACTTTTTCGAAAAGCTCAGGTTTTGCTATAAAAGAGTATAACTCTTCCTTGAATAAAAAAAGGGGATGGGCACGGGGACAGAGAGACCGAGAGGGAGATTTTTCCCTTTGGGGGTTGGTTAAAGAAGAGGGGAGGGAGGAGAGGTAATTCTGGGCAATTACGTGGCAGAGATTGAAAATCCCTCCAAATGTAGCCACCCTGCGGATTAAGTGTGGATCCTGTAAAAATGGCTTCATATGTAAACTCAAATATTCTCTTAATAATAAGACTTTATTTGTGTCGGGGTGGGGGGCGGTGAGGGGGCTAGGGTGGCTCAGGCCTACATGACATAGAATTTCGTAGTTCAAAGTGACATCAGGGAGAGATTTTTTCTCTCTGGAGGAACTGCTGCGAGACAATTGATGAGAAGCAGTGGTGCTTCTAGGTCACCGAGGTTCCCCTCTGCAGGGTCCCCAGCCCCAGCACCGGCCTGGGAATCAATAACAACGTTGTGCAGCAGGGATCCTACCTGAGTGGCCATGTTCCATGTGTTTCAACAGCGACACCTATGGCTGAAACTAAAAAAGAATGCCCCCCCCCGCCCCCCCACTGACAGAGCAAGTTTTCTGGTTGTCTTTCAGGGTGGGAAGAGTAAATATCCCAGGGAGTTTTGGAATTCTCACACGAAGGAAATTGACTGCAATCCAAATGAACTGTGCCACTATCTGAAAGGGAACTTTGCTTCCCTCCTCTCCAAATGGAGAAGACGGAGGAGCACTTATCTTCCTTTAGGAATTACCTCCTCACTCAACAGGGAAAAATGAATTAATCATTGTAGGGGCTCAGAAGGAATCAGTATGAATGGCAAAGCAAACCAAAATACACATCAAACTGATCACCAAATAAGCTCTCTATGGCAGCAAGGGCCATAGTAAAAGCTAAGAGCTTGGCCTTTGCCTTAGACCTACTGGGTTTAAACCCAGTTCTGCCACTTACTGTCTATGATTTTGGATAGTTATTTAACTCTGGGCCTCACTTTTCTTACTGTATAATGAGAAGGAAACAATACACCTCATAGAACGATTTTTGAGAATTTAGTGCAAGAATCTACATAAAGTGCCCGCCACTGGACCCAGTCAACTGAGATTTGCCAGGTACTCTTGTTTTTTACCTTTTTATACTGTTCTGCTGTTTACTTTGCTCAAAGACTCCTTTACTTTCATTAATTCAAGATTCATTCTATAATATAGTAACTGTATCTTGATTCCTGTCTTATTTCTTCTCTTTTACCTTTGCATCTCTATTTCTGAAATACATTTCAGTATTAAGTTGTATTTTTATTTTCTTTTTTCTTTTTTTTAATTTTTTTTTTTTTTAAATAAATAGCCACTGCTTGAGAACTTCTGGTCACAAAGTTAACTACCTATAGGGCCAAATGAGATTATAAGTGATTAAAGCAGACAAGATGAGAAAAGTAAACAGTGCTTGATGTGAGAGTGCCTGTTCTCGCTACAGAAATGGCCCAGTAGAGTCAGCTGTCTGCTGCTGGCAGGTGGAGGAAAGTCCCAGTGTTTTCAGGTCTGTTTTTCAAGAGAAGCAAGAAATGCAGTTAGTTTTATAATGTGGAATTCTCTAATCTTAAATATTGACTAGTGATACAAATTTTGAAAACATGATGGGCCAATGAAAACACACTTGTGGCCAGAGTCTGGCCATGTCGGTATGAGACCTCTGTGGCACCTTCCTAGGTATATACAACTTCGAATGAGTGCCACCTAGTGGTAAGAATTATAATCGGGACAATAATATGCTGTTTTATAGTTTATGATTCTAATGCTAAGTATAAATAATGGTTGACATCCTCCATTCTTTTCCTAAATAATTATCCATAAATACTAGTGGGAACAATTAGTTTCGGGAACTTCTCATCACAAACAGTGGTCTGTATCTTTCATTCTCACAGCAAAAGCAGATACAGAAGAGCTGCCCAGTAATATAGCCATAAAACCACTTACATTCTATCCTACATTTTCTGGGGAGTTGGTTCTCATAAATTCTGGATCATCTGCTGTCTGCAATTACTGTCCCAAGCCTATGTCTTAATTTTTACCTTGTCTAGAGCTGGTATAAGGTGAGAGTGAGGGAAAAGAAAAATCATGGTTTATCTACCATCTTTGTTTAATTCCTTCTCTATTTTTACTGAATACCCATTCTAGCTTCTGAGATTGATTTTTTGATAAAATTACATCTTAGTTTATTTCTTTGTATTTTAAAATATTCTTTTGCATGTATGGTATGCCCATGATTATGACCTTTCAGTTGACCTGTCAGTAAACTATGGCCCGTGGGCCAAATATGGCCTGCTACCTGTTTTCGTGAATAAAAGTTTATGAGAACATATATCCGCTGATTTGTTTACATACATCCTATAGCTGCGTTATTACTACAATGGCAGAGGTCAGTAGTTGTGACACACAGCCCCAAATATTTATTATCTGGCCCTTTACAGAAAAACATTGCTGTCTCCTGCAGCAGAAATCTGTTTTGATTACTAAATACAAAGTATATATTTTACCATTTGTTTGCTTATAATCTTTCTGCATGTTCATGTTTTAAATGTGTCTCTTAAATATACAGAATACTGCTGTATATTTTATTAAATCCAACCTTAATTTTTAACTGTCAAGTTCAGTTAAACTGAAATATCCATCACTTATTTTTACCTATTTTGTGACTTTTGTTTATCCTATTTTTTTCTATGTTCCATTTCCCCCTCATTTCAAGCTTTTAGATTAAATATTATTTAAAAATCCTATTGCTCCAATAATACTTTAGAAGTTTTATTTTCTATTTCTATTGTTTACATAGTCTGTAAGTTTAAACACACACGTAACTTTGAAAAGTTCAGTGTTAATCAATATCTTTATCCCTCACCTGAAAAGTACAAATTCTTAGAACATTTAAATACCACATTCTCTCAGATCTAACATTTCCATTTTTTAGTTCTGACTTATTTTATACTCTTCAAATGAGTTGTTAATTATAATTATGATAATACTTTATGGAATAAATTCTTTTTTGTGTTTACTCTGATGTTCGTCAATTCTTTTATTTGCCAGTTTCTTGCTTCTCAGTTCTTTTAGGTTGCATTTCCTTCTTCAGTAAGCACATCTTTTAAAAGATATTTCAGTGAAGGTCTGCCATATAAGAAATTGGAGTGTCAGAAGGGAAGGAGACAGAAGACGAGGATGAAAGAAAAGATAGTCTTTCAATAATTTTCCAAATCTGACCAAAGATAATAAATAATAGGTTCAAGAAGAATATAAAATCCAAGCATGGTAAATACAATGAGAACCACACTTTGGTACATCAAAGTCAAACTGCTGAAAATGAAAGACAAAAAGAAAATGTTAAAAGTACACAAAGGAAAAAAGATATCTTTAAATTAGAAACAATAAAATGGGCAGCTAATTTCATAACAGAAATGATGGAAGCCAGAAGACAATGTGATGACTTATTTAATGATGAAAGAAAATAATTGCCAGTTTAAAATTCACTTGAAAAGTACATGAAAATGTACTTCATGATTAAAAGTGAAATAAAGAGTTTCCAGACGAACAAAAACAGAGAAGATTCACTCTCGGCAACATTACAGTAAATACCACAGGGGTTTCTTCAGGCAGAAGGAAAATGACCTCTGACAGAAACAAAAAATGCTAGAAGGAAAAAAATCACTGGTATTGGAAAATACATATATGAATTAAAATAATATTTATGATAAAAATAATATTTTGTATGCTTACATATATTTAGAATTAAAATACATGACAGTAATCACACAAAAAAGTCAGAGGGGGTTAAAAGAAGTTAGAAAATTATAACTTTTCTTACTGAATTTTAAATAGAAACTATTATCATACAAGACGATAATAAGTCAAGGGTATCAAGGGTACATATTGTAATCCATGGGGTAATGAGATAGATGATAGATCAATCAATTGATTGATAGAAATATATATAGTTATGTAGTATAACTATACTCACTATAATGTATAGCTATAAATACATATGCGTACATATTTAGATATATAATATATATAATATATGTAATATATTCCACAAGTTAATAGAAAGTTAGAATAATAAAATACTTGATCAGTGAAACATAAAACAAGTTGCATATATGGAAAACATATTAGGATGGTACATATCAAAGCAATAATATCAATAATTGCATTATAAAAGGACTAAATATTCAAATTAAAAGACAAAGATTTTCAGACTGAAGAAAACAACACAAAACAATATGTTCCTTATAAGATCCAAAATTTAAATGCAATGACATAAAAAGATTGCAAGAGAATGGAAAAAAATATTTAATGTGTAGCTCTACTAATATCAAATAAAGTAGACTTTAGAGCAAGAAATATTACTAGAGTCAAAGAGAGACATTTAATTTTACTAAACAGATAAATCTACCAGAAAAAAAAAACAATTCAAAATTTATATATATCTGATAACTAATAGCTTTAGAAACAATAATTGACATAATTTAAAGGAAGAAAGGCAAATTTATCGTTGTAGTGGTTAACTTAAAACACCTCTCTCAATAACTGATAGCCCAGCATTAAAAAAATCAGTAAACATATATTTGAAAACATGATTCACCATATTAATTGACATTTGCGGAAAACTACACCTAGCTATAACAGTGTTTTCCAGAGCGTATGGAACATTATCAAAATAAGCCATGTGCTGAGTAGTAAAACAATTACCCCAAATTACATACCCATCGCTTTTTGTTACTACCGATTTGTACCTCTTAATCCGCACCTCTTCTTCACCAGTCTCCCCACCCCATCCCCAATTCTGCAACCATCAAAATGCTCTCTGTATCTATGAGTTTGTTTCTGTTTGTTCATTTGTCCTGTTCTCTAGATTCCACGTATAAGTGAAATCATATGACATTTGTCTTTCTCTTTCTGACTTATTTCACTTATTACAATACTCTCTAAGTCTATCCATGTTATTGCAGATGACAAGATTTCATTCCTTTTTGTGGCTGAGTAACATCCCTGTGTGTGTGTGTGTGTGTGTGTGTGTGTGTGTACCACCTCTTCTTTATCCATTCATCTATTCACGGACACTTAGGTCTCCTCCATATCTTGGCTATTGCATCTGGTAGATTGCTTATCTCCATTTTGTTTAGTTCTTTTTCTGGAGCTTTGTTCTGTTTCATTTGGGACATGTTTCTTTGTCTCTGCATTTCGACTGCTTCTCTGTTTGTTTCTATGTATTAGGTAGAGCTACTCTGTCTCCTGGCCTTTGTAGAGTATTCTTATGTGGTAGATGCCTGTGGAGCCCTGTAGCACAGTCCCCCTAGTCACCTGAGCCAGGTGCTCCAAGTGTGTCCCTTGTGTGGAATGTGTGTGCCCTCCTGTTGTAGTTGAGCCTTGGTTGCTGTTTGCCTGTCAATGAAAAGGATTGACCTTCCTTCTGCTATTGGTTATGAGGACTGGCTGTGACTACAGTGGAGGAGCAGTTGTACAGGAGGTGCTCTTACAGAGCAGGATTTGCTGTAATGGGTCCCTGAAGCCTGTCCCATTTGCCCTTTAGGCGTGTCTTTTGTGGAGGTGGTTGGGTAGTGGTCTGGTGTTGTCTGAAGCAGCTACTAGGTGTGTGAGATCTGGGGTCTCTTGGGAAGGGCTCTACTGCAAGCCAAGTTTAGCCGCTGCCTGCGGCCACTTGTTATGAGTTACAAAGTGATCTTCAGATGGCTGCCACTTGTGCTGGGCTTGGAGGTGCCTAAGAGATGCTAATCTGTGGACCAAAGCTGGCTGCTACTAGTGCCCAGCTTCGGCTGCTTAACAACAGGTATTGGGCATGCCGAGACCAGTTGCTGCTTATTTGTGTTTTGTGAAATTTTAAGAGCTTTTAGAAAAGTTCACGGTATGAGCCAAGATAGACTAGTTGTATGGAAAAGCCATTGGAAATGCTTTTGTGGGCACACAAGTTGGGTGGGGCAGGGTCTCAGGGAATCATCAGGGTGGTGCAAAAAGTATTAGCTAGGTTGATGGAGACTCAGATTTGGCAGCCACTGATGTCTGCACAGTGGGTGAGGGGAGAGCTCAACAAAGAAACAATGGATGCCAGAACTTCTGTGTGGGAGAGAACTGCCCCTCCAGCCCTCACCCTGAAGCCAGGCAGTTCAATTCCTCCCTGTATGTTCTTGGAACCTTTCAGCCTGTCCTGGCGCTAGAGCTCAGAGCAAGTGAGTCAGACAGTGAGTAAGTTTGTGTGGGCCCTTTAAGAGGAATGCCTAGTACTCCAGCAACCTTCTCTCTTACTCAGCCACAATGTCTGCTGGTTTTCACAGCCAGAAGTTGTGAAGACATCTCTTCTCAGCACGAAAATCTTTGGCTCAGGAGCCCGGTGTGGGCCTGGGAAGCTTCGCTCCTCAGAAGGGTCCTTGGAAGCCAAGATTTCCCTCCCAATTTTTAAACGCCACACTTGGGACCAGCCTATTTTGCATCTCCCCCAATCCTATCAGTCTCAAAGTTTGCTACTTCTGTATATCCTTAGTTATAGGACTTCTGTTCAGCTAGATTTCAGGTGATTCTGCATGTTGGTTGTTCTGTAGGTTGGTTGTAATTTTGATGTGGTTGTGAGTGGAGGCCAGCATCTTTACTGCCACCTTGACCGGAATGCCACTGTCTCTTGGTTTTAGAGCTCTCTATGTCTTGAATCAAAGTGTAACAATTTATCTAATCATGTTCTTTACGATTGCTTTGACTTTCTTGAATCTTTGCATTTTCATAAATTTTAGAAACAGCTTGTAAAATTTTACAAAGGAACATCTGGGTATTGAGTGTGATTATATGGCTATATGAATTGATTTTGGGAGAAATGACAAATTAGTAAACTATTGAGCTTTCCAGACTATAAATATGGTATAACTTCAAATTATTTAGATCTTATCTATTTTATCTAAATAATGTTTTTCTCTGTAGAGATACTGCAAATCATTCGGAATGTTTTTAGGTGTTTGAGATCTTTAATTACACTTCTAATTGTATGTTATCAAAAATTTTATCTTTTTTCATTGCTTATAGATGGAAACAGATGGTTTCTAAATAGGAATGTGACATAAACACCTTTGATATTTAGAAAGAAAAAACTTCGTTGACAATGTGGAAAGAAGAGTAAGCTTAGGGAGTAAGAAATTTAGTAGGCTTCTGCATAATATACGTGATGTAGACTAAACTCAAATCGTGGGGCTGGAAAAGAAGCATATAAAAGAGATAGTTATAGCTTGGTGTGACTTTTAGATATGTGCGGAGGGAAAGAATTAATGATTACTTTAACTTCTGGAGGGATTGTAGTATTAGTCACTACAGGTGACTAAGGTGGAGGAAGAAAAATTGAGACTTCTGGGGAGAACCAGGTCTAAAACTGAACTCATTAAGTTTAAAATGCTTGTGGAACATCCAGATCAAGCTGTTAAATGTATAGTTGGATTTAATATAAGTATGAGGTTTAGGAGAGAAATCTTGGCTTACATTTTTGTAAAAGTGGCAGGTAAAGACATAGAAGTTCAAGAGATTACTTAGGAAGTATGTAGGAGGAGAAGGAAACTGTCAAATGTAGAACCATGGATAGATATATAAATATATAAGATATGAGCAGATAAATCTGAGCAGAAGACTAAGGGATAGGATAAAGAAGTAGGAAGAAATTAAGAAAATAAAAGCCAAGAGAAAGGAAAGTTCAGTGTCAAACATTAAAGAAACCTAGGTACAACAGAGTTGAAAAGTTTAAATATTTCGATTTTATCACAAAGAAGTCATGATGACCTGACAGAAATACTTCTAGTGTCTTGGGAGTGAAAGCCAGACAATGATTCTTAGTCTACTCTGTAGCCCAGTATGAACAATGATTTTAAAGAGCTTCATTGAGAAGGAACAAAGAAAGATAGAATAAAAATCAGAGGAGGGAAGACTCGAGTTACTTTTAATGAGTGAGAAGTAGTAAGCATGCAAAAAAAGAAAGAAGGAATATCACTGATCCTCAAAATTTGGCATGCATTAAGTATTATCAAAGACACTCAGATAAAGGAAATTCCTGAATTCTGCCTTACAGAGCTATTGATTTTGTTGGTTTGAGATGGAGCACTGGAATTTGTGTTTTTAACCCTCATGTGAATGTGAGGTCGGTATTGGAAAGACCACAATTTTAGAAATACTGCAGTAAGCAAGGATAAAAATGATAAAACCTAGTCTATCAAAGTATGAGAGGGTATAGAGTCTAGAGAATAGGTGGTAGAATAAGCATTGTAAAGGAAGAATACACTTACTTACCCCTTTGCGATAGGAGGAAGGGGGCAAGTTTTGATATAAATATACATGTCTGTAGTAAGCACACAAAGATGAGTGAGTTTCATTTTGAAGGTTTAATTCTCTTTAAAATAAGCAGTAAAATCATTTACTAAGAATAATGCACAAGGCTGAAGAGTATACACGTGAAGAAATAATTTTAAAATGAAAATTTTTAGGGAGTGAGGAAGAGAACATGACAGTATTGCTGAGAAGCTAAGGCCCAGGTAAAATTAGGTACTATTATTTATTTGTAGTGACAATGATTTATAAAAACCATGACTTTCCCCTTTCCTCCCCGCATCAGTCTGGGCATTGGACTAGGTGTTGGATGGCTCCAAAGTTAAAGTTTTTGTTATAGCTATAGGAGAACAAAGGGGTAAGCTAATTATGCCTGTTGTCAATTTATTGTCTCTCAGTGGCAAATCCACCCTTATTGCCTTGCGGTGTGATACTTGGGATGGACCCTGTAAATATTTCTCCTAGCTAGCTAGGCCTTGTCATGAGAGAGGGCCAGAGTGATACTGTAAGTGGAAGGGGCTTCTCATATAGATGCTTTCCTCCTTGGTCCTGTGATGCAGCTGCTAGAGTTTGGCTTTCTTGTCAGAAAGACATTCTGAACATGGGCAGCTTCTGTATCAGTGATATGTGACCAGTGATGCATACTCCAGTAGGTAGCTTCTTGGTAAGTCTAGTCAGTGCTTGACTGTGGGGGTGAGGAGGGGTAGGGAGTGTGGATACTTTTCCCAGTTTGTTCTTTTCTTAAGTCTTCTCCCACAGCCCAAGAGCTGGTAGGTGCTCCTCATGTGTGCTTCTTCTTCTTCTTTTTTTTTAATAGTTCATATACAATATTGTATTAGTTTCAGGTGTACAACATACTGATTCGATATTTATATACCTTAACAAACAAATAAAACAAAACAGAATTGGACTCAGATACAGAGAACAAACTGCTTATCTATTAGTGTTCTCTTTACTTCTTTTGTAGTTACTAATTAATAGTTCTTTATGTTAAAATTGCCCTGTTCACATTACTGGTGTGGTTTTACCTCCTTATTTCACTCTGAATAATTACACTGTTTGAGAAATTTTTTTTTGAAAATAGCGATTTGAATAAGTTAAAAACTACATTCTCAGAATGTTGATGAGATAAATTATTTGAGGGTAGGAGGAGACAAAGAGTTTGGTTAACTTGATTAATTTCTTCCCTCACTTAGATTGGTTTCTTTGAGTGTAAAGATGACTTAGATTGGTTTACTAAGAATGAAAGTAAAGGGAATTATTGAATGTTCACACAATATATTTGGAGACCCATCATTGTGCCAAATAGTTTTGTAAAAGTGCATTGTTATACATGAATTTTCTTATCGTGTTAATAGTGAGGAAGCATCCATGAAATTTTTCCTGTTTCCAAGCTACTTGAAAGTTCACAGGATATATGAAATGTTTTGACAAATTATATTTAGGTAGATTTTTATGTTAGTAATATTAACTTTCTGCTATGCCATAGTTTTTATTTTGAGGATAGTATTTGTGGCACATATAAATCTCCACTTGTAATTCCTGACTGATATAGGGAAGAAATATTCTTACTTAAAGAAAATGTTATTTAAATACTTGTTATTTTCTATCATTAGGAAGGCAAAAGTGAGGGTTCATGCTTTTTTAATATGCATTATCAGCATTTTGCTGGCCATGGGTGTGCCCTTTACTCATTCTACCAAAGTCTACTGATCTCTGACTAATACACAGGTCACCATTAGGTGTCAGGGACACAGAAGTATATCCCCACCCTTGAGGAAATCTAAGATAAAACAATTACCTTTCTTTCATGTATTCTAAAATTCACATTCTCTTCTACATTTTAACATTTAATATCTAAAATTGGCAGCCCTCAGCCATACCAGCTACCTCACAGATGGCATCTTATCATTTATTGAGGGCCAGGCTACAATTGGAAAGTGATTGTCATTGCCTGCACATGGGTGAACTTGGGCATAGCAATTCACATTGTCTCTTCAATAATATATTACTGGCCTTTGGGGGAAGAAAATTTACAGATAGAGTACCTCAAAGGAACATGAAATAAGAAAGGCATTTCTCTGACCAGAAGAGACTCCTCTAGGGTTCATGGCAGGAGAGAAAGTAAAGTGGGACACTGACCAAGCATGAAATTGATGGGTAGGGGCCCTACAGTATTGACCAAGTATGCTACTTGTTTCATTTTGTGTACAAGCACTGCAAGAGTTAAAGGAAAAACTCAGTAGTAAGTATAGCGACTTTGTTGTTATTTCTGATGACATTTGTTGTTATTTCTGATGACATGAGTGGAAAAATGCACCTCTAAACACTTTAATCAAAAAACATTTTAAGGCTCATCTAAAAAGTAATGTGAACCTGTGGCCATGCTACCCTAAACAAGTCTGATCCCTTCTGATCTCGGAAGCTAAGCAGGATCAGGTCTGGTTAGTACTTGGATGGGAGACCACCTAGGAAGACCAGGTGCTGTAGGCGTAAAAAATAAAAAAAAGATAAGAGATTTTAAGCTGACAAGTTCCTTGTAATCTGTGAGGTCAACCAAGGGTTGCCTCGCCTAAAAATAAAATAAAATAAAAAGTAACATAAGACATAATTATTTCAAAACCTTTCATCAGCTTCTGGTAGACCTTTTAATGTTAGCACTAAAGCCTGACGAGCAAATGTCAGTAGCTTGGAAGAAAAGCCTGGAGACAAAAATGGACATCCCTTTAATACATGACATAATGGCACATCTCCCGATGCCCTTAAGGCGATATTATGGGGGAAAATGGACATCACCACTTCCGATTCAGAACAGTTGAACTCTGATTGAGAAGAACTTTTGGGAATGGTAAGCAACTTATTTTGCTAACATTTTTCTTTTAATATAAGCATGAGCATTATGTATAATAAAGTCTAGGTCTAAATGTGTTTAAAGAGTTCTTTCAATAAATGTAAAGTAAAAACATAAGATATTTAATTGGCAACTTTTTTCCTAATGGTATATAAAACAATCATGCCTTTTACGATTTATAGCATCATAGATTCAATAAAATATGATTCATAAAATTTGACAAAAGAAGTTATGACACTAAAAATATAAAGTTTTTCTTTGCTATGAACTTGGAACCTGTAACCATATATTAATAAATACCAATTAACTTTTAACCTTTGGAAGGAAATCGATAAGTATTTTACCAAGTGCTTAGTGGTGAATTCCCTTATTTCCAACCTCTAATTTCTTCAATTATATTGTTTCTACATACATGTTTTAGTCCTAGAAGCAGAGTAGCCAGACTGAGAATCTAATGTGGAGAGAATAACAAAATTCTATAATTCATATCACTGGTAGAATATTCTGGAACATTTTTGGTAGATTTGTCACACCTCTATGCAACACTTTGAAGTCCAGCTTCTGTTAAATTCTGCCTTATGCCTCATTTATTGAGTGGCGAGCATGGATTGAGAGGGAGAAAGGAGGCATAGAGTCTATTCTGTAGCCTTTTTTCTATGAATTGATTAGATCTTTTCATAATTATGTAGCTTTCTCCATCCAAAGTGGCAAAAAGAAAGATTTAAATGATGCTTACAAGATGTCTGATATAATGAAAACCTATATTTGCAGTGCAAGAGAGGTTGTGTAGCAGGACAATTCCTTTGGACCTAATAGTATGGCTATCATAGAAGAAAGTCTCAAGGCACAAACCTAACAGTTTGGTTTTCTACAGTTCCAACCTAATGTTTAATTTTTCTGTCCTTGCTTATTTTATCCTCATTAGGTTCACACAGAGTTTAAATTTTTCCCCACCCCAAAACCCACAGGAATCAAGCAAATGTGTTTTGATGGATTTTTGTAATTTCCTTTCAGAAATAGATGTTGGACAGCAGCCATCTTAGTAAAAACACTTACTAGATGAGGCAGGTTCAAAAGGGAAGTATATCCGAAGAAGAAATCAATTGGGGGAAAATGTTCAGCATATCCACAAATAAGAAATTTAATTCGTTACTAGATATTGATGCCTCAAAGATTTGGATTCTGTAATCCCTGGAAATGACATGGACTTCCACTCACCAAGGCTGACCTGGCTACGGCATTGCCGAGTGCCCGGTCAACCAGCAGCAGAGACCAACACTCAGTCCCTGAATGACACCATGCCTGAGGTTGACTGTGCATTGGGAAAAGGAAATAATCAGATCTTCTGAAGATTAGTGGACATGGACTCTTATTTAACACTAATTCAGGGAAACCCAAAATGCCATTGTGGTCCACAAGTCAGAGTAAGGACTTACGGAGATTCGGTGACCAATGGAGTTGGTCCATCTCACAGTGGGTCAGGTGGGTTCCTGAACTCACCCCATGGTTATTTCCTCAGCTTCAGAAAGCATAATTGGGATAATAGACATATTTATCAAATAGCAGAATCCCCAGCAGTTCTCAAATATTAGTGGCATCAAAGTTTCTTGGAGGGCTTGTTTGAATACAGATTGCTGTGTTTCTGATTCAGAGGTGGGATGTAAGAGTTTGCATTCCTGTCAAGCTCCCAAGTAATGCTGTTGCTGCTGGTAGGGGTGCCACCTTTGGGAATCATTGATTTAAGCTATGGTAATGATTAAATATTTTGTTTGGTTTCTTGCCATAAATATTGAGACTACAAAGATGCTGTTCAGAAAGAAAGATGTGAGGGTATAGATGGGCCAGTATAAGTATCAAGCCAATATAAGTGATGAGATTATTTAAATACTGTATCTGTAGATATAAAACCAATGAGGGAAATCTGCAAAATCAGGAATTTTGTTAAGAGAGCTCTTTTTAAGTTTGAAATAAATCCAACTACTTTTAGCCTTTTCATTCTCTTCTGCAACATAACGATCCTTTGAAATCAGATGAACTAGGAATGGAAATTTTTAAAATAGTAAATTGTAAAATATTTTTGATGACTTTGGTAAAGATTGATGCATTAGTTTGCTAGGGCTGTCATAACAAATTACCACAAACTAGGTGGCTTAAAACAACAGAAGTTTATTTTCTCATAGTTATGATGGCCAGAAGTCTGAAATCAATGTGTTAGTAGGGCCACTCTCCCTCTCAAGGCTCTTGGGGAGAATTCTTGCTTGCCTCTTTAGTTTCCAGAGGCTCCAGGCATTCCTTGGCTTGTGGCAGCATAACTGCAGTCTTCACTCTGTCTTCACATGGTAGTCTTCTTTCTGTGTGTCTGAGTCTTCTCCTCTTCTTATAAGGGCACTTTTCATTATATCTAGGGCCCACTGAGTTAATCCAGGATGACTTTATTCTTAATTACATTTGCAAAGACCATTTTTCAAATAAGGTCACATTCATGGGTTCTGGGATTTTGGATTGGACATAGTTTTAGGGGGCATTAGTCAACCCACCACAAACTATAACTCATGAAAGAATCCTTCATGAAGAATCCTTCAATCTTTCACTAAAATTTTACTTATTTGGAATTTGAGCAACACAGAGTGGAATGTACTTTTGTAATCGAATGCTATATAGCTATAGAAAAAAGAACAATGACAATGATTTTCACACCATACTTTTATTTGAAACACTTTTGTTATATCTTACTGAGGTAAAACAGAAGCAAAAACTTGTGTGGTATATTGTCTGAAAAGTCGGCTATTCGTGATTATTTCTATAACAGTGAAAGAAGAGTCTCTTTCTCCTCTCCTTGAATTTAGGCTGGCTCTTTAACTTGCTTTGAGTGGCAGAAATTATTCTGTATAACTTATGGACATACTTTAAGAAGCTTTGCAGCATCCATTTTTACCCTCTTGGATGCCAGCTGTGATATTAAAAAAAAAGTCAAATACACTATAAGAGAGAGAAGCCACATGGACAAAGAAAGGTGCCGAAGGAAGAGATTATAAACAGAGAAAGAGATGGGTGCCCAGCCCCAAGCCCTTCCAGCTACCACAGTTGGAATCTTGTGAGTTTAAGTCGTAGCTGAGCTGTCCTTGTCAAAATTAGCCAAGAAGAACTATCGCTGCCAAGCCCTGCTCAAGTTGCAGAATTATGAGCAAATAAATAATGTTTTTAACCCACAGAGTTTTGTGGGGTTCTTTGTTATGCAGCAGTAGATAATTGAAATAGTTTGTTTTAAATTTAAACAACCAGTACATATATAATCGTTAAAGAAACTGGTATTTGTTAATGAGGATATAGAGAAAAAGTAATGTCCCCTTATCGAAAGAAAATTCATTCTTCATTTTATCGTTAATAACTGTCCAGTAAGTATCAAATGACTGTCTTCTGATTTTCTATTTATTTCTACCAAAGTTATTTTTCCATAATCTGAGGTGGTAAAACTTGAAAGGGTCAGGAAACGACTTGATGGGAAAGTGCAATTGTCAGACAGGGAAGGATGTTATTATTCTTTTCTTTCTACCTTCTTGCTTTTGATAGGAAGGGCTAGGTAAATGTAAATATATTGGAGATAGAGACGTACATGACAACAAATTTGTAAAGACATTGAGCCTAGTTTAGACCATTGAGTTTCAATTGAAGGAATTTTGAGCAGTAAATAGCCATTTTATGTAACAGATTTTTAAAATAGGAAAATTGAAGTCTTACTTTCAGACTGGCATCAATGTCTTCCCATTGCTCACTAATTAATCTGTGTTTATCATACTGCTCTAAATATCAGTATCAGGGCATCAAGATGAAGGTACCCAGTGGGATGTTCAAATACTAGAATAGACGCTAGAGATACAACTCTAAATGAGATAGCCAATCAAGAACCTATGGTCCACAACTTCTTGCACATTTTTCCATTAAAATGGCTTCCCATTAAAATGGCTTCCCATTGCTTGCAGGTGTTGTGAGCAGCAGTCTTTTGATGATAATGGAGAATAGCAATGGAGGCTGCAGAAGTAGAAAGCCAGTTAAGGAACCAGCTATAAAGGCTAGTTTTAATTATATTGAGCTTAAGCTGGCATTAAAATGTTAACAGATGATTGTGAAAGAAAGGGGCAAATGCTGTATGCATGGATTTAGAATCAGACATAATGACTAGAGCCACAGCAGTGCTTTTGGACCATGAAGAAAATATCAAAAGAAGAGCAGAGCCCTTGATTTTGACATCTTTGAGTCATTGAATTATGTCAGGAAACATTTACAAAATATGCTAGACTTCTCATTACACAAGAAAAATTTAAATATAAATCCTGTGTGTTTAAGATCTGTAGACAGATCTGTTATTGTCTAATATAATTCCTAATTGTACACTTCTATTGTTATTATGAATAAATTTTTCAATTAAGAAATGATTTCCTTAAGAGAAAAAAAATAAATGAATCCAATGGCAATGTATCATGAAATCCAAAAAAGAACAGTATCTCCAAAAGGAGTGATCTATTTTAAATATACTTTGTAGTACCTTGCTTCTAGGATGTTAGTTGTAATCCCCAGGGTAACTATGAAGAAAATAACTAAATAATATACAAAAAAAGGAAGTGAGAGAATCAAAAGGATACACTAAGAAAAAAGCTAATATAAAATAAAGTGGCATTGGAGGATTTGAATAATAAAATATATGATATATAGAACCTAAATGGTGAAATGGCAAATGTACTCCTTTATCTGTAATCATTTTAAATATAAATAGATTAAATCAATTAAAAGATGAAGATCAGCAAATGGACTCAAAAAATCATCTATTGTGGTTAGAGATCCAACTATGTGTGGTCTACAAGAGTCACATTAGAGCTAAAGACACAGTAAGTTGAAAATTATGTAAAAATATATTCTATACAAATATTACCAAAAAGAAAATTGGTAGCTATGCTAATATCAGACAAAATTGAATTTAAGTAAAAAATTATTACGAGAGACAAAAAATTATCTGTTGATTAAAAAGTCAATTCATCAAGAAGACATAATAAATACAAACATATATTCACCAAACGATAGATCCTCTAAATATATAAAGCAAACTGACAGATTCAAAGAGAGAAATAGATGGTCTACAATAATAGTTGGAGACTCCAAATCCTACTTTTAGTAATATTCACAAATAATGGTTAGAACTGTGCAAGTAACAAAAGTGACTCAAGAAGAAAGAAATAGAAAAACTGAACAGACCAACAAGTAGAGATTGAAAAAGTAATCAAAGACTTTCTAACAAAGAAAAGCCAAAGACTAGATGACTTCATTAGAGAATTCTATCAAACATTTAAAGAATTAACACCAATCCTTCTCAAATTCTTCCACAAAACAAAAAAGAAAGGAACCCTTTCTAACTTGTTATATGAGAACCACATCATCCTAATACCAAAGCCAAAGCTATCACAAAACAGTACAGATCAATGATCCTTATGAATGTAGATGCTAAAATCAAATATAATTACCAAACTATAGTAACAGACTGAACAATAGCATATTAAAAAGGATTACACACCATGACCAAGTGAGATTTACCTCATGAACGCAAAGGTATTTCAATATGAAAAGTCAATATAATATATATTACATTAATATAACAAAGGGAAAAAACTACATGATCATCTCAATTGATGCAGAGAAAGCATTTGACACAATTCAACACCTTTTCATGATAAAAACAAAGCACTCAGAAAACTGAATAGAAGAGAAATTCCTCACCATGACAAAGGGAATTTATGAAAAACCCACAGCTGATGTCATATTCAATAATGAAAGACTACAAAATTTTCCCCATGATCAAGAACAAGACAAAGATGCTCACTTTGACCACTGCTATTCAACATTGTACTGGAAGTTCTAGACAGAAAAAATGAGCAAGGAAATGAAAGTCATCTGAAAGGAAAAAGTAAAATTATATTTGCAGATGACATGATCTTACAAAGAAAATCCCAAAGAATTCACCAAAAAAAAAAAAGACATAATGAAAGAATTCAGTAAAAATGCAATGAAGATCAGTATCAGCAATCTATAGCCAGCAAGCTATAAACCAGCAATAAACAATCTGAAAAAATTAACAAAACAATTTCATTTATAATAGAATCCAAAAGAATAAATTTTTAGGAATAAAGTTAACCAAGAAGGTGAAAGATTTGTTTACTGAAAACTACAAAAACAATGTTGAAAGCAATTAAAGACACAATAAGTGGAAAGACATCCCTTGTTCACGTATTGGAAGACTTAATATTGTTAAGATGGCAATAATACCCAAAGCCACCTACAAATTCAGTGCAAAATTCTACTGGTCTTTTTTTTCAGAAATGGAAAGATGATCTTCAAAGTCTTATGTAAGTTCAAGGGGCCCTCAATAGCCAAGACAATATTAAAAAAGAAAAATAAAAGAAGGAATCCACTTCGTAGTTTCAAAACTTACTGCAAAGCTATAATAATCAAGACAGTGTGGCACTGGCATAAATATAGATCTGTAGACCAATGGAATAGAATTGAGAGTATAGAAAATACCCCCAATATAAATAGTAAAACAACCTAATAGATAAGTGGTAAATATAAGTGGTAAAACTAAAACTCTTAAGAGAAAACTTAGGTAAATTTTTATTACAAAGCTTGGATTTATCAGTGGAGTCTTACAAATGACCCCAACAGCATAAGCAACAGAAGAAAAGATAGATAAATTGGACCTTATCAAAGTTAAAAACTTTTGTGCATCAAAGAACATAATTAAGAAAGTGAAAAGACAATCTACAGAATGGGAGAAAATGTTTACAAATCAGATATCTGATAAGGGTCTGGTATCCAAAGTATACAAAGAATTATTATACCTCAACAACAAAAAGTTAAGCAACTCAATTTTAAAAATATGTAAATAGTTTGAAATGACATTTCTTCAAAAAAAAAAAAAATATATATATATAAATAGCCAAAAAGCACATGAGAAGGTGTTCAACATCATTAATCATTAAGGACATGCAAATTAAAACCACACTGAAATACCTGTTCACACCCACTAGGATGGCAATAATTTAAAAAAAGGAAGGTAAGTGTTAGCGAGGAGGTGGAGAAAATGAAACCTTTGTACATTGTTGGGGAATGTAAAACAGTGCAGTCACTATGGAAAAGTTTTTTTGGTCCCTGAAAAAGTTAACATAGAATTAACATGTGATACCACAATTCCTCTCCTAGGTGTCTACCCCCAAAATTAAAACAGGAATTAATATAAATATGTGTACATAAATGTTTATAGCGGCACTATTCACAATAGTCAAAAAGTGGAAACAACCTAAATATCCAACAATGGTTGAATGGATAAACAAATTGTGGCTATGTTATATATATGTATATACATACATGCATACATACATACGTATGAACACACACAATAGAATATAATCCAGCATAAAAAGGAAAGTAGTATGGATATGTGCACAGTGTGTATGAATCTTAAAAACATGCCAAGTGAAAGAAGCCAGACACAAAGGTTACATATTGTACGATTCCATTTATTTATTTAATTATTTATTGATTTTGAACTATTTTATTTTATTTTTTAAATCTTTTTCTTAAACTATAGTTGACATATAATATTATGCTAGTTTTGGGTGTACGACATTGTGATTCAACATTTATATACCTTATGATGTGATCACCACCCTAAGTCTAGTAACCATCTGTCTTTATGACTCCATTTATATAAATTATCCAGAAGAGGTAAATCTATAGAAACAGAAAGCAGACTGGCAGTTGCTAGGGACTGAGGGAAGGGAAAAAGGAAGTGATTGCTTAATGGGTATGGGATTTTTTGGGGGTATGATGAAAAAACATTGGGACTAGATAGAGGTGGTTGTTGCACAATGTGGTGGCTATACTAAATGCCATAGAATTGTGCATTTTAAAATGGTTAATTTGACTTAGGGTGGTGAACACAATGCAATATACAGAGGATATATTATCAAATTGTACACTTGAAACCTATGGAATTTTATTAACCAATCTCACCCCAATACATTTAATGTAAGAAAGTAAAAAAATATTAAAAGATAAAATGGTTTATTTTTAAATCCAAATTTTACCTCAATTAAAAAAATCAAATGAATTAAGTTATTGATTAGAAGTAAGAATACCAAATAGGAGCCTGCAAATATGATGAATTCAAGTTAGATGAAATGACCCACTTTCAAAAATGTATAGTAATACTTTTTATCTTTGTTACCTATTCTAATATGCTATTTAATTGCTATAAATGCTATTAGATACTTCAAAATAATACTTGCCTTGAACTGAGGGGGAATGAGTGAATAAGAATTGGAATTAGAGTATTTGATGTACGAATCTTTTCTAAAACCAGTCAAGCTTTTCTCAGCACTCTTCTACCAGCACAAATCAATACTGTGTACTAAAACAAGCACATCTGATCCCACCCTACCAATCCATTGTTTTTTTTCAACACCAAAGGTATCACCTTAGAATGATTTGTGATTTTATTGCTTGTAGTTCATTTTCTAATCTGCTGGTTAAGTCCCTCTTCATAAATACATAAGCATATTCAGAAACTTGTTGGTCATATAGGAAATTGCCTTGAAGCCATGGTAGTCTCCAAGTATACTTTACCGTTGAGCTACCCCAAAGAGGCTAAATTAAGATCCTTGAATCATTCGATTTATTAAATCAATTTAAAACAAACAGAAAGAGGAAGAAGAAGTGGTAGGTTAACACATTAAGTATAAGTTGCAGATAGGGCAGGATCAGACTATTTAGATCTTCATTTAAGCAATGGTTACATGACTTGCCACTCCTTCTGCTGCATTAGCATTCCATGTTGATCTTAAAGTTATGAGGACCAGAGTTAAGGTTGAGCAAAGGAGATTAGCAGATAGAAGGTCCTCAGAGTTAACATTACACGCAGTTGCTCTCGCAATACAGGGACAAGTATTGGCGACAGCTGTATTTCACCAATTAGCCTGATGAGTAGCTACGTATTTTATTCGTACTTCTTTCATTGACAAGTCTGGCCTGAATGGTGTCAACAATCAATATAAGATCTCACAAATAATTGAATGCTTAATATATCTCATATGTTAGTGTATCACAAATATTAGGTTCATCTTGGTCTTTTAATCTCTACCTAACGTTGCTGTGTTCTAACATGACTTATAGGTTAATAACTTGCTTATCTATGTTAATGTACTTAAGGACTGCTGCCCATGTCATAGAAACCATTCAATTACTTATTATCTACATTTAACACATTTTACAAGTCTTACCTATCTTTTGAAACTACTAACTTCTTTCTTATCTATGCTTATCACAACTCTTAAGTTTTATCCATCACATTTGGTTTTCTTGTGTTCCACAATAGAATTAAATATTCTCAGTTAATGTATGAAACATGTATTGCATTAATTAATTGGAAATTACATTTTAAGACCATGAACTATGTTCATGTATTACATTATATAATAAAATTTACATATACATATAGATATAATAAAACTTCCTCCAGACTTTTAGCCGATAGGTGCAAAAGATCAGATTAAATAGTGATAACCCACATTTCACTGACTAATGCCATACTTCTCTAACATAAGACCTAGTACTGTCCAATTCTCTGGAAAGTAATTTGGGGAGTCCTCAGAATGCCTCAAATGTACTCTAAAACAGTCTGCTTCATAGTTGTGCTATGATTTTCTGATAGATACAGTGTACTAATATATTTCAGGAGTAGAATACATTTACCTTCTAGGAGATATATGAGCCAAAAGAGAAATTTATTTTCCATTGCCGTTTAGAATTTTTTAACAATTTTTTACTTTTTCAATTACAGTTGACATAACAATATTAGTTTCAAGTGTACAACACAGTGATTAGACATTTATATAACATATGAGGTGATCTCCCTGATAAATCTAGTACCCATCTTATACCATATATAGTTATTACAGTATTATTAACTATATTCCATATATATACTCTACATCCCATGACTATTTTGTAACTACCAATTTGTACTTCTTAATCCCTTCTCCTTTTTCACCTATCCCTCCAACCACCCCGCCATCTAGCAACCTTGAAAATATTCTCTGTATCTAAGAGTTTGTTTCTGTTTTTTTTTTTAATTTATTTTGTTTTATACATTCCAAATGTAAGTGAAATCATGTAACATTTGTCTTTTCCTTTCTGACTTATTTCACTTAGCATAATACCCTCTGGGTCTACCCATGTTATTGCAGAAGACAAAATTTCATTCTTTTTTATGGCTGAGTAATAATTCTACTGTATATATGTACCACCTCTTCTTTATCCATTCATCTATTCATGGACATTTAGGTCTCCTCCATATCTTGACTATTGTAAATAATGCTGCAGTAAACATACGGATGCATATGTCTTTTCGAGTTAGTATTTTGGGTTTCTTTGGATAAGTACCCAGAAGTAGAATTTCTGGGTCCTTCCTTGTCTCTTATTATAGCCTTTGTATTAAAGTCATTTTGTCTGGTATAAGTATTGCTACCTCAGCTTTTTGTTGTTGTTGTTCGTTTGTTTCCATTTTCATGAAATATCTTTTCCCATCCCCTTACTTTCAGTCATGTGTGTCTTTCAGTATGAAATGAGCCTTTTGTAGGCCACATATGTAAGAGTCTTGTTTTCTCATCCATTCAGCCATCCTATGTCTTTTGATTAGAGCATTTAATCCATTTACATTTAAAGTGATTGTTGATAGGTATGTAGTTATTGCCATTTTATTATTTATATTTTGATATCTTATAGAAGTTCCTTTAACATTTCTTATAATACTGATTTGGTGGTGATGAACTCCTTTCTCTTTCTCTTGCCTGAGAAGCTCTTTATCTGTCCTATAACTCTAGATGATAGCTTTGCTGAGTAGAGTAATCTTGGTTGTAGGGCCCTGCTTTTTATCACTTTAAATATTTCATGTCAGTCCCTTCTGGCCTGCAGCTTCTGTTGAGAAATCATCTGATAGACTTATGGGAGCTCCGATATAGTTAACTAAATGCTTTTCTCTTGCTGTTTTTAAGATTCTCTCTTTGTTTTTAACATTCGGCATTTTAATTATGATGTGTCGTGGTGTGGACCACTTTGGACTCATCTGGTTTGGGACTCTCTGAGCTTTCTGGGGTTGTATGTCTATTTACTTCACCAGGTTAAGAAAGTTTTCCATCATTATTTCTTTAAGTAGATTCACAATTCCTTGCTCTCTCTCTTCTCCTTTTGGTACCCCTATGATGTGAATGTTGGTACACTTGATGTTGTCCCAGAGGCCCCTTAAACTATCCCCATTCTTTTAGATTCTTTTTCCTTTTTGCTGTTCTGATTAGGTGTTTTCTGCTACCTTATCTTCCAAATCACTAATTTGATCCTCTGCTTCATGTAATCTGTCAATTCCCTCTAATGTATTCTTCATTTCAGTTATTGTATTATTCATTTCTGACTGGTTCATTTTTGCATTTTCTATCTCCATTTTTATGTTTCCTATCTCTTTGTTGAAGTTCTCACTGAGATCTTGAGCATTCTTGTAACCAATGTTTTGACCTCTGCTTCTGGTAAATTGTTTGTCTTCATGTTGCTTAATTCTTTTTCTGGAGCTTTGTTCTGTTCCATCATTTGAGATATTTTTTTTGTCTCTCCAGTTTAGCTGCCACCCTTTGTTTGTTTCTGTGTATTAGGTAGGGCTGCTATGTCTCCCAGTCCTAGTAGAATGGCCTTATGTAGTAGGTGTCCTGTGGGGCCCAGAGGCACAGTCTCTCTGGTCACCTGAGCCAGGTGCTCCAGGTGTGTCCCGTATGTGGACTGTGTGTACCCTTCTGGTAGAGTTGAGCCTTGTTTGCAGTTGGTACTTCAGTGGGAAGGATTGACCCTCAGGCAGATTGATTGTGAGGAGTGGCTGTGACTACAGTGGAGCTATTGTTCAGGGGCTGACACTATGGAACAAATTTTGCTTTAGCAGGGCTCTGGTGCTTGCTGAGTCTGCCCTTTGGTGTGTCATTTTTGGAGGTGGAGTTCTGGTGTGATCTGAAGCTGGCTACTGGGTCTCTAGGTGTTCAAGATCCACTGCGGCCTGTGTCCTGCATGGGGCCACTTGATGTGAGCTACAAAGTGATCTGCAGATGGTTGCCACTTGTGTTGGGCTTGGAGGTGCCTTAGAGAGGCTAAGCTGGGAACTGAGGCTGGCTCCCACTAGTGTATAGGGCATGCTGAGGCCAGATGTTGCTTGTTTGTATTTTGTGAACCTTTGAGAAATTTTAGGAAAGTCTTCAGCATGAGCCTAGACAGGCTACTTGTATGGAAAAACCACTGGAAGTGCCTTGGGTTACCCACAAGATCCCCTGGCAGGATCTCAGGGAATTACCAGTGCGGGTGACAAGGGATAGCCAGGTTGATGGAGGCTCAGATATGGTGTCTGCCAATGCATTTAGGCTTGGTTGAGGGGAAGTCTCAGCAAAGAATAATGAGTTCTACCAGCACTTCTGTCTGAGAGAAAGCTGCCTGAAGCCCTTTCCCTGAAGACAGACAAGTCAGTCCTTTTCATATGTCCCTGGGACCTTTTGAGCTGCTGCCCCAGTGCTGAAACTCAGAGTAAGTGAATCTGTCATTAAGTCCTTAAGAGGAGTGCCTGGGACTCCAGCAGCCCTCAGTCTCACTCAGCCACAATCTCCGCTGGTTTTCAGAGATAGAAGTTGTGCAGACATCTCTTCCTGACTCTGGAACCCTTGGCTGGGGAGCCTGGTGTGAGCCTGGTACTCATTGCTCCTCAGAGGGGAAACCTATGCAGCTGCTACATTCCTCTTGATTTTCAACCACCACATGAGGGTGTGGGACCAGCCTTATCTGGGTCTCTGCCATTCCCACCAGATTCAAAGTGCCTTATTCTGTATATCCTTAGTTATAGGACTTATTATGTTCAAGTAGACTTCAGGCAGTTCTTAATGATGGCTTTTCTGTAGTTTAGTTATAATTTTGAAGAGGTCTGGGAAACGATGTGCGCAGTATTTACTTACTAACTTATCTTGCCTGGAAGTTTTTTAGAATTTATTTTGAATTTTCTTTCCCTTCATGTCACTGAGGTTTTTGTAAGTCCAGTGTTGGAACTGAGTAAAACCATATCTCAAGGATTCTGAGTAAGTCTGAAAATAGTAGTATCTGAAGCTGCCTTGGTGGATCAAGCTCAATATTCTTGACCCTTCCTTAAAGAATCTCTCTTTTTTTAAAGACACCATGATCTTGTTCCAATGAGTTTCTTGTGGTCCTACCCCACTGATTCATCAAGAACAACCACATATATGTGTCACTCTCTGACTCAAGCTGAGACACCTCTCACCCACACATAAATTATATATTTATTATTCCAAAATCTTTTAGCAAGCTTGAATGTGATTGAAGAACGTGTGGTTCCATGGGATAAAGAAACTTGCCAGAATATGATAATTCCCACCTAGACCTGTCATGCTCAAACCCTCTTAGCTCTTGTCGTGCTGGAAGTGAATGCACATATGCTTGTATTGTTTCAAGGTGACTAAGGATAGGAAATACCTTGTCATTACTAACATATAACCTCCTAACAATGAAGCCAGATGCTACTTGTGGAGAAAAAAAATTGTTTCTGGATCCTGACTGTTAACTCCAGGTGATGGGGTTTGTATCAAGGTATGATTATGCCCTTCTAGTTGCATCATGCTGATGGTAGCGGTACAAGTGGTTGTTATGTAGGTGAGTGAAAAGTGGACAGACCATCAATCCAATTTTGGTCTCATGGATTCCCCTCCATATCTTTTTGAGCCTTGGCAACTAGGAAATGGAAATTATTACAAGATATTATTACAATTTCTGTCCCATAGTTCCAAATTTTATTCTATTGACTGTAAGAGATGTTGTACACTAAGACCATGTCTCTGACTAACAGAAATCTTAATTTAAAAAAATTCTAAACATAAGCTCCTTTATGAAGATATCCACTTGAGTCTTGTAATTTGGAAGCTGAAAAATTATCTACTTCCTTTAAGGAAAACTTTGGACCAAGAGGCAATTTTTAAGCAGATCTCTGGAACTCAAAGTCAATGGCATATTTCAGAACAATCAAATTTAATATGGTTTGAGGTTTTGCAATAAAATCTCATATGATTCTAAGCAAAGAATGAAACTCTGCAGAGTCCAGGAAAGAACTAACGATACTAAAAAATAGGTTAAACCAAACCAAAGGAAGCAGACAGTAGGGTGGGAGGCTCTGCCAACACAGGGTGGATTGGAATAGATAGTCACATACATTATCATTTTCCAAAACATCCTCTCTCCTGAAAGCCAATGTTACCACTTGGCCTGCCAAAGGCTTTGTGACCAGCCATTAATAACATACTCAAGTCAACCATATCCTATGAAGCTCTTAACTCTTTAATCTCACAACAGTACTTTTTTGAAGATGAGTTGGCATATTTCTGTGTTGAAAAAATTTGAAGATTTGGTATTGTCCAGAAAAAGTTGTCTCAAGGGATATTGTCTTTCAGAAGTTATGTAGTCTTTTCCTCTGCCGAATACTCCAGAAGACAGTTAAAATTGTGCCTCATATTTTAAGCCATTCACAATTTATGGGAAATTATTTGCTGTGTTTGGATATTCCTCAAGTAAAAAAAAAATATTTAAACACGTGAAATAAAAATGTTATTAATTATTGAAATGCTATTTAAACTTTCTAGGCAGACACTGTATTTGGAATTTTCATGACGTTCTAATTTAATCTTCTAAATAACTCTGTTTTGCAGAGTTGAAAGTTGAAGGAACCAGGCTTAGAGGAGCTAAGTAATGTTTCTACTCAGTCTGGAATACTGGCTTTAAGGGATTAAAGTCTCCTACTCCACCCCTCTGCTACCGATATCATTCCTATAGAAAGCACAACCAAACTTTTCTTTGCAACTGAAACTTCTATTTCGAAATTTTTGTGGTAAAATACTCATAACATAAAATGTACCATCTTAATCATTTCCAAGTGTACAGCTCAGTGATATTAAGTACATTCATATTGTTGTGCAACCATCACCATAATGGATCTCTGGAACTCTTTTCATCTTGCAAAACTGAAACTCTGTACCCATTAAACAATGAAGCTCAATCACCATTCTAACTTTCTACCTTTATGACTTTGACTACTCTAGATCTCTCATATAAGTGGAATTATACAATATTTGTCTTTTTACAGATAGCTTATTTCATTTAGCATGATGTGTCCTCAAAGTTCATCCATATGTCAGAATTGCCTTCCTTTTTAAAGCTGAATAATAGTCTATTGTATGCACATAAGACATTTTGCTTATCCATTCATCTTTTGATGGACACATGGGTTGCTTCCATGTTTTAGATATTACAAATGCTGCTATGTACATGGGTATACAAACATCTGATTTTAATTCTTTGGGGTATATACCTAGAAGTAAAATTGCTGGATTATGTGGTAATTCTATGTTTGATTTTTTTGAAGAAATGTCATACTCTTTACACATCAGTTGTGCCATTTTACATTCTTGTCAATAGTGCACAAGGCTCCAGTTTCTCCACATTCTTGACAACACTGATTATTTTCTTTCTTTCTTTTTTTCTAAATAGTAGGAGATGGTATCTCATGGTTATGATTTGCATTTCCCTAATTATTATTGATGTCGAGCATCTTTTTATTCGCTTTAAAAGATGAGATAGAATGAGTTAAGGAGTGTTCCCTCTTTCTTGGAAAAGTTTGAGAAGAATTTGTGTTAGTTGTTCTTTAAATCAAAGAATTTACCAGGGAAGCCATCAAGTCCAGGCTTTTCTTCCGTGGAAGATTAGCGATTTTTGATTAGTGATTCAGTATCCTCCCCAGTTATAGGCCTATTGTTTAATAGCCACAAATTTTAGAAATTTCCCGTTTACCTTCTGTTATAGATTTCTAACTTCATCTCATTGTTGTTGGAGAAGATACTTTGTATGATATCTACCTTTCTAAATCTATGCAGATTTAGCTTGTGGCCTAATACTTGTTCTATCCTGGAAAACATCTCGTGTGCACCTGAGAAAAATGTATGTGCCTTTGTTAATGGGTAGAGAGTTGTGTATATGTCTGTTAGATATATTTATTATGTTGTTTAAGTCCTCTATTTCTTTACTTATCTCTGGTTGTTTTATCCATTACTGAGAGTAGGGTATTGAAGTCTCCAATTGTTATTGTGGAAATTCTATATCTTTCTTTAATTCTGCCAGTTTTTGATTTGTACATTTTGATTGTTATAAGGGGTATAAATGTTGATAATTGTTATACTTTTTGCTTTATTGAAGATTTATTTATTAATATATATCATTCTTTGTCTCATACTTTTTTGATTTAAAGTTGTTTTTGTCTGATATTAGCCTAGCCATTTCTGCCTGCTCTCTTTTGGTTATTATTTCCATGGAACATCATTTTCCATCCTTTCACTTTTACCCTATTTGTGTCTTTGGATAAAGTGAGTCCCTTATAAATAGCACATAGGTAGAATTTTTTTTTTTTAAGTTCAGTCTGCCAATCTCTGTCTTTTGATGAGAGAGTTTAATCCACTTACATTTAAAGTAATTACTGATGAGAAGAGATGTCTATAATTTTTCTATTTGTTTTCTATATGGCCTATATATTTTTTTTGTCCCTCTATTTCTGCATTACTCTTTCTTTTCTATTTAGTTGATTTTTTTATAGTGAAATGTTTTAAGTCACTTTTTAATTTTAATAATAGGTATATTCTAAACCTATTTTCTTTGTGGTTACTATGGGCATTGCATTCAACATTCTATAAAGTTTTAACATTCTAATTTGAATTCGTACAGGTTTAACTTCAGTAACGTACAAAAACTCTGCTCATTTACAACATGATCTTCATCTGCTATTGATGTCACAAAGTTTCATTTTTGTACATTGTGGGTCTGAAAACATAACATAACTGTTTTCTTAATGCAGTAATCTGTTAAATTATGTAGAATCAAAATGTGGAGTTGTAAACCAAAGCTAAAATACTGCTAGCTTTTAGATTAATAATTTAAATATACATATAATATATAATACATAATATGTAATATATATATTAGTCTGTTAAATCAGGTACAAAAAAAGTTACAAAATGCTGTTACAATAATGCCAACTATTGTAATTACCGTGTAATTACTTCTACTGATATCTTTATTTCTACATATGCTATTGAGATAATGTCCTTTTATTTCAATCTGCAGGACTCCCTTTAGGATTTCTTGCAGGGCAGGTCTTGTGGTAACAAACTCCCTCCCTTTGGTTTATCTGGAAATGTCTTAATTTCCCCTTCACTTTTGAAGAACTGTTTCGCTGGATATAGTATCATGGATGATAGGTTTTCTTTTTTTCCTTTCTTTTTTT
The DNA here is from genome assembly GCF_000325575.1 of Pteropus alecto. Lineage (NCBI taxonomy): Eukaryota > Metazoa > Chordata > Mammalia > Chiroptera > Pteropodidae > Pteropus > Pteropus alecto. The sequence goes on along the minus strand of NW_006494608.1, from coordinate 667,510 downwards.
TTTTTTTTAGCACTTTAAGTATTTTAGTTTGCTGCTTTTTAGCTCCAATTGTTTTGAGAAATCTTCTGATAATTATATTAAGTATCTCTTGTATTTGACAAGTCACTTCTCTCTTGCTGCTTTCAAGATTCTCTCTTTCTCCTTGCCTGTCAATAGTTTGATTATAATATGTGTTGGTGTAGTTCTCTTCGAGTTCATCCTACTTTAAGTTCTCTGAGATTCCTGTATGTTTATATTCATGTATTTCTTGGTCATTACTTTTTCACATAATCTCTCTGCCCCTTTTTCTCTCTCTTCTCCTTCTGGAACTTCCACAATGAGTATATCTTAGTCACCTTGATTGTGTCCCACAGGTTCCTTTACACTCTGCTCACTTTTCTTAATTAAAGTGGTGGGGGGGCGGGGATACTGCTTTGTAAATCCCCTGGAAGTGCTTCAGCCAGAAGAGGAGTAGCTCGCAGTAATAGGTTGCAACAATGGCTGCCTGCCTCTGTTTAGAAGCAGCAATCTGTCATGAGAACACTTATTCCTGATATTTGAAGGACAATGTGCTTATTCCTCACCTTGGCTCTCTCAAACTTCATGCAAGGTGCTCCAGGGACATGTGCACAACTTTCTGCCATAGTTCTGGAGGGTACAGATAGTTGCTGCTAAGAGCTGAAATTGATTGAAATTAACCACAATTTACCATCCAAACTTTCCTCGGGAAGTGTCAAGCCTTCAATATATTCTAGAGTTCCAAAATACTTACATTATACAGATTCTTCCAGTGCAATTGTTGTCTATTGGCGGGGGGCGGGGTGGGGCAGTACGGGGCGGGGCAAGGGAGAGAGACAGATTTCTGGTGCTTCCTACTGCACCATCTTTCTGTCCTTAGTGAAATATTTTTAAGAAGTGGTTCATTCTGATCATCTTTCATTTGCACATCTTTTTAGATAATTTACACATATATTATTTTAAGTAACATTTGATCATAACTTGCATGCTTAATTTTAGTTGAATATGTTTTGCCTTTTCCATTTTTTCCTGGCTTTCTTCTCTCTCTTCCCCTTTTTACCTTCTACCTACATCAACCTTTCCTTTTTCCCAGCGATATGGCAGCAACCTAGTATACATCCACTTTCTTCATGTTCATATAATCGAACACAGATATACCAATACATAAATAAAAGTTTTGTCATTTTCGATCGTGACATTATATACAACTATTTGCATCTTGCTTATCTCACTCAAATCATGAAATTTCCTCCCAATCTATTGGTATAGCTTTAACATATTAGAGTGCATTCTTCTACTAAGAATTCTGCAGCCTCATGCACAGGTGTTTCTTTCTATAAGGAATGGCTTTTGAATCTTAATCATCACATTTTCACCATCAGTTATATTCATATGATCTTTCTCTTTTAATCTGTTAATGTAATAAAATATATTGATAAAATCTAGTAATGTTTCAAAATAAGAGTAAACTTTAATCAAATAGGATTTATTTTAAGATTCCAGTGGTGGCTCTACGCAAAAATAGCTTTATTTTCTAGTATTTTGTGCAATGTATACATCTGTGTAAATGACATCAGTGTGTGTGTGTGTGTGTGTGTGTGTGTGTGTGTGTATACACACACATATTTAATATTATCTTTATCTGGTTTTAGTTTTAAAGTTATTCTGTGTTCATAAAATTATTTAGAGAGTTTTCCATTTAACATTAGCCTGGGATAACACATATTTTACATAATAAAATTTGAAAGCAAGAAAGGGGAATTCCTAAGTGCCTGAACCAAAAATGGAAACAAAGCTAGAATGATGAGTAGGAGTGTAAGCCAGAACTGAGTTTTCTAAATAAAGTCAGGATTTATGCTGGGCCATCTGTTTCATGTGCCAAGGCTTAGAAGAATTTTACCTTACTACCTTGAGAAACTGTAAGATTCTTATCATCTGCCTGAGCCATTTCATTATGTAGAATAAAGAACTATCTTAAGACATTAAAACTGGTGTGGGGTACAAAACATATATTACCCATATAAACTCAAGCCAAAAAATTAACAGTAAAATACATTAAAACCATTTGATCCATAGAGGTTCCCAACAAAAGTGAAGGTTTTGGGGAATGCCTGCATAACCTGTAGAACTACCTTTGCTGGTGAGGTACTCAGTCCAAAATGAGAAACCACTGCAAACAAATCACCATGAAGGAAATTCAGGAGATGGTACAAACAGGAGAATCATTCAAAACTGGAATTGAAAAATATAGTACTTTAAATTTAAAAACTCAATGGATAAATTAAAGAGATGAGACCAGCTAAAGATAATTGATACATTGAAAGTCTGATCAATAGAAAATATTAAAAAGGTATTAGTAAATACAGATAGTAGGATAGAAGACGCCAATTTAGGTCAAAGAAGTTTCATGAGGCAAGAATAGAAAGAATGCTATACACTGTATACAAAGGGTTACTGAAGGGAAAATTTCTAGAATAAAGACATGAATTTTTCAGAGTAAAAGATGATGCTGAGTCACAAATGCTACAAATTAAAACAAATCACAACTGGACACATTATATTAAAACACAACTAAACTTCAGAGATTAAAAATAATTTAAAACATCTTTTGGTACTTCTCCATATACTGTGTCCTTAACCTGTACACGTACTTTTTTCATTAACCACTTCATTCCTTTCTTGCCTTAACTAAAATCTTTCTGTCACCTCAGAGCTCTGTTTTAGCAAACACATTTTCATCTCCCATCCCAGATGTTATGGATGACCCAGTTTCACAAGCACATGTAGAAACAATTGTTCTTCCAATTTTTGTTAAAATTCCATCTTCTGAGATTATGGCATGTTATTATAGCACCCTTTCTATCTCTCACCATTGTTGTCGTCATTGATTCTCCTGGTTGTTATTTATCATTAATTTATAAATATTTGTGGGCAGGAAGTTCAATGAAATAGAAAATTTCAATAACTCTGAAAAATGGTCTCAAGTTGTTTATCTAATGTGATGATCCACTGACTTCAGTCTCTTTCAGTCAGTCTGGTCCTTTATCATTTATCCAGTATTGCTCAATCTGATCTTCTATCATTTACCCAGCATATAATTCAATTATACCAGACTTCATAATTTATTATGTAACTATTATGCCAGCATTTTCAACTACCTCACTTATTAATCCTTCTTTTTTCTTTCAAAAAGCCAACCCCAGATCAATCCAAATGGCTATGGTTGATCATTATATACCCAGACTAGTAGCTCTGCATGGTTAAAACTAATCCATGTACATTAGTGCCCGATTCAGGGTCTCCATGTTCATTTGGGCTCTTGATATTGTTTGCCATTTCTTCCACATATCTTCAGTTAACTCTTCTGATACTCACAATAATTACTTTGTACTTTACCACTTTCATCCAGTGTGATGGGTAAGTTTCTTACCCATCACAGCCCCCATCCTTTACTTCATAGAAAATAGATGCTCAGATGACCATGTTAAATGTTCTTCACAAAGAACAACACATAGAAAATTAAACTGGAAAAAGATTTATAATATTCATAATAGGCAATGGGCTATTTATAATATAAAACAGACATAAATAAGAAAAATATTATATTTTCATTTAAAAAGAAAACAAAACATTTTCATTTAAAAATAGACAAAGAACATGACCATTTATATGACTGGCTAAAGTTTGGATGAGATATCATTTTTTCATCCATCAGTCTACCCAACGTTGGGCATAGGAAGGACTTGTTTGACAAGTATGCAAGGAAATTGCTATTAACTGCAGGTGGTAGAAATAAACAAGTTATACCAATTTGGGTACATATTGCTAGAATTTAAAAATTTAATTCCACTTTTAGGAATTCATCCAAAATATTTGGAACTGATTTTTTTCTTCTAATTTTATAGAAGAAAGTGGAGATAGACTATTAAGCTGAACACTGATGTGTGAGTAACAGCTATTTGTAGGGTCTAAGATATATGAAATAAGCCAGTCAAAAGAGAAAATACATTCAGAGAGGTAGGTGAGAAATCAGAAAGTGCAATACCAAGGAAATCAGACAGGAAATGGAATTCCAACAGGAAATCAACAGTACTAACATCTATAAGAAATCAATTAAAATGATTTTCAAATGGATAAAATGTGCTGACTCATTTGAAAGCTGATATTGTTAATACTTGTGGGCAGCTACTACCCGCAGCTATGTGGGGGTCACACTGCTTTTTGCATTTTCAGCCTTGAGGGGCCTGCTGTCCATCAGTGCTGTGGGCGCCATCCTCTTCGCCCTTCTGCTGGTATCCATCTCCTGTCTCTGCCCTTTCTACCTCATTCGCCTGCAGCTGTTCAAGGAGAACATCCACGGGCCTTGAGAACTTCTTTGACACTTAATATCACTTTTGGAAATTGTAAAATGCACCTGTTGCTAACCAACTGGGTAAACCTCCATGATGAGTAAATACACATACATATTTACTGTTGTTGCCTTTTTAAAGTCTCTTGTATTCAGATTTAAACCAAATGATAAATAGATCTAAAGTTTGAATCTCAGGCTTTTCACTAGGCAACGTTGCATTGGTATTTTGCTCTAGGCTATCAAAATAAAAACTATTTGAGAAGTTGGCTGCTGCTTTCATCTGGAAAGTCCAGGGAAGGGCCCCGAGCTGCTGCTGGGAAAGAGAAATTGTTCTCTGGCCCGTGAGCTGGTGTGTTTGTCTGGTGAGTGGCTTCAGTGGTTTCATCCATTGCTGAAAGAGCCAAGAAAAAGGGATAAAACGGGACTGTAACCCAGACCACAATGAGCGGGACAGGAACAGTAGCCAAGTGAGTGTTTTGTTTGTGTGCTGCCTCTCCTGGCACATCAAATTGCTGCAGATTATATGGGCTTTTAATCATTATTTAAATATGAGCGATTCAGCCTTGGCATTCACTGGGTTTTTATACCACTTGTGGATAATCCACAGGTGCTAGCACATCTAACTCCAAATTACGATTTCTCAATGCATAGTGTGTCATGGCAGGAAGGATAAACACCTCCCAGTGTATATTAGATCTTCACAGAGAGAAAAGGCTAGATAAAACACCTAGAATCTGATTTTTGCCTTCAGTTAGTCTCTGGTTAAGCACTGACTTCATTTCAAATCATGAAAATAGGCTGTAGACATATCACAATTTGGATCTCTGAGATTCAGATAGTTCAACACTGGGCATTGAAAATTCTCTCTTCTAAGTCTTTTTTCCCTTGTTCCTGAAGTACTGAGGAATAAAAGCGAAAAAAACTTTTATAAGAATATTCTATTAAAAATACCAGACTCATTAGCAAAGATAATAAAGAACAAAACTCAGTTTTTATGGAAATCACATAAGGAAATATGAAGATGTAGACTTATTCTCTTTGGTAAGAGAGAAGATTGTCCCATATCTTCTGGATGAAAATAGAAACCCAAAATTTTAATTCTTTATTGACTTAGCAATTATGCTTATAGGAATTTATCGTAAAGATCTAATAAGATAAGTGTCTAAATATCTAAGTATAAGGATAATTGTAATATGATTTATACTGTAAAAATTTAAACAACCTAAACATTTAACAGTGATTAAATTGTATTCCACTCTATAAATTTTACAGATTTAATCAGTCCTTTAAAATGTGTGGAAACATTTGATATGGGAACATGTCATATGTTCTTTTCCTCACTAACATTTTAATATGAAAAATTTTGAAAATGACAGAAGAGTTGAACAAAATGTACAGAGAATATCTACATAATTACCACCTAGATGCTGTAATTAACATTTAACTATATGTGCTTTATCATATATCTATCCACCTGTTCATCTCTGTCTCCATCTATCTTTTTTATGCATTTTAAAGTAAGAGGCAGACATCAGTTTACTTCCCTTTAAATACTTTAGCATGTATATTATTAACTAGAGTTCAATTTTGTTGTTCTTTTCTTAGGTAAAATTTACGTACAATGGAATGTACAGATCTTAAGTGGACTGTCAGATGAGTTTCATACATGCATACATCTGTGTAACCCAAACCCCTATCAAAAGATAGAACATTACAACCACCCTAGAAAGTTCACTTTTGTCCCATCCTCACTTCCTAACCCATTCTGCCAAGGCAACTTTTCTTATTTTTTTTCATCATAGATGAGCTTTACCTGTTCTAGAACTTCATATGAGTGGACTCATACAATGTGTACTCTTTTGAGTAAAGCTTCTTTCACTTAGCATTAATTTTTGAGATCCATCTATGTTGTTGTGTGTGTAAGTGGTTCATTTCTTTTTATTGATAAGTAATACTCCATTGTATAAATGCACCATATTTGCTTATCTATTCTCTTGTTTATGGACACCTGGGCTAGGAAAAATGTAATGTTCATAAGTGAAAAGGAAGACTGCAAAATAAGATAGATCATATGTTTTCATATTTGTAAAACACACAGGCACTCAAATATATATCTATATGCATAGATATATATATATATGTATATGTAGATACATATGTATATCTATATATACATATGTAGATATATAGATATAAATATCAGTTTGTTTATCTGAGATTCAGATTGTTGGAAATATATACAAAATAATATAATATATATTTTATATATAATATATAATGTATAATATACGTATATCATTTTCTGAGAGCTTTCTATGTAGGTAGTACTTAAAAGCTTTCAATGTAAATAGTACTCAAATGTTATTTTATATGTAATATGTATTTATATTAATATCAAGTATTAATACTTGAGTATTAAATAAATATATATGTATGGCATATTAATAAATATGTATTATATATGCAGTATATATCATTTATGTATTTAAATAAATATATATTTTATATTTAGTATATATGCTAAATAAAAAACATTTTCGAGTACTATTTACATAGAAAGCTATCTAAGGATAGTTGCCAACACTATATCACTATAACAGGCCATCTCCTCAGTGGTAGAATTTTTTTTTTTGCTTAAATGCATTCTAACTTCTATAATTAACATTTAATAACTTAACATTATTTCTTTTTATTATTAGATTGCATGTGATGGGACCCTAGGGAGCAGAGATTGAAAAGAAAACATGGATCTGTAACACAAGTCTCCTTCCCTGAAATCAGTGGGAAGAACAGAATGTAACTGCTTGGCTGGAAGAGCTGTGACATGATCGTCTCCCCACAGAGAGAGGTCTGGTTACTGTAAAGTGACCAAAGTGCCGTCTGTGGAGAAACAGCTTATGAAAAACTCCTCTCTAAACAAAGACTCAGACCGGAGTCCTGTGCCTTGATTAGAAAGCCACCTCATAAAATTCCCCAAAGTTATTTTTTCTCTACAAAGATTGTGAATTAACCTTTTGTTGTTTCCTAGGGGTGAAGAAAAAAATGAAACATTTTACTAAAGGTGATTGAAAATAAGAGTGACAAGGAAAAAGGAAAACTCTAGTTTGCGTGAAAGGATAAAAAGATAATGCTAACTAAATGCATTGCATCATCTCATCTTTAAAGCCATGCCAGGTACACTGGCAAAGTAGGAATAGTTAGGTGATTGGGACTTCGCAGAAATCATGGAAAGTGATAGCTTAGAACCCTTGTACCCTTGTTCATAAACCAAAACTCTCCCTGCTATATCTGTTAAGGACCCTCGATTACATTATTATACTATTTAAAACATTTTTTAAGTTATATCTTTAAAAAAGGTGATATTTGTCATTAAAGCTAAAAGGCAAAAGGAGTCATTTGAAATAGACAACAGTCTTCAGGAAGATGCCGAGAAGAGAAAGGAGCATCAGACTTTGTGTTCCAGCCTTCCTGAGGAACCAGGTAGTTCAGTTTCCCGTTCTTGCAAAACAGATGGTAGGCTGAAGAGCCAGCCCTGATTTTTCTCTCTCCTTTTCTTACACAGAAGGGAAGTGATTCAAAAGCTCAGTATTATTTGTGAGGTAGGAACAGAACACAGACTTTCTCATTTTTGATTTGAGAGTCATATATTGAATGCAGCTTAGGCAGAGTCACTTGAGGGCCAGCAGAAACCTTGGTTCCATGAGTACCACAGGTCTCCCTCTGCATTTATCTCATTATGCAAAAAGAGTCCAATGACTCTTTAGCCGATCCACTGTGTGAGAGCCTCAGAGAGCAGCCCTTACAGCCACAGGAGGACCAGGGCATCCTGTAGCTCCAGGATGTAGATCTGGCAGAAAGATCATTTGGCCAAGTAGGCAAAGTGCTGGATGTGGAGTCAGAAGATGAATTTAATCCTGGGCCTACCCAGGGCATCAGGGCACTTAAACTCTCAAGTGTTAGTTTCCTAATATGGGTGGAAAATATGTCAAATAAAATACTTATCACATGAAAGCACTTGCTATAGATCACAGTTTTAATATCCCCTATTAGAATGATGAATTCAGATTTTTTGTTAGTGCTCATTTGTTTAACACTTTTTGCTAGGCATTGATGACTATATAAAGACAATTTAATGATTGAAAATCTAGACTCCAGAGTTAGACTATCTCAATTTGAATCCCAGCTTCACCATTGATTATCAGCAGGAGATTGGGAGATTATTTAATCTCTTTGCTCAGTTTTCTTCTCTGTAAAGTGAGGATGGTAAAAGTACCTTCTTCACAGGGTTATTTTAAGTATTAAATTAGTTAATATATGTAAGACACTTTGAACAGCTCCTGGCCCATAGTAGGTGTTATATATTTGGCTATTATTACTGTTATTAGATATGATAAAGACAGGAATAATTACAGAGAGTAAAATAACTATGTATCCATGTGCTATCTTGATGGAGGTATGGGGCCAAAAAAAAAAAAAAAAGCAATAGTCAATTTGTATATGAGCTAGAAAGTTTATATGAACTAATTTGCCATCAGAATTAATCAACCAGCCAAGAATAGCTATGTACACCACCCAAAGAAATGTAAAGCAACTGTTAATCTGCTCAGGCTTTCTAGGTCTGAGCTGATGCAGTGTCCTGTGATGGCATATGATTAACCAGGGCCATGGATCCCTTTGACTCTGTCAGCTGCCACAAGTAGCAGCTTGGGGAAAGGGGGTTGGCTGGGGAGGGGTCACAGGAAAAGGGCTGTAAGCTCTTTATGGTTAACTCAGGAGCCAACTTCTTTGACCCAGTCTGACTGTCTGTATAATCCTTTTTCTTCTCAGAAGCACAGCAAAAGGTATTCTGACCTTTTCCATTGCACCTCCCTATTCTTTTCAACAGATTTATTTCTCCTTGGGTAACGATTAAGAAGTATAAAAGAATTGCACAACATTTACCTTTTCTGCCTTCACTTAAATTATACTGATATACTGGCCACAAATCACCAGCAATTAAAAAAACAGGAGTCTGCCAGGAGTCAGTTGTTGGGGTAGAGAACACATGCTACAACCAGTTGGAGAAGGCAGGGCAAGATTGAGAAGGCAAGCCAGAATCAGAGACCAGCCGTCAATATGGAAATTTCTAAGCTGCCTAAGGATGAAAACAAAGACCAAAAAAGGAACCAGCTGAAGCAAGAAGCAAAAGGTGGTGGTGGAAGAATTATTGAATTATTTCTAGATAATATTTTAAGATATAGAATCATCTTTTTAATAAATAGAATTAGGCCACATTCACAGTTATCCTGTGAGACTTTTTCTTTTAAGTTTGTTTCTGTTTTGTTTGTTGGTTTATTTTGTTTTTTAGATTCCACATATAAGTGAAATCATATGATGTTTGTCTTTTTCTGACTTTTTTCACTTAGTTTAATACATGTAACACTTCTTAAAGATACCAGTTAGCTGAAATTGACAGAAATAATTTTTTTACACTACTTACTTTTGGGAAGAAAGTTATTGATTCTCAGGAAAAAACTAAAAACATACCAGTATTCTGAAGGGAGAGAGAAATTCTCAGGATTTTTTGTTTTTTTTTTAATTTAAATGTAATTAACCATTTGTGGAACAGACTGTCCATGCAGAAAGCCCAAAGAACCATGAAGTTGAGCCAAACAGCATGATGAGAGGGGTGAGGTGTCTGGAGGCAAGATGAAAGACCCTCCCTGGCATCAGGATTGAGTGTCACCTCTCTCTTGGTTCAGGTGGACACCAAGAGCTTGGTCTCTGTGATACCTCCTGCATACAGTACAGAGGCATTCCCCTTCCAAACTGCACTGCCCTTCTTGATATCAAGAATCCAGCCTCTTCTTAAAGAGGCCTTATGGCTGTTTTGGGTCATTGAAAGGAGGGGCAGTTCAGATAAGACCGTGCAGTCTCAGGACACAGGCAGTTCTTCCTGACAAATGATCAACAGGTGATAGAGGGAGCTTTCCCTTTATGATAACCAGGAGAACAACCAATATTATCCTCTAGAAATATAGTACACTCTGTAATTATTAGATCAAGATGGACAGTGATCTCTCTAGTGGAAGCTAAGCCAGCTCCCAACTCTCGTTCATCTAGTCACTTCAGGTATAGTCCCCTGCGTGGGGCTCTACTGACCTCTCTGAGGTCATGTCTTGTCCCCATTCCAGCCCTGTCTTCCCTTATGGGGAGATAGTCACCCAGTTTTTCATCAAATCTCTTTCTAGGCTATGATTTATGTCATAGTCTATCCTTGATTTCTTAGTTTTATTTTTACTCTCAAAGTTTGTGTTGACAATGTTATTTTTTTAAAAATCATTAATTTCTTCATCACTTGTCAGGCTGGCTGACTGATACTCATGGTTGATCTTTGTTTCTGTTCTCCAACTCCATGCCCACATTCCCCCTAAAGAACTCCAGATATATCAGGACAGTGCTTTTTCCCCGCTGCCCCACACAGTTCACCTTGCACACATACATTGAGATCTAGAGACCCTCAAGCAAGAACCTGATAAAAATGACCTCCCATTAGAAGTTCAGACATATCCTCCCTAGGAAATAGATCCTGGGGACAGACAACTATATAAGGTTCAGTGAAGTCTCCTACGTTTAAAATTCAATTCCCCCGAACTGGTAGGTGATGCTTTATGGTAGGTGATGCTTTCAAATACTGGCTTTCTTTTTTATTAGGTAAGTATAATCTACTTTAGGCCCTAGTCCCATGACCCCATTATAAAATACCCAAGCATTTCAATCTCTATCTCAGTGTCCCTAAAGCTGTCTTAATTCTTTTGAGTTGGGGTTGGAAATAAAGAGCCCTTCCTTATTTCCAACCCCAACTCAAAAGAATTAAGACAGCTTCTCCTACCCACAGAATCCCCAAACTGCTATAGCAGTCCAAACTTTGATAGATTCAACCTTTGAGGATTTAAGAAGTGAAGGATGAGATGAAAGAGGAAACAAAGAAAGACCTCAAAAAAGACTCGTTCCTGCTTAGACAATGAGCAAACAGAATTAGAAGTCAACACATAAGCCACCTCAGATCCATGTAGAAATGAGTGTGAATGTGGGGAGCAGAGTAAGACATCTAATCGTTTATTCTAAGTTTCAAGTCATAGTCTCTTTTCTTTCATTCTCCCTTTTATCAGCCCAAGTTTCCTCAATGATTCCCTTCACGTAGGCAATTAAGAGTCATACAGTTCCTTCTTCATGTCACTGTGGAAAGCAAGTTCCAATTAGCATAATCAGGAGGTCCTCACACTGGCTTATCCAGAGAAACTGAGCAGGGTCAAAGTTCTTTAGTTCCTCATATCTGGGGTCTATGAGAATGTTTCAAATCCCAGCTATATTAGGTAAACTTTCACTTTTGGAGAATACTTTTAAAGGACTCCATTCCTGTAGGTGATTCTGGTTTAAATCAGTGTATATGTGTCCAGAGGGGGGAGGAAGTTCTGCTCCAGTTCATTGCTCTAACTGGTCTGGGGTATGGCTGAAGGCTTCCAACTGGAAGAGCCTGGAAGTCCATGTTTTCTCTTTTGGCCACTTCAAGAACCATTTAGAAATGTAGCAGTCATGATTTGCTAAGTCATTATTGAAAAATTTTCTAGATATTTTAGATTTGAGATAAATGCATTACATACAGGAAACCCTGATCTGTGAACTGAATAGAAATATACTTCTCCAAAAGAAGTGGGAAAACTTTTTTAGCACATTCCTCCTTTTGATGTTGACCCATCTTGACATGGTATAACATTCTATATTTAGATCAGTGATGTTCATTCAAGCTAATGACTATGAGTTAATTTACTCATAAAGAAGAGTTAAAAGAAGAGTCCAAATACAAGTAAGGGCACTTGTTTCAACACAGTGAACATCGCAATAACAATGTGTTTGCATTCCTTTTATAAGTTAAGTAATTTTAATATTTCTTAAGCAAACCTTCAAAGTTTTATATTTTGTAAATTAAAATGTATCTAGGAAAGTAGTGAAACATAACATCAAGAAAGTATTTCTAGAATTTTGGAATAGAAGGGAATCTTATAAATAAAGGAATTGAACACTAAAATAGAAGATTAAAGTAAATAATGGATTTACCAATGTCATAGGTATCAAAACAATAGAATCCATTCTGATTTATTTTTTTCTCTTTGAATTATGAAATATTTCAAATACACAGAATGGAGAACATAATACAACATCTTGATATAAAGTTTTACCGTATTTTAGTCAAGAATTGTTTAATCTGAATTTTAAAACCCTAATCATGCCTCACTGATCCTATTTCCCTGTCTCCCTTCTCTGTTAACCATTCTTCTCAATTTGCTGTTTATCATTTCAGGCATGTTTTAATACATTTAAATTATGTTTAATTATCCATAAATATATGTATAATATTTCATGCATTTAAACTTTTTCTGTTGGTAATTTTTTGTCTTTGTATTTTTTGCAATTTGGAATTCTATATAATAAAGAACATAAAAAATAATGTTGAAAAACAGCCACAGAATGAGAAAAAATATTTGCAAAGACATATATGATAAAGGACCATTATACTATACAAAAAACTCTTAAAACTCAACAATAAAGAAAACAACCTGATCAAAAACTAAGCCAAATACAACTATAGACTCCTCACCGAAGTAAATATGCAGATGGCAAATAAGCTCATGAAAAGATGCTCCATATCATATATCATCAGGAAAATACAAATTAAAACAACAATGAGCTGCCACTGCATACCTGTTAGCATGGCCAAAATCTGGAACACTGACAACACCAGAAGCTGTGAGAATGTGGAAAAACAGGAATTCTCATTCATTGCTGATAGGAATGTAAAATGCTATAACCACTGTGGAAGACAGTTTGGCAGTTTCTTACAAAACTAAATATACTCTTACCATAGGATCCAGCACTTGCGGTCCTTGGTATTTACCCAAAGGAGATGAAAACATGTCCACACAAAAACCTGCACATGGATGTTTAAAGTAGCTTTATTCAAAATTGTCAAAGATTGAAAACAATTGAGATGTTTTTCAGCAGTCAATGGGTAAATAAACTGTTGTACATTCAGACAATTGAATATTATTCAGGGCTAAAAATAAATGAGGTATCAAGTCACCAAAAGATGGGGAGAAACTTTAAATACTTATTACTAAGTGAAAGAAGCCAAATATGAAAAGTCTCCATACTGTATGATTCCAATATATGATATGCAAAAAAAATTGCAAAACTATGGAGACAGTAGTAGGTTTCCAGGGTTTGGCAGTGGGAGGATAAATAGGCTGAGCATAAAATGTTTTTAGGACAGTGAAAAAACTGTTTTGTACCATAATCACGTATACAAATCATTTTATATTCAAATCTACAAAATGTAAAACGCCAAGAGTGAACTGCAAGGTAACCTATGGACTTTGGGTGATTACGTATCATTGTAGGTTCATCAATTGTAACAAATGTACCATTCCGATGGAGAATGTTGATAATGAGAAAGGCTATGCATGTGTGGGAGCAGGGAGTATATGACAGTCTCTCTACTTTCCCCTCAATTTTGCTGTGAACCTAAAACTGATCTAAAATATAGTCTTAATTTAAAAGTCTTTTAAAAAGTTAAGCCTGATTATAAAAAATATGATATTATATATGTATTTTATATATATTTATATGGAAGTATTGATGATGTATAAATAACTTACCACTTTTATTTTCTGGCTTGAGCTACTAGGTATGTAAGATATGAGATCCCAAGATATAAGATTTCCAGAAAGCGAATGTGAACATCAATATTTGAAAGATGGATGGAGCAGCCACAGAGAAGTCAGAAGGAACAGAACCATAGAAGAAAAATAGAGGAATGTGATGTTATCATAGAGGATCATCAAAGGATTGGAGTAGTTGACAGTGTCAAAAGTGACAGACACTATTTAAGGAAATATGACAACATTCAGTTTTCACATAGAAAGGAATGAGAGAAACTGAAGAATTTATTTTTACCACAGGACATGCAAGCATTCCACTCTTTGCTCGGTCGACAGTCCCAGGCATATAATTAAGTTCTTTTATTTAGAGAAACTTATGTGAGAATATCCACAATAAAATAATTTCAGACTTATAATTCTTCATATTAGTAATCACTAGAAACTAATGCAGAGTACAATTTCTTCTTATCTATTATTTTCATCTATAAGAATATTACTTAAAACTATACTACAAGGCTACAGTAATTACAAAAGCACAGTACTGGCATTGAAAAAAAGCTACATTGATCAATGGAACAGAATAGATAGCCTAGAAATAAATCCACATCTATACACTCACTTAATATATGACAAAGGAGGCAAAAATATACAATGCTGTAAAGACAGTCTCTTCAATAAATGGTGCTGAGAAAATTGGATGGATACATGCAAAAAAGAAAAGAATCTAGACTACCTTCTTACACCGTGTACAAGAATAGAATAAAAATGTATTAAAGACTTAAATGTAAAACCCGAAACCATAAAACTAGAAGAAAACATAGGCAGGAGACTCTCTGATATTGCTAACAGTAATTTCTCTTTGGATATATTTCCTTGAGCAAAGGAAACAAAAAAAATAAAGAAATGGGACTACATCAAACTAAAAAGTTTTTGGACAGCAAAGGAAACCATCAACAAAACAAAAAAGCAACCAACTGACTGGGAGAAGATATTCACTTATGATACATCTGATAAGAGGTTAAGTTCCAAAATATATAAAGAACTCATACAACTCAACAACAAAAAAACAAACAATTCAGTTTAAAAGTGGGCAGAAGACCTGAACAGATATTTCTCCAAAGAGGAAATACAAGTGGCCAATAGACATATGAAAAGAAGCTCAAGGTTACTAATCATCAGAGAAATGCAAATTAAAACCACAATGAGATATCATCACCTCACACCTGTCCGAATAGCTATCATCAATAAGTCAAAGAACAACAAATGTTGGCAAAGATGTGAAGAAAAGAGAACTCTCATACACTATTGGCGGGAATGCAAATTGGTATAGCCACTATGGAAAACACTCTGGAGATTTCTCAAAAAATGAAAAAGAGATATATCTTTTGACCAGCAATTGCACTTCTGGATATTTATTCAAAGAAAACCAAAATAATAATTTGTAAAGACCTATGCACCCCTATGTTCATGGCAGCACAACTTTCAACAGCCAAGATAGGAAGCAACCTAAATACCCATCAACCGAAGATTGGATAAAGAAGTTATGGTTCATATATACAATGGAATGTTACTCAGCCATTAAAAAAATGAAATCCTACCATTTGCAACGACATGGGTGGACCTAGAGGTTATTTGCTGAGTGAAATAAGTCAGAGAAAGATAAATATCATATGATTTCACTTATATGTGGAATCTAAGGAACAAAAAGAACAAACTAATCAAAAATAGACTCACAAATATAGAGGACAATCTGGGGACGGCCAGAGGGGAGGGAGGTTGGAGGGTTGGGAGAAGGGGGTGAAGGGTTAAAGAAGAACAAATTAGTAGTTGATAGTTGGTCACGGGGTGGGGAGCACGCAGAGAGAATGCAGTTAGCATTAATATAATGGCTAAGTGGAGAGCCAGAAGAGAGAAAGAACAATTAAGGGATTGTTTTATAAACTATATAAATGTCTAACCACTGTACTGTATACTTGAAACTAATAATAAAATTAAATTAAAAAAGAATATTACTTAAAAACATTGCTCATCCAAACTAAACCCTATATAAATTCTTACCCACTGCTATGTTGCCTCCTCCAAAACAAACTTAAGAGTTTAGGTTTGGAGCCAGTCAGAATTCCATCATCAGCACTTAGCTGTGTAACATTGGGCAAGTTATTTAACCACTATGAGTTTCAGTTTCCTTTGTCTTAAATGGAAATTACAGGGTTATTTCAAGCATAAGTTAGATAATTCATGTAGTAAGTGCTTAATGAATTGTAATAATGCTAAGACTCTCATAACATATTTTAAAATGCCATTGGTTTTGCTTTTGTAATTCTTCTCAACACCTGTATCCAGGTCTTTGTGTTTGAAAAGTATCTTCTAATCTATGCTCTAATTTACACGCACCTATTTATAACTGCTATTAGTATAAACAATGTTACATCTCCTTGACAAAATTGAGCCCTTGCCCTTCTTTCTGTGTGGGAGGGGCTAAAAACACAGGGGTTGACTACATGGAAATGAAGTTTTTAGTGCCTATGTTATTGCCTTTAATTCAGAAAAACTATGGTTTTATATGAAAGTTAATCTTTTTATTCTTCCAGAGAGCTCTTCTGCCCTCTGAAAAGAGGTAGACCAGGCTTCCATTTAACTAGTTTGTATATTCTGAGCTGTTTGAGATTTTTTAAAAATTGTGTTGAGATGATAAGATCTCAAATAACTTCCCAACTGGAAAAGATACTTTTAAAGTACAACATTAGGGGTAATGGAGACATGAACCATTTATTAGTAAGGTATTTTTAAAAAATTTTTTGATCTGATTTTATTTTAAAAGGAAAACGTTTCCTTGCTGGATAAGAACTGAGAAAAAGCAATGGAGAGAAATATGCTATGGAAAAATGGATTTTTAAAAAGTTTTCCACTAAATGGAAAGTATAGATATCGGCTTCAGGTGTAGCTGAATGCAGATACTTTCACAGCATGACCAGAAAACTATCTGTATTCATCTCTCATCTCTGAGGTTTGTTTGTTTGTTTGTTTGTTTGTTTTGTTTTGTTTGTTTGTTTGTTTGCATTATCTTTATTCTCTGAAAGACTCTTCCCACTTGGTGGTAAAGATGTACACAAGTAACTCAAGTGTTCATTCTACTACCTTCACAACTCCAGCACAACAAATGTATCCCTATTCTGATGGCATCAGCAAAAGTCTTTGGATTGACTCTAGTTTTCAAGACCTGTGTGATTGGGGCTAGGACCAGCCCTACCTTAATCACATGGACAAAAAAATGTAGAAGGGAGTTTTCCCAAAGTGGCGCTATGTTGATGAACATTTTTTCCATTGAAAAATAATTATTCACTAAATGGAGCTGTGATAAACATCTGTTGCTTAAAATGTATTTGCCATTCTTCTAACATCACCAGTATTACCAATATATCTGTCTTGCTCTTAGAAGGCACTATGGTTGTTTTCACTACTGAAGTTCCTTTTTAGTTGTTCACACTGAATATAGGACATTGGACTGTTTTATTTTTTTCCCCATGGAAATAGTATAGATTTAAAAATCAGTGGTGTTTTTCAAGTTGCCATATTTCTATTTAATAAAGTACTTGATATATCTGAATTTTAAAAATGTGACCCATAATTACTTGGCTCATATTTTGGAACACCTCTATGCCCCCAAAGTACTCAATGAGATATCTTAATTCCAAAGGGGACCTTTATTCAGCAGCCATTTATGAAGTACCTGCAAATTATGCTCCATTTAGGCACAGGATATGTTAATTAACAAGTAAATTAGGGTTGCTGTCCATGAGATTCCAGTGTAGCAAATATAATTTCCCCAAGTTCAGATTTATCTCTTCTCTCCCTAATCTGAACTTATATTTGCCCTCATGTAAGAAATTTAAATTTTGTCACAAAACAAGATGTCCACTCTCATCACTTTTATTCAACATAGTAATAGATCTTCTAATCACCGCAATCGGGTAAGATAAAGAAATAAAAGCCATCTGAATTGGAAAGAAAGAAGTAAAATTGTCACTATTTGCAAGTGACATTATACTATATAGAGAAAACCATGAAGACTCCATCCAAAAACTATTAGAACTAATAAATGAATTTAGTAAAGTTGAAGGATATAAAGTTAATATACAGAAATCTATTGCATTTCTATATAGTAATAATGAATGAACAGGAGAAATTAAGAAAATAATCTCATTAACAATTGCATCAAAAAGCATTAAATACTCAAATAAATTTAACCAAAGAGATGAAAGACCTGTACTTTGAACACTGTAAGACATTGAAGAAAGAAATTGTATAGGACACAAATAAATGGAAGGATATTCATGCTCATGTATTAGAAGGATTAATATTGTTAAAACAGTATACAGATTCAATGCAATCCCTATTAAAACATCAATGACATTCTTCTTAGAACTAGAACTAACCCTAAAATTTATATGGAACCACAAAAGATCCAAAAGCCACGGTGATCTTGAGAAAGAACAAACTGGGAGGTATCATACTCCCTGATTTCAAACTACACTATAAAGCTATATTAATCAAAACAGTGTGGTACTGGTGCAAAACAGACACATAGATCAATAGATTAGAATAGAGGGCCTAGAAATAAACCCATTCTTATATGGTCAATTAATAGGACACAAGAAGCAAGAATATACAATGGAGAAAAAAAGTTTCTTCACTAAGTGATGTTGGGAAAACTGGACAGATATATGCAAAAATAAAAATAAAACTGGACCACTTTTTTATACCATATACAAGAACAAACTCAAAATGGATTAAAGACTTAAATGTAAGACCTAAAACCATATAACTCCTGGAAAAAAACATAGACAGTAAACTCTTTGACCTGGTCTTAGCAATATCTTCTTATATATGTCTCCTTGGGCAAAGGCAACAAAAGCAAGAATAAACAAATAGGATTACATCAAACTAAAGTTTTGTAAAGCAAAGGGAACCATCAACAAAATAAAAGACAACCTACTGAATGGGAGAATAGATTCAAAAATGACATATTCAATAATGGGTTAATATCCAAAAACATATAAATATTACTCAACAATAAAAAAGAATGAAATCTTGCAATTTACAACAACACAGATGGACCTAGAGAGTATTATGCTGAGTGAAATAATTCATACAAAGACAAATATTGTATAATTTCACCTACACGTGGAATCTAAAAAAAAACATGAATAAACAAACAGAGACCCATAGAAAAAAAAAGAAATTAAAATTTTGTCAACGGAAGTTCAATAGATCATGTTAACCATAACTATATTTGAAGGTGCATTTCAATAAGTGTGGTCTGATACAAATGACACTATTCATAGCAAACAGCAACAGGCCAGCTGCAGTTTTGAGCCATATTTCATTAAATAGAATATGCATTAGAACTCCGATGACTAAGTAAAGTTTCTACAACTCAATAATTTAAATAATGAATGTGATAAGTTTCTTAAAACCAACTTTTGTGTCACAATCTCTAACCAAAGTAGTGCTTCCAGGCATTATTCTTGAAACAACTTCTAATAAAAGGTATTTTCTTCTGTATCTCTTTTTTTCAGGAAAAAGCAAAAGGCAACCTAATGAATTGGAGATAATTGGAGTGGTTTCTAAGGACAGAGTCTTAAGGTAAGCTGGAGTTTGTAGGAAATAGCATTTCATTCTCCCCCTTTGTCCCTGGTTTCACTTGCCTAGGCTCTTAGTGATAGACAGTGTTCTTAGTAATCTGAAGGACAAGAAAGCGTGAAGACACCTTAAAGAATCCTAGTCATGTCACCTAAAATATGAGTTGTGATCATAAATACAAACACAGTCAAGAAACCCCAAACATTGGTATTTCTGGAAACAGGCACATTTAGGTGCCAGGTATGGCAGTGGGCGTGTGGGTGACAGCCCGGACTGAGCCCTGCATGAGTAGTCAATTCTATCAAGCTACACTGAGGCAGCTCTTACTTCTGGAGCAAGATTTCCTTTGAGGTCTTGGAGCTGTCTAACTGACTGATATGGGAAACCCACACCAAGTGGCAAAGGCACCAGAAGGGGATTGAGTTTAGAATTTTGGCCATCTGCTACAATCTCCATTTCATTCTAGGAAGCAGGCAATGTACTCATCCATTTTTGCAAAGCTGACAGAAAGTTTTCCAAGGAAACGCTAAAGCCAAGGTCAGTTTAGATTCAGAAAGTCACTGTACCAAAGATTCAGTGAACCTCTCCATGCAGAAATGAGGAGGGTAGTTCTGGGTCAAGCTGGTTTTTAACACATGTGCAAAATGAACCACCCAAGAAATAATCCTTCCTGAGTGAAAATGGCCTTCCTTTTGTGTTCTTCTGTTTGCAACTCTGGGACCAGGAGCTAGCTGAAGACATCAGTTCAGGGGCATAGAGGATCATTCTTATTCATTATGGGCATTTAAGACAGCAGATACCAGGAGGAATACTATTAGATTCAAAGACTTCACCAGTGGTTATTACATGCAAAGTTTTCCAGTGGCAAAGAATAGGAAAGGTTTAACAAAACAGTCAACTCACAAATGCATTTTTGTGTCTTTCTTTCACACTTGCACAATATGACAAATTCAGGCAGAGGTACCCTGGGGATTTCTTGGACTAATCATAAATAAGTGGTTTTGCTGTAATATCACTATTCCTGAAGGCCCACTGTCTAAGCCTCCCTTTGCATGTTATACTCTAGTATTGTTTATTCTTTCTGGCTGTTATGTGACTTGCCTTTTTAGCTCTCTCTTCCAAATAACACCAAATTTAGCTTAAGGCTTTGACATCTATTAAAACACAAGGTGTCCTCCAGTAGTAATATACTTGATTACTGTTTTCACATAAGACATGAAGTTCGGAATCCTATCAGTTAGGCCCAAAGTAACCTCAACCAAGTTCACCAGTTTGCAGACTGTGGACTAAATCTGGCCTGCAGATATTTTGTTTGGTTTGCCCAGTGATTTTTGTTTAGCTTTGTCTTGGTTTTGTTTGGTTTTGTTTTGTAATTGAATTTGAAAGACTTTTGGCAGAAGGTTCTTTCTCAAATTCCATAGATCCTACCCCTCCCTATTCCCATGAATCTGAAGGCATTTGGTTTTGTGATGCTGCCCTATATAGTAAGTAGTAACAGCAAGCATCCAGGTCTCATTTCTAATCTAATGATAAAGCTTTCCATATTTCGCCTCTAAATTTGATGATTCTTTTTTGTTTGTGTTTGCACTACTTGGGCTTTTTTTGAGATGCTCATTATCAAAGAACTTTTTTATTCCTAGTGTACTGTAAATCATTATCATGAATACATATGGAATTTTATCACATGCTTTTTCTGCTTCTATTGAAATGACCATATTATTGTTCTTCCTTTTTTCTGTTAATTACTACATTACATTGCTTGATCATCAAATGTTAACTTAACATCATATTCTCAGAATAGTCCATGTTGGTTGTGATATATTACCCTTTTTATATAGAGCTTGATTATGCTTCAATTTTTTATTTAGAACTTTTACCTAAATTGAAGAGAGAGCTTAGTTTTTAATTTTCCTTTTTAGAAAAGAAAATTTTGGGGGGGTTGTGGAAGTCAAGAAAGTAAGGGTACATTGCAGAAACTGGATGTGTTTCCTATTTTCTATTCTCTGGAAGACCTTGAGGAAAATGTAGGTTATTTCATATTGCGGGAAGGGTTTTAATTTCAAATTCATTTTTAATAGACATAGAACTATTTGTATCTTATTTTTCTTCATGTTAGAGTTTCTCTAGAAATTTGAGATTTTTAAAAAATTTAGTTTCAAGTTAATGATATAGTGTTCTAAATAATAGCCGCTTATTACCTTCTTAATACCTACATGATTTCTAATGATGTCTTCTTTTTCATTTCTGATATTGACAATTTGAATGTTTTTTCTAGTTTTCATCAATCCTACTAGGAGTTTATTGACTTATTAATTTTTTTCTCAGAACTACCTTTTGGCTTTATTTGCTCTATTATATGTTTGTTTTTAATTTAATTACTTTTAATTTATAATGACTCAGATATGACTACACCATGAGACATAATTAAGCCTGCAGATGTTTGCAATCATTTGTAGAATCATCGTGAATGTGATATCACAAGTAACATTGCTGTCAGTGAATAAGGTGGTGAATAGCTTGTAAAATCATTCTAATCAAACCAAATAAAATCTCTCAATTTGCAGTTATTATTGGAAAATTCAAGATATAGTAAAACTATACAGAAATATTTTTTGTTAATATAAAAGAAGCTCTAGGTAGATTTTTTTCATCTATGTAAATATCTAGAGAGATAATTTGGAAGTTGTACAGGATGTGGAACAATTATTTGTATTCCTTGTATTCCTGACCCTTCTCACTGAATGTCCATAGTGTTTCCAATCACTGTGGCAAAAGGAAAATAACCTAAAATTTCCGAACTACCTTTGGGTGATTCTACTATCCCCACTGAGGTATAACTATGTGTAGGGTTAACTCAGAACATAGCGCCTCCACATACTCAAAAGACTGATAGTTGCCCCTCCAACAGCCAAGGAAGGCAGTACACAAAGAGCTTTCAGTAGTGCCTACTCCCAAGGATGTTTTCTGCTGCTCCAATGGATGTTATCTGCTCCGGTAGCCAAGTAGCATATCTTGTTCCCATTCATCGGAGAAGGCGGCTGCTCCCCTAATGAGATAACCCCTCCATCTGCTTGCTCTTGGTCAGCAGTTTTTCTTCCTGCAGTTTCGACCAGCCACTACTAAAGCTTCCCTGACTTGTGAGTAATAAATGGCATTTCTCACCCCTCTGGTCCTCCTGGTGGTTCTTCTGGAATATCTAAACCCAGGTGCCAGTTCCAGGCCTGGGGCTCCTGCATTACACTATGGTTATAAGGGAAAAGTCAAATGGCAGATTACCCTTACTTTTCATTGTCAAAAATGGATATTTGTTTTACTCCTTCATTTTCACCATTGTTTGGGGTTGACTACTGGGCTCCACTTTGCCTCCCCTGCTCAGATATGTTGTGGCTCCCTGGGATTTGCCTTGCCAAAGGCTTCCTCTAGGCTGTATTCAGTCTATTCCTACTATGTAATAGTGCTCACTTGGCACTGCTACAGCTATGCTAGTGCAAGATCTGTTCTCAACCTGAGTGGCAGCCTTGATTTTGATCTCTCTAAAGCCCCTGTGGGTATGCTTTCAACCCACTTCTTCATTCGGGCTGGGCTATCCTGGACTGAATTCCAGTATAGCCTGAGCCCTTCATTCTAGCAGGTGATCACCTGGGCACAAGGCTTCCTTTCTGGAGATACCAGGAGAATTTCCAGAACCAAAATTGACACCAGGGCTATGTAGAAGCAGAGTAGATCCTGATTGGGTTTGGTACTCCAGGTCATTACATTTTTTAGGAGCATTGCCTGGATTGTTTGTCAGTTTCAAATGTCTTCACCAGCGCTTTAACCTAGTTGCTATGTCTGCCTCTTTCTTGGTCCTTCAACTATCTCCTTTCTTGGACAATCGTGGTGTTGTGTACCAGTTATAAAACTGGCATTTTCTATGCTACTAGCAAATCCTCAGATGGTGTTACCTCACCACATCACAGGAGATGCACCTTCTAGCCCCATAGCTAGCTAGAATTTCCTCTGCTACCGATGGTTTCTACATTTGCTTGATACTGGGCCCTAAGCTCAGGGACTTGTGATACTGCCTGCATTGAGACAGGTTTCTTCCTCCAAGCACACCTACCCAGATTAGACATCAAATCTCTTCTAACCTTTTCTTCCACATGAAGTGGAAACAGCCACTTACCTACCAAGTTAGAGGAAAGGTCATCATCATCAACAAGGGCTCCTCAGGTACTGACCTGACTTGATGAAACCCTTCCTTGTGTTGAAACTCCTTTTCCTGATGAAACTCCTGAGAACTATGTCCATGTATACCCAGAGACTTCCATATCCAGGCAAACCACGTCTCCAGCTGTTCACCAGGGCACTGCCAAATCAGGACTTAAAAAGAGCCTAATCTTTGCAAGAGTACTGACTTTTTGTTTTGTTTTGTATTTTTGTTTTAGTTATGCTTTCCTCTTTCCTGCTGTGACCCAGCAACAATTATCAGAGAGACGTATGCAATCAATTTTAATGTAACTAATGAATGGGACATACGTAAACCAATTTTAACATAACTAACAAATGGTCAACAAATGGTTAGTCAAAATTTCCCTGAGTGTGGGTGTGGTATAACAAGACAGGACTGACCTGGGGAAAGCATTATTCTATATTGGATACTATTTGGATCTTCCTATATCCACATATTTTTCTATATTCTGGGATTCTTACTCCACCTTCCCACTTGCCTGAGTTGGCCTTACTCATCTATCAAATGCAGACAAATCCAAGGCCATGAGCAGAAATGTACATATGAATGCTCTGTTGGGAAGGTTGCCTCATTCTAATTTTGGCCACAAGCTGACTCCTCTTGTGCATGGAATGCTCCTAAATTAGCCACTCAAGGTGGGTAGTGCCGACACTGTTATTATAAAACGAGAACACACATAGAATGGACTCTGAATGATACCAGCATGTATAAGCTACATAGACATTGACTAAAACTTTTTTTTGTAAATATTTTCTTTATAGTTAGTCACTAAAAATTATAGAGCTTCAGTCTATACAAAAAATACAAAAAATGTATTTAAAAATACAAAAAAATGTATTTTTATGCATAATCACTGAAACCAGAAATGTAACTTGATTCTGAAATT
>NW_006494608.1:622962-642635 GCF_000325575.1 Pteropus alecto | reverse complement strand
TTATTTATTTATTTTCCTGTGGGAAATGACTGACTTTGGTAGAGTAGAAATAGAAATTTAAAGCTTATGAAGAAACAAAGATGTCTAATGTACAAAGCACCCATTACATCTTTGAGAAGTCAAATATCATCTATAAAATAAAAATGTTTAAAGAGTATTATTTCTTGGCTTTGTAAAGAACTAAGCTATATCTGAGTTAAACTTTTGGCTGTTCAAAAGCTCTCTAAAATATTTGGTCAAATGGATTCATTCTCAACACAGATGGTTTCAGATGCACCTGTGAGGCCACAGTCTCAGATTACAAGCATTTCCCTATACGAAACGTACAAGTGCCCTTGTATGTTTCCTGGCTTGGTCGCCAATGGCCACATCAAATATCCTCATTGATAGAAATCTTGTTCAAGAGGAATAATGGACAAAAAACAAAACAAAACAAAAACAAAAACAAAACCACACCTTCCGTGGCCTTTTTGCAGTATTGCTAACATAGAAAAGTCTGTCATGTAAATAAGAATGTCTCCCGTGAAAAATGAATAAAATACTTCTTTTAAGGAACACAAATTGAGATATAGCACTTTTTTTATTCAAGATGGCGGAGTAGGTAAATGCTCTGCAAGCCTCCTCCTGTGACCACATCAAAATTACAACTAAACTACAGAACAACCATTGTTGAGAACTGCTTGACATCTAGATTAACAGAAGTCCTATAACTAAGGCTATAGAAAAGAAGCCACGTCAAGACTGGTAGGAGGGGCGGAGATGCTGAGTGGGCTGGTCCCACATCCATGTGAGGAGGTTAAAAATCTGGAGATATCCCAGTTGTGAAGGTCCCTCTGAGAAATGAGGGGTCCCAGGCCCAAACCAGGCTCCTTATCCCAGGGTTCCAGTGCCAAGAAGAGAAGTCCCTATAACTTCTGGCTGTGAAAATCAGCAGATTGTGGCTGAGTAAGACTGAGGGCTGCTGGAGTTCCAGGCGCTCCTCTTAAAGAGACCATGCATGGACTTACTTGCTCATAGACTCACTTTTTCTGAGTTCCAGTGCTTGGACAGTAGTTTGAAAAGCACCAAGGACATATGGGGAAGAACCAGGTTGTCTGGCTTCAGGGTGAGGGCTGAAGGGGTAGCTTTCTCCCAGACAGAGGTGCTGGCAGAAGCCATTGTTTCTTTGTTGAGCCCTTTTCTCATCTAGCCTGAATGCACAGGTAATCTCTATATTTAGTCTCTATCAACTTAACATTGTTCACCCTGCCTGATGATTCCCTGAGACTTTGCCCCACCTAAGCCTCCTCCAGTGGCATTTCTATGTAAACAGCATGTCTTGGCTCATGCTGTAGACTTTCCTAAAATCTCTCAAAGGTTCACAAAAACCCGAACAAGCAGTATCTGGCCTCAGTGAGCCCTATACCTCTTGCTAAGCAGCTTGGCCTTTGTTCCCAGCTCAGCCTGTCCCAGGCACCTCCAAGCCCAGCACAAAAAGCAAACATCTGCAGATCACTTTATAGATCATACCAAATGGCCCCAGGCAGGGCACAGGCAGCAGCTGACCTTGGCCAGCAACAAAGACCTCCCAAGAGACCCCGGAACTAATACACCTGGTGGCTGCTTCAGACCATGCCAGAGTACCACCCAACCACCTCCACAAAAGATACACGCAGAGGGCAAACTTAGCAAGCACCAGAGCCCTGCTAAAGTAAATTCTGTTTTGTAAGGACAGCTCTTGCACAACAGCTCCTCCACTCTAGTCACAGCCAGTCTTCACAACCAATCAGCCTGAGAGTTAACCCCTCCCATTGAAGTGGCAACTACAACAGGAGGGCACACACAATCCACAAAGGGACACACCTAGAGCATCCGGCATAGGAGACCAGAGAGACTGTGCCACTAAGTCCTGAAGAACACCTACTACATGAGGCCAATCTCCTAATTCTATGAGACGTAGCAGCTCCACCTAATACATAGAAACATACACAAGGAGGTAGCCAAAATGGGGAGACAAATAAACATGTCTCAAATGAAAGATCAGAACAAAGCTCCAGAAAATGAACTAAACAAAATGGAGATAAGCCACGTACCAGATGCAGAGCTCAAACACTGGTTATAAGGATTCTCAATGATTTCAGTGAGAACTTCAAAAAAGAGATAGGAAACATAAAAACACAGATAGAAAACATTAAAAAAAAAAAACCCAGTCAGAAATAAAAATACGATAACTGAAATGAAGAATACATTAGAGAGAATCAACATTAGATTACATGATATAGAGGATCGAATCAGCAATTTGGAGGATAAGTCTGCTGCAAATTCTGAGACTCCAAAATGAACTGTATTTCCAGAGAGGCCAGCACCCAGTCCTCGTCAGCTACAACTAGCCAAGGCTATGTTTTACTTGAAGGCAAAATCATGCCAAACATAATTTTTGTTGGTAGAACTGATGTTAGGATGGATGAAACCAAAATTAAAAGCTTCTTTGCTAGATATGGTTCAGTAAAAGAAGTGAAGAGAATCACCAATTGAACTGGTATGCCCAAAGGCTATGGATTTGTTTCTGTTTATAATGACATGGATGTTCAGAAGATAGTAGAATCACAGAAAAATTTCCATGGTAAAAAGTTGAAACTGGGCCCTGCAGTCGGGAAACAAAATTTATGTACTTATCACGTGCAGCCACATCCTGTGGTTTTTAATCCTTTTCATCCACCACAGTTTCGGAGTGTCTGGAGTAATCCAAACACTGAAACTTATATACAGCCTTCAAACATGATGATCCTATAACTCAGTATGTTCAGGCATTTTCTCCTTATCCAAGTTCACCAATCAGGTCATCACTGGATATCAGGTGCCTGTATATAATTATCAGATGTCATACAGTGGTCTGCTGATCAAAAGAAAGCAAATGTGAAAATGGCAATTCTTCCACATATTGTATGTGCACTACAGGCCAAGTGCTTTAGGTCTACAATCGTCATTTACAGATGAGGGAACCAAAGTATAGACATGGTCCAACCCAACAAGCTGAGACGTGGCAGAGTCAGGTTTTAGACAATTTTTGTTTGATTTCAATGTCCTGCTTTCCATGAAACAATAATACCCTTATAATTTACTATGCCTTTATAATAATTTTTATGCTTTTTGCAGTGCTGTTATATAATAAATACTTTATTTGTTGACTAATGTGACAATGAAAAGAATTGTTTACCACAGAAATAGACTCATAGATACAGAAAACATTTTGATGGTTGCCAGATAGGAAAGATTGAGGAGGGGTAGGTAAAAAAGGGGAAGGGATTAAGAAGTACAAATTGCCAATTATAAAAACAGTCACAGAAATGTTAAGCATAGCATAGAGAATATAGTCAGTAATACTCTAATAACTATGTATGGTATCAGATGGGCACTAGACTTATTAGGGTGATCACTTCACAAGTTATGTAAATTTCTAATCACTATGTTGTACATCTGAAACTAATATAATATTATGTCAACTATAATTGAAAAAAATTAATTATTTAAAAAAAGTATTTTTTTGTTATATTGACATGTCTGGCTAATGGAAATTTTTGCAACATAGAAAAATCCAAAAAGCATTTAATTGTTGTTATTTTAAATGTAAATCCTCTCTATTCTTTTTTGAAAGGTGTGCTCTAAAACATTTCAACCTGCATATTGAGGATAAAGAAATCTATTCAGTTTTGATCCAATTCCAAGCCAAAGAAACTCTTGTGCTGAGGTTTGAAACAAAGTGCTGAAATGATACATGGTCCTTGCTAGTCTATAAACTACTCAGCTGCTTCTTTTGATTACCTTTTCATGCTGGCTTGTCCTTAATATAGCTAATGCTCCCCAGATGTATCAGCTGCTAGCTCTCTAACCCTAACTGGTTTCACATGTAGCACTGACTCCTTTTCACAGACATTGCTAGTGGAGAAAATTGCATATCTTTCAAGTGCCATTAGGGCATGACAGTGCCATACAGGCAAAGCTATTAAATGCATGTTTTTATTTTAAATGTTTTATTTTTGAAAATTTCAAAATATATGTAAAGAATGATATAATAAATTCTCCATGTGCCATTATCCAGCTTCAACAAATTATTTCATGTAAACCCTTACCTACAGCCACCTTCCTAAATAATTTTGTAGCAAATTCCAGATGACATTTATTTTATGAACAAACATTTGAGTTTGTAACTCTGAAAGAAAAGGACTCTTTTCTTTTTGCATAAACACAATACCATGATTAGATCTTTAAAAATTAATAATTTTGAATGTCATTAAATATTTGGTCACTGTTCAAATTTGCAGTTATATCTTTAATGACACATTTTTTCTGGTTTAAATCAGTATCCAAACAAGGCCTACATGTAATTATTGGTGAATATATTTATTTCCAGTCTCTTTTTACCTATTGGTTTCCTCCTTCATCTTTTTCCCCCTCTTTGCAATTTATTTGCTGAAGAAACTCGATTGTTCACACTGTAGGATTTGGCTGATTACATCCCCATAGTATAGTTTAACATATTCCCCTTTCCTCTGAATTTTCTGTAAATTTGTAATTCGATTCGACTGACCAGATTCAAGTTTGATTTTCAGAAAAAAACTCATTAGGAGTTTCTTCGTTCCTCCACCAGGAAACATCTAATATCTGATTATCTTTCTCTTTTTGATATTAGCACTAATTGATGCTCAATGCCTAGATCCATTAGTTCATTTTGGGCTCCAAAAGGATGATATTCAATTCTATCATGTCTTTTTTATCTATTTGCTGAAATATCACAATAAATAAAGATCTTGTTCTTATCTACTCTCTGATTATCCAGTGTTTTATTTTTAAAGTCATTTAAAAAAATTTTACTTTTCAATTACAGTTGTCACACAATATTATATGAGTTTCAAGTGTACAACATAGTGATTAGACATTTATCTAACTTATGAAATGATCATCCTGATAAATCTAGTACTCATCTGACACCATACATAATTACAATGTTATTGACTATATTCCTTATGCTATACTTCACATCCCCATGACTATTTTATAACT
Organism: Pteropus alecto; assembly: GCF_000325575.1. Classification (NCBI taxonomy): domain Eukaryota; kingdom Metazoa; phylum Chordata; class Mammalia; order Chiroptera; family Pteropodidae; genus Pteropus; species Pteropus alecto. The sequence goes on along the minus strand of NW_006494608.1, from coordinate 637,595 downwards.
ACCAATTTGTACTTCTTAATCTCTTCTCCTTTTTTACCTACCCCCAACTTCCCTCCCATCTGGCAACTATCAAAATTCTCTGTATCTATGAGTTTGTTTCTGTTATGTTTGTTTATTTTGTTCTTTAGATTCCAAATGTAAGTGAAATCACATGGCATTTGTCTTTCTCTGTCTTACTCCATTTGACATAATACCCTCTAGGTCCATCTATGTTGTTGCAGATGACAAGATTTCATTCTTTTTTATGACTGAGTAATATTCAATTGTATGTATGTGCCACCACTTCTTTATCCATTCATCCACTTGTAGATACCAAGATTGCCTCCATATCTTGGCTATTGTAAATAATGCAATAATGAATGTACGGAAGCACATGTCCCTTTGAAGTAGTGCTTTGGATTTCTTCAGATAAGTACCCAGAAGTTTGATTACTGGGTTCTTTGTCTCTTGTTATAGCCTTTTTTTAAAGTCTATTTTGTCTGGTATAAGTATTGCTACCCTAGTTTTGTTGTTGTTGTTTGTTTCCATTTTCATGAAATATCTTTTTCTATCCCTTTACTTTCAGTCTCTGTGTGTATCTTTCAATCTCAAGTGAGTCTCTTCTAGGCAGCATATGTAAGGGGCTTGTTTTCTTATCCATTCAGTCACCTTATCTTTTAATTGGTACATTTAATCCTTTTACATTTAAAGTATTTATTGATAGGTATCTAGTTATTGCCATTTTATTATTCATATATATGTATATATATATATACATATATATATATACATATATATATATATATATTAATATTTTCCCCTTCTTCTTCTTAAAGAAGTCCCTCTAACATTTCATGCAACACTGGTTTGGAGGTGATAAACTCCTTCAGCTTTTTATTATCTGGAAAGCTCTTTATCTATCCTTTGATTCTAAATAATAGCTTTGTTTGGTAGAGTAATCTTGGTTGAAGGGCCTTGCTTTTCACCACTTTGAATATTTTGTGCCAATCCCTTTTCACCTGCAAAGTTGCTGCTGAGAAATCAGCTGACAGTCATATGGGAGCTCCCCTGTAATTAACTAAGTGCTTTTCTCTTGACACTTTTAAGATTATCTCTTTGTCTTTACCCCTTGGCATTTTAATTATGGTGTGTCTTTATGTGGGCCTCTTTGGGTTTATCTTGTTTGGGACTCTCTGAGCTTCCTGGGCTTGTATACCTATTTATTTTGCCAGGTTAGGGAAGTTTTGTCATTCTTTCTTCAAATAGATTTTTACTCCCTTGCTCTCTCTCTTCTCTTTCTGGTACCCCTAGATGCGAATGTTGGTACATGATGTTGTCCCAGAGGCCCTTTAAACTATACTCATTTTTTGGATTATTTTATCCTTTTTGCTATTCTGATTGTTTTCTGCTACCTTATCTTCTAAATTGCTGATTCTATCCTCTGCTTCATTTAATCTACTGTCAATTACCTCTAATGTATTCTTTATTTTAGTTATTGTATTCTTCATTTCTGACTTTTTTTCTATTTCTGTTTTTATGTTTTTTATCTCTTTGTTGAAATTCTCACTGAGATCATTGAACATCAGTGTTTTGAGCTCTGCATCTGGAAGATTGCTTATCTCCATTTTGTTTGGTTCTTTTTCTGGATCTTTGTTCTGTTCTTTCATTTGGGATATGTTTCTTTGTCTCCTCATTTTGGCTGTTTTCCTGTGTTTGTTTCTATGTATTAGGTAGAGTTGCTATGTCTCCTGGTCTTAGGAGAGCGGGCTTAGGTAGTAGGTGTTTTTCATTGTCCAGTGGCAGTCTCCCTAGTCACCTGAGCCAGGTGCTCCAGGTGTGTCCCTTGTGTAGAATGTGTGTGTCTTCCTGTTGTAGTTGAGCCTTGGTTGCTGTTTACATGTCAGTGGAAGGAATTGAATCTTGGGCTGGTTCTCTCTGAGGACTGGCCAGTGAGGGGCTGACCCTATGGAGCAAGACTTGCTTTGGCATGGATTTGCTGCCTTTACAGTATGCCATTTAAGTGTGTCACCTTCAGATGGTGCTCTGGCTCAGTCAAAAGCCAGCCACCAGGCATGACAGCCCCAGGGCCTCCTGGGAAGGACCCTACTGCAGGCCAGGCCACCTGGCAAGAATCACCAAGCAATCCACAGATGGCCACCTCCTACTCTGGGCTTAGAGGTACCTTGAAAGGTCAAACCATGAACTATGCCTGCTGCTTTAGTGCCAGACTTGGTGCTGCTCATCAAAAGGTACAGGGCATGCCAAGACCAAATGCTGCTTGTTGGGGTTTCGTGAACCTTTAAGAAATTTTAGGAAAGTCTGCAGCATGAACCAAGATAGGTCATTTGTATGCAAAAGGCACCAGAAGCATCTTGAGTGGGCCTGCAAATTGGGAGGGGTGGGGTCTCAAGGAATTACCAGGACAGAGAGACCAGTGTTAGCCAGGTTGTTGGAAACTGAGATATGGCAGGGCCTGTGTCTGCATATGGGCAGGGGTGAAATCTCAACAAAGAGACAATGGATTCTGCCAGTACTTCTGTCTGGGAGAAAGCTGCTTCTCTAGTCCTTGCCCTGTACCCAGAGAACCCGGTTCCTATCTTTATGTTCCTATCGTTATGTTCATTTTGAGCAGCTGCCTCAGTGCTGGAGCTCAGATAGAGTGAGTCCATCACTGAGTAAGTCTGCATGCAGGTCCCTAAAGAGGAATGTCTGCAACTCTAGCTGCCCTCCATCTCGCTCAGCCATGATCTCTGCTGGTTTTTATAGCCAGAATTTGTGGGCACTTCTCTTCCCAGCACTGGAACCCTGTGCAAATGAGACCCCCTCACTTCTCTGGGAGGGGTGGAGGGACTTTGCAGCTGAGATATCTCTCCTGATTCTTAACCACCACAGGCAGTATGCAAGACAACTTGTTCCATTGCTCCTTCCCTCTTATCAGTCTTGAGGTGGCCTCTTGTGCGTATCCCCAGATGTAGGACTTCTATTCAGCTAGACTTCAGTCAACTCCCAATGATGTTTGTTCTGTAGTTTATTGTAATTTTGATGTGGTCATGAGAGGAGTTAAGCACAGCATTTACTTACTCTGCCTTCCTAACTAAAACATATCCAGTGTTTTTTTTTGTTTGTGAGTTTTCAAAATAATGAGTTGGTTTACTAGCATCTTCCAATGGCTGACCAATTGTTTTCTAAGTATCATTATAAACTTATGGATTTACACTTATTTTGATATATTTCAGTATTTTGAAGTTTTTTTTCTCACTTATCTTCATATTGCCTCATCTTTGAGTCTCTGCAAGTTGATTCTCAAGTGTTCGACACAAAGCTAGTAATCTTTGCTAGCTTCCTTATTATCTGATGTTACAAGAATTTCCAAGATAATCTTGTATATTTCCTGCCCCAGACCTGGAATTAACCATTTCTCCAAGAAGTTCTGGTTCTTTTCAGAAAGAAATTGAATTTCAACACCAAATTCTGGATGCTGGAGGCACTCTTGATACTGGATGCATCAGTATATCTAAGAATTTTCAGTTGAAAATGTTAGAAATTTTTTTTTTCAAGCAGCAAATATTCTCAAGTTATATTTATACTTCAAATTCAGGATTAAAAGATTCCTCACTCAATCTCTTCTTTCTTACATGTTTTTCCTTTCTCCCTTACCAAGAATCTTGCTTGTGAAGGACACCGGATATTAGGATTATAATATCACAGAATTATATTTTATATACACAATTTTTTTTTAAATTTCAAAACCATCCTATCATCTAATAATATAATATTAATAAAGAAAACTGTTTATTATTTCCAGCTTTTTTTGTCCTTGGGTCATATAGTATTAAGGATGTACAGTCAAAAACTATTTTTTAAAGTTACTTGGATTAGTTTCTGTGTGGTTATGCCAGCAACTAGTTACCCATTTAGATTTATTATCATTTTAATTTCAATTTTAAGGGATTAAAATTTTTACTATATAAGATTCTTACATGGTTTCAGAGTCAATTCTATAAAACAAGATATATTCAAAGAAGCCTACCTTCTATCCCTGTTCCTTTATCCTATTCACTCTGTCCCCTGAGGGAACATGTCAACATTAGGAGTGATACATGTAACTGTTATATGTTGTATTTCTTCCTTTATTACCATCATCTATTCCTACTGCTACAATTAATTATATGCTAATCCTTACCAACAGTCTTAAATTGATATATTTCCAGTCATTTTAATTGTCTAAAGGTTATTCTCTAGTAGATAATTCAGGAATAAAGCATGAGATACCGAAAATAGTTTGGCTTTCAACTTGAAAAACATTTTAACTAAACATAAAATATTTGTTTAGATTTTATTTTTTGGTTTACCCCTGAAGCCATAAATTGTTGCTATTGAAAATTCTTCACAATTTAATTTTCTTTCAGTTATAAATGACTTAAGCTTTTTATCCAGATGTCAAAAGAATTTACTACTCACTTTCTTTAATGACCAATAATTTTATTAGACTTTTCTTAGTGTGTTCAGTCTATTTTCCCAGGCGCATAGTGTACTTTTCAACATATACTTTCAGATCTACGTATTCTTAATTTTAGGAAAGTTTGTTTTTAATTATAGATTTGATTTTTTATCTTTCTTATTTTATTATTTTGGTTTTCTTCTTTAAAGATTCTTATTAGATATTGTTTCCTCTTTTGCTATAAGGCTGAATGTATGAGAGATTTTAGAGGGCTGATATCTGAATTTCACCTATTGAAAGCCCAACTTTGAGTGAAAAGTAAAATTTCAGAGAATATAATCCAAGGATAGAAGTGATTAACAACCAAGTGAGTTGAATGTGTATTCTCTATGATTCGACAACCAACAGGCTGCCTGTTTCCTAGGAATCATATTCCTCTTATTTTCCTAAGTGGCCAAAATAAAAAGAAATTACATTAAATTTACTATTGCATTTGGGATTATACATAGTTTCCAAGTAAATTTTATAAAAGTGTCCTAGGTAGAATTATTTATAATTCATTGCTAGGCAAAGCTTTTTTTCCTAAGAGCTGTGTTTCCTTTTTTGATGAGAGTCATGTTAACTAGGCTCTCTATTTCCCGCTGGCTGCTACAAATCTTGGCCAGTTGCAGTTCAATCTTATAATAATAAACACAGTTATGTAGAGATAATTGTTGCATGCATGTATTCTTTAACTTGGACCCAATTTGTACTTCAAAGATTTATAAACTTTGGTGTCAAAGGACAAGCTTGCAGAGAAAGCATATACAAAATCTAGTTTGAATATGCATTTTTTTTTTCTGGAAAAGCCTAGACATTTTATTAAATTCTGATTCTAAAAGGGATCTGTGATGCAATAAGAATGTTAAAACTACTGTTTTTATATTATATTATTTTATTTATAAAACAGAAGCTTTTGTTCTAGTTTAAAGTTTAACTTTCAGTGACTTAAATGTTTTACTTTGGAATCTCACTAAGCATTTTATTTTATTTTTTAATTAGAGTTATTGGGGTGACATTGGTTAATAAAATTAGATAGCTTTCATGTGTACAATTCGATAATACAGCATCTATACTTTGCACTGTGTGTTCACCACCCAAAGTTAAATTTCCTTCCGTCACCATATATTTGACCCCCTTTACCCTTATCTATCTCTCCCCCTCCCATCTTCCCCCGCTGGTAACCACTAAACTGTTATCTGTATCTAGGAATTTTTGTTTGTTTGTCTTGTTCATTTGTTGCTTTCAGTTTTATATCCCACATATGAGTGAAATTATATGATTCTCAACTTTTTCTGACTTATTTCGCTTAGCATGATTATCTCAGGATCTATCCATGTTGTCTCAAATTGTAGAATTTCATCTTTTCTTATGGCTGAGTAGTACTCCATTGTATATATGTACCATTGCTTCTTTATCCAATCATCTATTGAAGGGCACTTCAGTTGTTTCCATGTCTTAGCCACTGTAAATAATGCTGAAATGAACATTGGGATGCATATGTCTTTATGGATAAATGTTTTCAAATATTGGGGGTAGATACCCAGGAAAGGGATTGCTGGGTCATACAATAATTCTGTTCTTAATTTTCTGAGGAATCTCCATACTTTTTCCATAGTGGCTATACCAGTTTACATTCACACCAGCAGTGTATGAGAGTTCCTTTTTCCCCACAGCCTCTCCAACACTTGTGTTCTTGATAATAGCCATTCTAACAGATGTGAAGTGGTATCTCATTGTGGTTTTGATTTGCATTTCCCTAACAGCTAGTGAAGTTGAGTATCTTTTCCTATATCTATTGGTTATTTATTTGTATGTTCTCTTGGGAGAGGTATTTGTTCAGGTCCACTGCCCATTTTTTTAATTGTATTGTTTGTTTTATGTTGTAGTTGAATTGTATGAGTTCTTTGTATATTTTAGATATTAGCCCTTATCAGAGGTATTGTTTGCAAATATCTTTTCCCATTCAGTGGGCTGCCTCTTTGTCTTGATGGTTTCTTTTGCTGTGTAGAAGCTTTTTAGTTTGATACACTCCCATTCATTTATTTTTGCTTTTACTTCCCTTGCCTTGAGGTCAAATTTATAAAATCTTTTCTAAAACCAAGGAAATAGACACAGCAGACCAATGGAAGAGAATAGAGAGTCCAGAAATACACACACACACACACACACACACACACACACACACACACACACACACATATAATTTTTGACAAAGGAGCCAAAATCATACAATGAGGAAAAGAAAGCCTCCTCAATAAATGATTTTGGGAAAATTGGAAAGCTATATACAAAAGTATGAAACTAGACTGCTATCTGTCACCATACACCAAAATTTACTCAAAATAGACCAAAGACATAAATATATGGTACACTTTTTATCTTGACGAAATATAATTAATAATAAACTGATGAATTTATAGTACAGACCCCAATCACTGAAAATTAAATCATGCCACTTACAAGCCTAGCTCATGTAACACAGGGAAAAAAATGCTAAGCTCTTTTCCTGCAAATATTAAGAGCCCGATGAAAATGCACCAGTTTGGTTCACTAACTTTGAAAAGAAGACTAGCATCATATGTGATCATTCTAAATAGTATCCTCTTAAAAATAAGTTGAGACACAAACAACTTCAATAAAGTCACTTATTATTTCTATATAAGCTACTTTCATTTTATTTCTTCTCTAAATTTCTCTTCCTCCTATCATTACATTGTGTTTTCTTAGGTATGGAAAAATGTCTGCAGTCTTTTGGCAAACATTTATCAAACTCGTCATAGGCTTATTACCATGTATCAGATGCCTCTGGAGAAATGCTTTCATATACTTACCCAAGAATTAAAGTCTGAAAATGGTTCCCTGGCTTGATGCATATAGACAAAATATATTGTGATATAGAGAGTATTATAGAATTAAAACAAGTACTAAAATTACTATGCTGTCAATCCTATTAGAGTGAAGAGGTAGAAATCATGCAGTATTTCTTAAATCAAAGCTAAACAAACTTGAGAGGGAAAAATTAAGCTTGTGTTTGGGAATCCAAAGTATCTCAATTAAATGTATAATTGAATGGAATTATTTATCTAGAATGCATTTGCCAATGATTTGTTTTTAACTATTTGCGTTAATTCCTCATAACTTTCTCTAGCATAGAGTAATTTTTTAATTCTGTGAACAATAGATTGGCATTCAAATAAATTTTGTTCACTTGAGAAATAAAATTAACTTTTTTATTATCTTGAACCTATTGGAAATGTGGTTGCAATTTACATTCTCCTTGCAATTGTCTAAGAAGTTAGCTCTGATTATTTCTTCCTGTTTTGCTATTCTTAGTGCTATTAACCACTTTAAAATTTGGAAAATTTATAATTGGCTTGAGATTTTAAACTATTTAGTAAGTGGCTGACGATTAAATATTAAATAATACTAACGTATATAATTTTCCATGAAGAATAAAAATATTAGTGAAAATTTCCAAAGCATTTTCACTTTAAGCAAATAATTACATATTTTTGGTTTGCTGAGTTATTCAATCAACTAGAAAAAGTACTTAACTTGCAATTTGATGGACTTGAGGTAGGTGAAAAATATTTGAGTTGGAATTTGTTTATATGAATTATTTTATAAATTGTAGAGTCAGCTTAAATGCCTAAAGTAGATTCTGACACTGACACTTTTCTTTCTCTTTGCCGATTCGATTCACAGAGCCAGTGACACTTAAGTGGCCAGATCATTAGGTTACATGCAGTTATTAAGCTAAGCAAAGTCTCACCATTTCTTGTGGTCAGACATCTGCTTTTCATTAGAAGAGAGGTAGATAACCACTGATGCTCTGGTTATATAGAGGTTGGTATGCTTTTCTAAGCTCATTAGAGCTTATAGCTTGCCAGTTTACACACACACACACACACACACACACACACACACACAAGGTCTGCAATAAAGTCTAGTTTCTGTATTCTTTATATCTGTATTCTACTGATAATTTTCTAGAGGGATAAATACAGCTTCAAGTGTAACCCTAGCTTAAAAAAGCGAAAAATACAAAAAAATCAAAATTGCCCAGGTTTCAGTTCACATTCTCTAATACCCGTCCTTCAACGCCAACCCTTAGGTCTCATTGGGGCCATATTACTCAGTTATTTATCCCTAAATCATGCAATCCCATTTCTCTACCACTTCTTATTTTCCTTAACTGCACTCTAACCCTTGCCAAAAACAAAGGACCAAAAATATCAAAGAAAACCCCACAAAAGTTTTGCTTAACTTCCCTTTCACCCCACTTTTCATCAAATGAATTCCTTAGAAGTCACATCATGATTAATAGTGTTGGTTTTCAGTAGACTCACTTTACTAATTTAACAAAAATCAGCATCATAAAGATAGATGATTGAACATCATACACACATTCTTGTTTCTTCTGCATTTTATACTATATTCCTAAAAAACTGATTTTTACTAATTATCATCACAACATATGAAGCACATCAGAGAAAATTTACTTTAATAAACTTAACTCATTTTACAATAGCCTCACTCAGCTTACTATTAATGTTATTTTTCAATAATTTTTCCCTCAACCTCCATCAACTTCAATTAAATTTATGTGCTTATTAATAGAGTTTGGATGACTTTTCATCTCTATTTTCTACTTCTCTACATTTCCTGTAAGTCACCCCACCGAAAGATAAGCCTGCATAAAGCTTAAAAATGTTTTGTGATATTGATTACCTTCCTGCACTGAAGAAATAACCAGGAAATATATTCCATGCCCCATGGCCTCTAAGTAACCATGTGCACAACCAACTATCCTGAGAGTAGACTCAGGATTCAGGAAGCAATAGGTCACATGTGGTTACAGGCACCATTTTAAAGATCAGACCAGCTCTGAGTTGCTATGGGCAAGCTACTCAAAATAAATCTGTTCTATTGATTTTACCTGCTATGTAGGTTTGTTTATATAGTTTGATGTAAAGAGTATCAGTGGGAAATAACTAAATTCCCATTATAATGGCTAAAATTAAAAACAAAAACACTTGCAAACATAATGCATGTTTATTCTCACCTTGGCAACTGTTTCTTAGAGAATTAAAGGGTGAATTTTACTGTATATACATTATAGCTAAAAAAAATGCCAACCATATAGTAATAGTTTCACAAAACACTATTTTTGAAAGCTCTCAACATCCAGAAGTGTTAGGCAAAAATAACAATTAACATGGTTAAATAACAATGAATATGATTTACTTTCGCAGCTTTAGTTTAGTAGTTGCTTAAGAATTTCAGTACTGTATCTGAATTAACTTTAAATACTCTTTGGCCAAAATAAGGAGCTTAAGCATTTCCAATAAAGATTCAGTACATTGATGAATTTAATAAAGCTTTAATGGTTTAAAATCAATTATTGAAATAAAAACTTATTTAAAAATATTTAAGAAGTCTTGTTCCCCAAGTACTATTTATAAAGCTGTTCAAATATTCAGAATCTATAATTTGCATGTTTTGATTCTTTTCAAATTTCAAAAGTAATATATTTGTGCTACAATATGTAAAACAACACAAGGCAGTTCCAAATGGGCAAAGCTAACAGTGACATACCTCAACAGCCCAAATCCTATAAACACATGCCACCCTGAGGTCAGCCCTGCAGATCTTATTGTGTATCTTTCCACACTCTTATTTTTGCTCATACAGACACATTTTTGTATTGTGTGGCCATTGAGTTGGCTCTGATTCCTGGCGAATCTATGACTGAATGATGTCCACAACAGCCTTGCTCAGCTCCTGGAGACTCATGCCTGTGGCTTCTTTTATGGAGTCAATCCATCTTATATTTAGTCTTCCTCTTTTCCTGCTGCTTTCTATTTTTTCCCAGAATTATTTTCTTTTCCAAAGAACCCTGCCATACCATGATGTACCCAAAGTGGGACAGCTCCAGTTTTGTCATTTTTGCCTTTAATGATTTTTCAGGTTCATTTTGTACTAGGATCCACCCGTTCACCTTTATAGCAATCCAGGGTATCCACAGAGTTCTCCAATACCATATTTCAAGTGAACCATTTATTTTTCTTATCAGCCTTCTTTACTTTCAAACTTTTGCATCCATACATAGTAATCAGAAATACAAGAGTGTGGGTGATCTTAGCCTTGGTCTCTAATGACACATCTTTGCTCTTACTGAGCTTTCCTAATTCTTCCATTGCTGTCCTTCCAAGTCTCAGCCTTCTCTTGATTTCTTGGCTGCAGTCTCTATTTGATTTGATGACTCAAACAAGGTAAGCAAAATCTTTAACAATTTCAAGGTCTTCGTCATTTAGGTTAAAATTGTATGTTTCTTCTATAGTCAAGTTTTTTGTCTTTGTAATATTTAAGTGCTGTTCTGCTTTGGCATTTTCTTCTTTCACTTTCATTGCCATCACATCATCGCTAACTTCTGCCAGGAAGATGGTATCATATGTATATCTTAAATTACTGATATTTCTTTCACCAATACATAAATAGCCACACACATAAGCATAGATATATCTACATAAAAATGTGGTTTATTTCCTTTATCTTGAAATAGAATTATAAGGTATTACTTACTATTTTTTAGTTAATGCACCGTGGACATTTCTATAAGTTAATGTGCAGAGATCCAACACCTGTTCTAATTTCTCTAAGCATACATATACACATATAATTTCATATAAATCATTTCGTAGTATTATGTATTCTTTATTAGTAGTCTTCTCCCAACTTTGATTTTCTGTTTATCTAACTTTCCTACTCTATTCTTTGCTCTCATTTTCCTTCCCACCTCACATTATGTGTCCTTTTGTAATTTTATTTACATACACATTCCATATAATTTTTGTTATTGTTTACTTTACAAAAGTGGAATATTAAATACTCTTCTCTACAGGTAATTTTCTTCATTTAACACATTTTGGAATACTCCCAAATCCCAAGCCAATTCACATAGCTTAATTATTCTTTTATAATATTTGTTAATATTGCATAATATGTATGCATAATTTAACCATTTCCACTTGGTTGGAATTCATCTTTATTTTTTTGCCACTTTAAACAATGCTGCAATAACTTATATATATATATATATATATATATTTCCCTTTATATATTCTGATATTCTTATACCCATGGGATACAGTCCCAAAAGCTAGACTGTTGGGCTGAAGTGTATGCAAATTTCTAATTATAGAATATTGTCAGTTGTTTTTCAAAAAGATGGTAACCATTTACGTTTCCACCACACCCATGTCATCAGTAGTTATTATCACTCGTTTTATATTTTTATAGTCATATACCTATTGTTTAGAACTATTATAAGACAGTTTATGATTCTTTGATAAATATGAGTACCCTTAAACAACTAGAAATGGGGAGGAACTATAACTCCTTCCTCCAAACCTCACATAATCTGTTATAATTAAAGCAAGTCATGAACTGAATTTTTCACATGTGCATTGATTAACAAGCAGTCACTAAAACGGTCTATCTGTTCCTCTAAGCAGTCCAAAATCTCTACTCTCGGTCCTTAACACACTCGGTCCTTAACACATCTTGATCAACACTCATTTCACCAAAGAAAACTCATTGCTAATCAACAAATAAAGTGGTGAAGATTTAGACCTTGCAATTTAACATATTTTTTTGTATTTACTTCTGGAGAGCAGACACCAGACAGGGTCTCTCAAGGGCTAACTAACCCACCATGGAGTATGAATTCAGGATTAGGAAACCACAAACATCAACTAACTTCTCTAGACTGTAGACTGAACATAGCTTATACACACACATTATGTTGTCCAAACTAAAATACTTCAAAGTAAATACAACGGCATAATAGGTATAAGACAGCAGCTTGGCTTTGTTGCTTTTCCTATAGCAAGTGACAGCAAAAGAGAAAATACATTTCTCTGTTTTACCTGATATGCTTCAGTAATTTAAAGCCATCAGTAATAAGACCTCCATTAATCAAGGTTACAAGAGGAGATGAGAAGGAGACAGCAGCCAGGATCTGGCAACTGAGAGGAAAAATTCATGAACTCATGCCTATGGCATTAAATGCTTGGAGAAAGAGGCCTTATGGGTACTTATTTGCAGATGATGAGCAAAAATAGACAAACTGTGTCTATTGTGTTCTTCACAATTCTTCCTAATTGTCAAGTAGTTCATTTAAGATTTTAAATACCCAAGGCTGTACTATAATGGTAACAAACAGACTGAAACTACTTTTTTTCCCCACAGCACACACACTCATATTTCTTCAAGGGAAATTCTGAAAACATAGTTACAAAGTTGGAAATAGTTCCACTACTTCCCAAAGTATGGAAAAATGTTCAAAAGACACTTTGATATAATTATCACACTTAAAGTATAAGTCTAATATGATAAGTATTTACAGGCATGCAGAGATTAAATGCTTTCCCAAAGATAATGGAGTCACTTTGAGTAATAGCCATTTGGTTGCCCTTGTTTTTGACACAGTGATGAGAGCATGTTATGGTCACTGCAGTTTGATAAGTGACCTTCCCACCATTCTCATTTTGTGGGTTTAGGTCAGACACCCATATTGTGACTTGGTTGATGTGGAGGCTGGTTTTTTACTGTATTTTTAGAATATTTAGTCTATTTAGAAAGTTTACATAATTTTGGTTATAGTGACTAAAGTGACTAGGACTAAAAATAAAATTGGCTTTTACCAAAATAAGTTCTTCTAGTGTTAGAAGATTGCAGTGTGTCCCAGCGTTCATTCAGAGTCCTGATTCCAGGTTTGGTGCTAAGGGTTGCAAATGAGAGTGCTCTAGGAGAAGAGAAAATACTTTGTTATTTGTAAAAACAGAATGTTCCTGAAAGACAAAATGAAAAATGTATTTTTTATCATGCTGCTTGGTCTAGAATAGAGATGGAAAGTAAGTTTCATTTATTTTGCCAACTCTGAAGAATTGATAGTGGCTTCCAAGAGTATTCTGTTGAAAAGAATTAGGATAGAGAATTGGTACCCTGCTAGAAAAGATGCTAAATGTTTGTAACAAATGCCAAGGATTGAGTATGAGAGGAGAGGTAGGACACATGTAACATATTTGATATTGCTAGACTAATAGGAAGTAAGATGGGTATGGTCAAATACTCCATTTCTAATTGATATTTCCTGGATAATTTATACCATGCTTTGAATCTACTGAATCAGAAGTTCAGTGTGGGCTGATTTTATTTATTTATTTATTTTTTATTATTTATCATTGTTTATGCCTACAGCACCTGGTCTTCCTAGGCGGTCTCCCATCCAAGTACTAACCAAGCCTGACCCTGCTTAGCTTCCGAGATCAGACATCAGGCTTGTTCAGGGTGACATGGTTGTAGACCATGGACCGTGGCTCCACTGGGGTGCGAACCCGGGACCTTCTGCATGTAAAGCAGACGTGCTAACTGCTACACTATAGAGCCATGTCCTGGGCTTATTTTAAAAAATAAATTCTGATATATATAGTTTACAAACATAAAAATGTACTTTCACAGCTATTACACATACCTATGTATGTATGCTTCTTAATCACAATGAGAGAATTTTAATTTTAATATAATTAAAGACAATAATTTTAATTATTTTGATGAGTTTTAATTTTTTAAGAATTGCACTTGAAAATCTAGTTGAAATGAAAACAAATTTTGCTTGGTAGTTAAATAATATGTTAAGAATATATTTTAAGATGAGATTTTAATGAAGATTGAGATCACAGGGAAAGTATAACGATATTTACACAGACAAACAAAACACATAAGTGGTGGTCTACATTCAGAGTCTGAAAACCAGCAAGTACTTTTTGCTAAATACCTTTGGCTAAACTTGTATATGTCTGAGTGGCATGAAGTTTTAAAAACTTCTTATTTTCTTATAAATTGTTTTTAAAAGATTTATATTCATGCTTAAAAGATACCTGTCTCATGGCTGTTTGAAAAAAAAGTGAAGGTGTTAGTTTTGGTTTTTTTTATCAGTCTGTAGGGTTTCTTTATAATATCTGGATACTAATCTGTTGTGCTTGTATGAATTCAAATATATTCTTCTAGTTTGAGAGTTACTTTTTTCATTTTGTTTGTGGTGACTTTTGATGACAAGAAGTTCTTAATTTTAATATAGTCAAACTTATTAATAATTTTCTTATTG